>NC_139256.1:32504751-33104751 GCF_977018435.1 Lepisma saccharinum | reverse complement strand
AACATTCTGTGTAGCTATACAATCTAAATATCAAGAACTTGATCTCTATAACGTTGCAGGAACTTCAAACAAATTTGTGCAAGGGTAAATATATAATTCTGTCAATAAAGACTAAACGTAAATCGTTTGATATTGTAATTTTGATTCTACTGATTTTACTAAACGATATAAAATGAACAGATTGAACCTTTCCATTGTTGTAAGTAAGATCTGTGACAGTATTTTAAGAGTTTTAGGAATATAGAGCATTAACATTTTCATTGAGAAAAGCATTAATATTTCGAACTTGATGTTTGCTTGTAAAATTAACATTTGAAACATTTCCATAGACTGTATTTACAATCTCGGTTAATAGAATGTGAAGAATATTAGTAAATTTTGAACCATAATAAACATTATTACTGAATTAATACATGAAAATTACAAACAAGCTTTAAAAATACAGTATAATACTAATAATAATCAAATCAGATAACAAATTATAAAATTAACCACATAGTGAGCCTTGAGGTTCACGTAAGCATAATTCGATGAAAAAGTGTGCTTTTGTGTGAGAAACGTTTGTGTTTGAAACAGTTATCTTAGATAAGTTTACATTCGAATATTACATCGATGTGCTTTCTACACAGCGTACTTTGCATTTAAGTGCAGTATAACATAATTAAGTATCAACCTGCCTTCCAGTAGCCTTCGATTAGTTTAAAGAAGCAGAAAATAACAATATATACCTATGTGTGCATATATAAATTAGGTCCAGTTGTCTATTCTCGGCTAGCTAGGCTATCTGCGAATCCTGAAGCCTAGACAGTAAAATAGACAGTAACAAACAATTAGAAACAATTAATTTACTCATTTCAATAAGAAATTTCATTGCGATTCTCCTGAATTCTTAGGAGTTGGCAACCTAAATTCTTAGGAGTTTGCAACCTGAATTCTTAGGAGTTGGCAACCCGAATTCTTAGGAGTTGGCAACCCAAATTCTTAAGAGTTGGCAACCTGAATTCTTAGGAGTTGGCAACCTGAGTTCTTTGGAGTTGGCAACCCGAATTCTTAGGAGTTGGCAACCTGAATTCTTAAAAGTTTGCAACCTGAATACTTAGGAGTTGGCAACCTGAATGTTTAGAAGTTTGCAACATATATGCCGCTGTGATGGCAACGTGGCTTCCTTGAAGAAGTCAAGAGCAAGCAAAATGGGTGTGAGAACACTTATACCGGAAGTTTATGCAAGCCTAGTCTTCTCTCTTCCTGCATAGCCTAGAAGAACGTGAAATAGTGAGCTAGTCCATGTTTTGGACTCAGCATACGCCACTGTCAGTTGTATAACTTTCCCTCAGTCAGCATATTTCTAAACTGAAAATGTGTGTAAATTACATGCAATGTGTAATTTACATGTATGTCATCGAATGCTTGCATTAGACTAAGAAACTGCTTTGGTAGATGTGGCCATAACATTTTAAACGTTGATTTAATTTCGAAACAAATTATGTTGGAAGCAACAATAACGTTAACCTAACTTGGTAATTATTTGTAAATTATTTAGTATTTCTTAAAAAAAGTGAACTCGGTTTGGTTAGATTTACTTGAAACTTGTTGTGACCGAAAAATTGTTCACAAACAAATCTAAGAGTATGTTAGATGCCTCTTCCATGCACGTTAAATGTTTACATCACGAACTAAACTGCTTCTCACATTTATTTCTGAGAATAATATTACTTTGTAGTTTTTCTCAGGGACAAAATCACGTGGAACTGTCCAAATACATTTCTCATTTTTAGCAACATCTTCCGGAACTCTGAACGTTGGTCTTATTTTTCTCATCATAATTGACTCTGTCATTGGGCACCTACTACTTATACACCGTATCATACACCACTTATACACCATACACACACCACTTACACCATACATACATATACTTTATCCCGGCTATCTCTAGAGCAAGCGAACCAAAACAAGTCTCTGTGCAAGCAGTGACGCGAGACGGCTTCACCAATGAACACGTGAGAGGAAACGGGATTGCGTGGAGGGGGAATCTAATCTCTGGGTTAGAAATATCCACCTTAGCGTACACCAAAGCCGCCTCGAAGAGCACGGCAAGATATTTCCCCTGGCATCCCATGAATCACCAACTTTTCAGCAACCTGGAAAGTATCCCCCGAGTTTACAGAGCTTTCCCCTTCTATACAGAAAATTGGTTTACATTTTTGCAAGACGACACTATAGTTGGTTACACGTCCTCATAGTTACAGAAATTTATATTGATGTACAATTTTCTTGTATCAGCAAGATATTTTTTTTTACATTATTATTTAGTAAGAAATCTGTTGGAACAACCTTTATGTACATGGTATTAACAATAAAGTATTTTTTAAAAGAAATTAAACATCTTTTAAAGAAATCGGAGTTGACCACAGATTATTCTTACACAGATAGAACAGTTAGGGATTCAAAAATGCGTAGTCGACTAGGGCGACACAAATTCTTGGATATGTTTTCCGAACCGCGTGCGGCTTCAAATATTTTCCACCACGAGTTTACCTCATATCTTCCCGCCCAGCAAACGCTAAGCCATCAACCCAGCTTATCACTCGACCAGAAATATGAGCTGCGGGAAGCATATACCTCCAGGCGCTCGACCCGACCTCTCGCGGCAACGGACGCTACGAGGCGTTCATCGATGTCTAAAGGCAAGTTTTATGGCGCCATAAGAACAGACGGGACTTATAACGTGATATTCCATTAGGCTCATGGTGCATTTTTTCCCTTTTACTGATCACGTAAACTCTAGCTGCACGGGTGAAAGATTGATGTTTGGCTCTGGTAATGACGTCATAGGCGATTGTGGACATGCATCTCGATTGCATGCGATTCGTGGTTGGTGTTGCATAAAAAATTGCATTTCGGGAAGAACGTTTGCGAATGTATGGAAGCAGAGGCACCAAAATGGATGTTTAACGATTTCGATGATTATAGGATTTGCCTTACTAACACACATTGTCATTCATTTTTGGTCATTAATTTGGCTTTCTGTGTCTTGTAATCATAGGTTCAGTGTTCGAATCCTACTTTAAAATTGTACGTCCCTGTCCCGTTTTACCTATCTGATCATCAGGAAACAGATCTATATGTAGTAAAAATGTGCTAAAAATGTAAATACATATTTAGTTATTTTCGCCAAAATATGGAGTTAAATATGGATTTAAAATTGTAAGAATTTACCTTTTTAATAACAGAAGACACTACACAAGCTACATAAAATACAATACGCTTACATTGACATTAATTATTAAACAATACAAAATGTTTTTCTGTTGTTTTGAAGTAAGAACGTGAATTTCCTTCTGTTGCCTCTTAAGATGGGTTCACATTGAGCAAAACTGGGTTCAATATCGCAAGAAGTAATGGGAGTGTACGAGGGTCACTATTTATATTTTGAGCCTAACAATGAAAAAACAGGAATTTGGCATTGAAAACTGCTTTATTGTTTTTCGAAGTATTTTCCTTTATGGTCAATACACTTTTACATTCGTTCGAACCATTTGTCAAAGCAGTTTTTGAACGCATCAACGGCCTCTTCCGCCGACGAAATTCGTTGTCCACGCAATTTATTCTTGACATTCGGGAACAAGAAGTCATTGGGTGCCAAATCAGGACTGTACGGCGGATGACCCATCATTTCGATGTTTTGACTGTTCATAAAGTCGGTTGTTAGACGAGATGTGTGACAGCTGGCATTGTTTTGATGAAGAATGATCCGACGGCGTTTGTTTGTTTTCCGTATTTGACCGAAGACCTCTGGCAAACAAATTGTTGTGTACCATTCAGAGTTGACCGTTCTACGTTCCTCTAAAGGCACAGTTGCCACATGACCAGTTTTCCCGAAAAAACAGGCGACCATTTGTTTCGATGTGCTTCGAGCGCGAACAAGTTTTGTTGGATTGTGTTCATCTTGAAACACCCATACAGTCGACTGCTGTTTACGTTCCGGCTCATATGCATATATCCATGATTCGTCACCTGTTACAATCTTATATACGTCTTTTGAAGCACCACGATTGTATTTATTGAGCATTTGTTTGCACCAATTGACGCGAGCGTCTTTTTGAGTTTTTGTCAAATTGTGTGGGATCCAACGAGAACATACCTTTCTCACAGCTAAATGACCATGTAATATTTTATATATGCTGGTGGAACTAATGCCTATGGTTGCCTCAATCTCACAGTATGTCACATGACGATCTTGCAGTATTAGGTTTTGCACAGCATCAATGTTTTCTTGAACAACAACTGATTTTGGACGACCTTCGCGAATCTCGTCGGTGAGCGAATGGCGGCCACGATTAAATTCGTTATACCAGCGTTTCACAGTGGCAAAGGATGGGGCTTCATCGCCAAATGTGGAAGTAAGTTGATCGATGCACTCTTGTCTTGATAATCCACGTCGAAAATCGTAAAAAATCATCGCACGAAAATGTTCACGAGTTAATTCCATTTTATTGTTGTCGCGCAATCTCCAAGGCAACATAAACAACACAAATGAAGCTATTGACAAAACATTTGAAGTACGTTATGGTCAATAATGCCAGACGATTCCATGCAAACGTCAAATCGCGCCTAACTTCAATCAGTATTGCCAAAGGCTCAAAATATAAATAGTGACCCTCGTATTTCAAATTTGTCAGTTATTCGCAAGAAATTCACACATGTAGTTGTTCAGCGAATATGGAGTATATGATGAGAAATGTTCGGATATATAGAAATAATATGTAAAAATAATTTTAATATGATAAATGTGAGCCAAAACCTAATACATGTACAAATATGGAAAATAAAGACTGAATTTTTCGAGTTTACACGCCATGATGTGCAAAGGTAATACAAAATATGACTGATTTCAGCTTCATATATAAATATGTGTTTACATACAAATCCGTTGCATGCTGATCATAAAGAGAACTTAAAAGGTGACAAATTACTATCTCTCTCTCTTTTGTTATCTATTTTTTCTTCTCTGTCTCTCTTCTCTACTATCGTCACTTGTCTTTCTTTTCTCCTTTTCGCTTTCACTTTATCTATCTGTCTTCTCCCCTTCCTCTCCCTCCCCTCTTTATCTTCTCTCTCTATTCCCTTTCCATTCTCTCCTTCGCATTTCCTCTTTAATCTCATTCCATCTTTTACATTTCTCTTCTATTTGTCTCTTGCTCTCGAAACTCAACGATAGCGTAGTAGTGATTACAGTGTACAGCCAGTAAAGTTACACCTTTTGCCCTGTAATGATGTACTTTTGGTGCATCAACATACACAGAGAATCAAGCAGTACGTTTCCAAAAACTGCGTTTAGTGTGACGCACTAAAAATGTATCTATTGGACAGATCAACCGCAATCATTTCAAATAAACCACGATTACACGCCCTTGCACAATTTCATAAATTCAAATAGGTACAAGTCACAATTTTAAAAATATTAATATTGAAGAGATTCCATAAAGCTTGTTTATAAACTAATTTGTCAGATGTACATAACTTTATGATGTAAGCGTGGATTGGCCAATCATGAAATTATTCCTTCAATGTACTAACCTTTATGTAACGAACTAATGGCTATGTATTTGACATTTTATTTTCTCAATATGGGAAGATTTGCTAACTTAAAAAAATATGTCAGTTCACTTTGAATTATTCACAAGACTCAACTATGTATATTCAGATTATTTTCATGTAACAACTTCATGTTACAACATCATGTCATGAAAGAACTTAAGGGTTCGAGGCTGAGAGCATGAGTACCCCGGTATTTTGAGGTGTATTTTGTCTAATTAACTTACTCTGTCGGGATTCTCGACTTCCTCCCAAGAAGCTCAAAGTTTCTTCCACTTTCTGGATTCTAGACTAAAATGCTGTGATTATCGACACTACCAAGCTCCAGTTTATCTTTCACTATCTGAATTTTGGACAGAGGTGTTGGGACTTCGCGACACCAGGGGCTTTCTGCAGTTTCTTACGTCATCTGACTTAGGAAGAAGCTTTGGGATTCACGACACTATCGTAAGTTCCTAACTTCATACCTCAATATGAATATGTTCAAATATGTTCGATTCTCCTGAAGTTCCCTCACAACTATATTGCGCTGCAGGTTAAATCATACTATCGCCGCAGCTCACCTTTAAAAGAACTTAGTGCCTTCACCAGTGAATATATTGCAACTCCGAACCTTATTATATTTCAGTGCAAACTTTATGAAAGACACAGCGAACAATTTTTACAGGACTTGTACAAGAGTGTACATTAAGCGCCACTGACACTGCCTTGTTTTATGACTTCTGCTTCATCCTCGGTGATCAATATTCTTTCAAAATATTTCAGGAAGTCAAAAATAATGTTATAAATGTGTATCGAAATGGTTTATCTATTTATTAGGAAATTATAACACCATTAAGCCTTGTTTCCATTATTATGAAAAAATATAAATATGCTGACCAAGGCAGTAATTTATTTTATTAAAAACATAAACTAAACGTAACGTTTCAACCTTCTAGCAAGGTCTTCATCAGACTCTGTATCAAGTACAAAAGTAACAAGATACCAAAAACAGGGCATTATATACACAAAACATTACTCCCTCCAGACTAATAGAAAGTTGTTTTGGAACTTTCTCGCAGGTGGCTTTCACTATACTTTCACCTAAAAGGCGAAAAATATATACTTTCATATCGAATGTGAATTGGGCTTTATATATCACGCTCTTTTTCCTTCATTTTCTTCCTTCTCCTCTCCTCTTTCTCTCTTTTCCTTTCCACTCTTTCTAACACTTTCTTCCAGTCTTTGTTTAACTTCAGTCCCCCATTCCAGTTCATTGTGTCTTCTTCACCTCTCTTCTCTATTTCCTTGGCTTCCTTCCATTTTCTCACTAGCATTCTCTTCTCCCTTCCTATCTGCTTAGCCTCATCCCACTCTATGTCATGTCCTGTTTCTCTCGTGTGTTTAAATATCGCATTTCTCTCTCTCTTAAGTCGTACATCATCCCTATGTTGTTTCAACCTATCTTTCAGTCTCTTTTTCGTTTCTCCTATGTACACACTCTGACATTCTTTACATTTTACTTCGTAGATAATCCCTTCCTCTTCCTCTTCTCTGTTTTCCTCTTTCTTGTTTGCATTCTTCGCTATTCCTAAGATGCTTCTCCCTCCCTTCCTGTAAGTTTTAATGCCCGCTTTCCTAAGCACTTTGCATATCTTTTCTGTGGTCTCACCCATACTCCTTATTCCAAACCACCTCTCTTTTTCTTTCTCTTCATCTTTCTCTTTCTCTTCCAATTCTCCCCTTCCTCTTTTCTTCCTTCTTCTGTTTATGTCCAGTCTATCCTGCTTCTCATAGCCATTCTTTTCCAGCTGTTTCCATAGGCTATTTATTTTGCCTTCTTTTTCACATTCCTTCGTGCATATTTTCGTTATTCTGTCCTCCATATTCTTTATGAAATTTCTTTTTGTCACCTCACTTACATCACTTCTTTTGTGGCAGAATACCCCTGCTGCACACTTCTTCTGATGCCAAGCGGTTTCAATTTCTTCTCCTCTCTTCCTTTTCATCAATATAACAAGGTAGCTTAACTTGCCTTCTTCTTCTATTTCAAGTTCCAATAAAATCCCTCTTTCTTCATCTTGTATTTCTTTGGCAAAAATGTCAAGCTGCCTCTTTGTTCCCTTCCATATGAAATGCGATATTTAAACACACGAGAGAAACAGGACATGACATAGAGTGGGATGAGGCTAAGCAGATAGGAAGGGAGAAGAGAATGCTAGTGAGAAAATGGAAGGAAGCCAAGGAAATAGAGAAGAGAGGTGAAGAAGACACAATGAACTGGAATGGGGGACTGAAGTTAAACAAAGACTGGAAGAAAGTGTTAGAAAGAGTGGAAAGGAAAAGAGAGTAAGAGGAGAGGAGAAGGAAGAAAATGAAGGAAAAAGAGCGTGATATATAAAGCCCAATTCACATTCGATATGAAAGTATATATTTTTCGCCTTTTAGGTGAAAGTATAGTGAAAGCCACCTGCGAGAAAGTTCCAAAACAACTTTCTATTAGTCTGGAGGGAGTAATGTTTTGTGTATATAATGCCCTGTTTTTGGTATCTTGTTACTTTTGTACTTGATACAGAGTCTGATGAAGACCTTGCTAGAAGGTTGAAACGTTACGTTTAGTTTATGTTTTTAATAAAATAAATTACTGCCTTGGTCAGCATATTTATATTTTTTCATTATTAGGAAAGTAATGTGTGTGTGTGTGTATAAATATTATATTCCTCACTCGAGAAGAACTCACTGAACATGTGATATTATTTGTGAATATCTCTTCATCAATTTAATTTCATCATCGTTCATCCTTTCTCGAAGCAAAAGTAGCAAACAGTAACGTGCACTACGAAAAATCCAAAAAACAAGAAATCGTTTAGTCACCTTGTTAGCTCAAATCTTGCATTCATCTCTACATCGAAGGTCTCAGGTTTGAGCAAGATCTGGACATAATAATTTCATTGTGAGAGAAGGTAAGGTAATGTCCCTTGTGTATGTAGCACTGTACCATGAAGGCACATTTATTTAATTATGTATTTATTTGCCTCCAACAGAGAAAAATCTCCAGTTACAGGAAACCTTACACATGTATAGGGGATGTGGGGATAGTGCCTCACACATTCTCGATCTCGGCTATTTTGGAGGTGATGTGATCAGCACGCTGCGGCCGCCTTTACCATCCAGGAATACCCTCAGGTACCCATTGATTTGAGGCTGGATGAGCCCCAGAGCCGATTTATGCGGGGACAAGGCCGGAAAAATTCCGACGTTAGATCAGCCACCCTAGGAATTGAACCCGGGTCTCCCGAGAGTCCATCAGTTTAATCAGTAGGGTTCGGATAATTATGCATTTTGCATATTGCATATGCAAATGCATATTTAAGGATTTTTAATTAAAAATGCATATTTCATATGAAGGTGCATATTTGTATGAAGATAAGTTGATGTGCAAATTTTTGTACCCACAACCAACACCGAGCATATACTGTATTTATTTTTCATCTCCTCGCTTCTCTTCTCATATATCTTTTCTCTTTCTTTCTTCTTTCCTTTTTCCTTGGTTGTATGAAATGTGGCAAGTACGTCATTCTCACTTCACTCACCTAGACAATCAACTGGCAACTCCGCATGCAAAGGGTTACAACTTCAAACAAGCATCAAAATTATAGAAGACGTTAAAGAGGCCCTCGCCCAGGTTGAAGATCCTGTGTATGTACAGAAATTGGATGCAGTATTGAAAAAGAACAGTGGGTATGCAACAATGGTGAAAGAAGTTTGCAAAGTTCTGCATACAAATGGACAACGTGTGGATGATCTGACACTTGATGTGTCTGACTTTGTTGCCCTAAAATACAGTTCACTTGTATCTTGCGAAGTGGAACGTGTGTTTCTGAATATAAGACTATTCTAGCTGAAAACAGGAGTTTCAAGTTTGGAAATTTGAGACATCATGTTGTTATCAAATGCAATCATAATGCAATCATGATCTTGATCTGTAATGTATTGTGTTTCATTTAACGCAGAACTGTATTAATTGAAGAATCTGTGTAGCGAATGAGCATTCAGAATAATGCATATTCATTTCCTGGCATGCAATCTTCATAGTTTGTAATATACAGCATTTATAAATTAAACGGGTGCATATTTTACACTATTTAGTGCATATTTTGTGTTTTTTTTAGTGCATTACTATCCGAGCTCTATTAATCGGTATTCAACGCTAGGCAAGAAACCGATATACAGGGAGAGCAAATACAAGAACACGCCTTTCACAGGAATTATATTTCGCAGAGTCGAATTGCATTGTACATATTTCTGCCGATCGGGCTTTTGCACCAATGAGAAACGAGGAAAAAGGGAGAAAGAAATCAAGCGCTTTTCCTCTATTAGCTTCAATATGCAGTCGAACCCTTTCAGGCTGTATTAAGAAGCAACAAAAACAGAAAAAGCGAACGCCGAAATAAATTCAGCCGAGCTTTCGCGGGGAACATAATGAACACGGCAAAAGCAGTGTGTGGACTCTTTGCTTTAAACGAAGCCAATTCGTCCCCAACTCCCGCCTCGGATTTCGCGTGAGAGCGATATTGATTGTAGAATAAACCCCCCCCCTCCTCACATTCCGCCCGACCGAAACTACGTTTCCCCCCTCCCCCTTTTTTTGTGCCCGGCTCGCAACAATAAAGTCCTCCGCAGTACTACGGTTGATGCAAATCCCCCCCAAAGCAGTAAAAAAAAAGTAAACACATTAGAAAATTTTACCTTTTCGAGGCCGGCCAACTCTTCCAGCGGAACTTTCTTTTTTTGTTCTTCTGCAGCGCTCCTGATGCAAATTTGAAGCAGGGAAAAGATTTAGGATAAAATGGTGTACAGGCTCTACCTACATCAATCTAAATTCATTATCAAAGAAAAAGCTTCGGAATAGAATGTTTGAAGCTCTTTGAAATATTTGAATGATACAGAATGGATGAATGTGAATCATGATTTTTTTCTAAAAGGAGGAATACATTCGTAGGACTCAACTGTTTTACTTGACTACCTATATAAGTATTTATTATTTATTAAACTGGATTCACAATATATTACAAGGGTGATTAAAGTGAAACCCTTAATTTGTTTTGGTTTCTTATTGAGTAGATTTCTGAATGTAGGGTTGCACAAGTCTGCTGCATTTTAGCACAGACCTATTGCTGATCTGCATATACAGTACTGAAATGAAAAGATGAACAAAAGTATAGGACATGTTACAATATAGTGACTGGTCTATATGCAACCCAAATAACAATCGTGCATTTTAGGTTGCATAACTGTCAGGAAACCTAAGGTTAGGTTAGGAGTGGACGATTGTCATTTGGGTTGCATATAGACCAGTCACCTTTTTCAAACTCGGTCCACCTTCACGACCGCTTCCGTATGAGCGGAAATAATGCTCAACTATGAATACGTTTTCCTCCGTCGAGAGACCCATTTCCAACAACAACTGCACAACACAACTTCCTTTTCACTACTGCGAACACGTGCAGCTGGAGCTATGCCCCGTCGACAAACGCAACCACGTGTTCGAGATGCGCGAGTTTCGGTACTGTATATTTTGGCGCATACCGTATTTTCAACTTTGAGTTAGTGCCTGTGTACCTCAAGAAAAATGTCCACGTGCAGTCACTTATGAGCCACTGCGAAAGCCTTTCCACACATCTGCTTGCGAACTGAGGCCATTGACGAACTTTCTCCTCCATTAGTAAACTTGCTGGTGTGGTAAGCATGCACAGAGATATTGATTTTTCATTTGCCGAGAAATTTCTGTAAGTTTTAGGCTGACAGGGGGCAAGATATCACTCCTCTTCATTTGTACAAGTATGTATAGGAGACGCCATTTTTAAAATAACAATAATGACATTTTGAAGCTAACTTGATCAGTGTTGCAGCCTTGAGGTCGTTTTGTAAATAACAGTTGATACCTCATGTAAATTTGAGCTGTATATAATCTACACTACAATTTTTATTGGACTTTTAAGGTTTTTATTTGACTCTTGTAATAGTTATTTCTCAATTTTTAACAAAAGTACACAGGTGTGGAGACCTTTCACATCGCAGACAAATCTAGGAACAGAGAAGATGGCCAATATAGTGTTGCTTGACTCATCCTGTATAAGGGTCCTCCGGTTGGCATAGCGGTAACGTAGTCACCTTGTAATCGAAAGGTCCGGGGTTCGAAACACGGAAGAGGCACATAGTGGTTCGGATACCACTTTAAACTGTACGTCCAGTCCTTATCGTCCTTTTTTGTGCATAAAGTAAACGTATCAACAAACTCAATCTCGCATATAAAGGTAAAGCTACGTACAGTGCATGAATGGGGATTTGAAAGGTAGGGCTCCTCGTATTCGCAATCGTAGGTGATGTGATCAGCATCACGTCCCGGCCGTCTCTACCTTCACCGGTGGTTTGTAGTGAGGTACGCATTTTTTACACAGAAAAAACTGCTTTGTTTGGAATTACCAAAAAACTTTGGTTGAGTTGTTTGGTTATGCTTTTTGTTTCCGATAACCAAATGTTGCTTGTAATTACTAAATAATTTTGTTTAAGAATACCAAAAAATTTGGTCAGACGAAATATGGTACTCGTAAACAAAATGATACATATGTAGGTAGAGAGAAACAAAACGTTTGGTTAAATTTACTATATGTGCCTAAGCGTGCTTTTGAATTTGAAATAACGATTGTCCAGTTTCGTCAAGTGTAGTATGAAAGTCCATTGTCGAAAATTGAAACTCATGTAGATAGATAATTACTCGAAGCAAGTCTTTATGTTATTGTATAACCTAATATTCTTAAAACAAAGCTCAGGATTTATTTACTTTATACTGAGTTTCCTACACCGGCCACTAGATGGTTCAGTCAAAATGTGTAGAAGAAACATAAGTTTTTGTACAACAAATAATGGTACGTTTGATTCTAATCATAGTGGAATATTGTGCTTTAACACTTTTCAAAAGATATGTGAATATCAAAGCTACAAATTAAATAAGAAAATGTACTGCAGTGCAAAAAAGTGAATCTCCCATGACCAAACCTTTTGATTCTGGACTATATAGGTAGAAGTTAAGTGACGAAGAAAAACGAACACGCTCCAAAAACGTTTAGTTCATGTGAACTTTCTATTCTGAATGTGTATTTTGAGATCAGTTACTTTCTACAAACTATCCACCCTAGCTAAAATTAGCCAGATTATAACATAAGTAATTATGAATAAATTATTTAACAAATCGTTTGGTAATTTTGACTAAATTATTTGGTTTTCCTAAACAAATGGGTTACATTTTGTTAGATTTACCAAAATAATATTTGGTTTTGGTAACCAAAAAATTGTTTACGACAAACAAATAGAACTTGACCAAATCGTTTGGTACTGGTGAACAATTGTTTGGTTGATGCCTATTTAAACAAACGATTTGTTCACCACTACCATTTTTTTGGTTAATCCAAACAAACATTTTTCTCTGTGTAGAGTTGTTTCATGAAGAGTCATCACGGGGAAAGTAGCCACTTGAAATCATATACCCCAGAATCGAACACAGGTCTCCCACGTGGCAGTCATACGCTGTACCACCGCAGCTGCATGTGTATGTGTGTGTCTGCACATACAAATAAAGCATTTTAGTTGAAATTTATTTGAGGGCTGGTGGTTTGATATTGTATTTGGACTATATCGATCACTAAGATTCAACATACTCGAATTTCCTTGTTGCAATTAAACAGATATTGAACTGAAATTTGCAACTCAGTGACTGGAATATCTTGGGAGTAATGACTCATATTTACATTGAGCAAAATGAACGCGTTCCATTACGGCGTAATTTAAAACTATCCATGATTACACTATAGAAAATACACATACCGTGTTGGGTATTGGGGTATTAATGTTGTGCAACGCTACTAAAAATAATCAAAGATCCATTTTTCAATACGCCCAGCCCCCGTGGCGGGTGATTAGCATATCGTGCTACGACGCCAGGAGTCCCTCTTTTTGCCTTATAGTTCGGCAACACACCCAACACATTGCAAGGAAGCGGGTACCATTTTTATTGCCGGTGAGTGTACGTGCATCAGAAATCGAAACCGGAAACCCATGATCCGTATTCTTTCTTCCCGTCTTTCCTGGTTCATCTCGCCGTCGCGGTTAACCTCGAGAAGACAAAATATACGCTAAATACACAACACAATTCCTTGTTCTGGGTTCCCAAGCACGATAGAAGCAAGAAACGTTCAACCACTACACCATAAAGACCAAAAGAAAATGCTGAAAAGAGAAAATAAAATTTGGGGAAAAGAATGAGCTAATTAGCCTCCATTTCGATTCCACCCGCGTGGCCTCTGGGATGTTTGTCCGTTTGCCCAAAGAAGGAGCTAAGGCTGAGTTCCCGAGATTGATAGTCCTATCCTTAGATGTTAGTTGACCCAAACTTCAAGCCCGATCTCCGGGTTGCATAACAACCAGGCGCTTTGCTTTCGGAGCACGATTTCCACTGTGAAGAACGGATGCTCTCGCAAACGCTTCCTCGACGTCATAAAACTTTTTTCATACAATTCCAGCGCCGTATGTATTAAATTTTCAACTAACGAAATGGATTCTATCACTTTATTACGGTGAATAATAGATATTATAAATAATAAAAGAAATCAGTCACGCTACAAAATCCAATTACTTAATACTGTATCAGAGAAGAAAATAAGTTATTGAATATTTGGAAACATCTTTGCCAATGTTTTATTTGTCTTGTTGATTCGTCGTTGTATGATTTCGAGATATGGATTAAACAACAGATTAACAGTGTTGCCAAGGCAAACAAGTGAGTTATGCACAGTGGCGGCACCAGTTAATCATCTAGGGGTGCTAAAGGGGTGCGGAATAAAGTTTAGGGTGTGCGATGTACATAATAAAGAAAAGGTGAAACATGCCTCAATCACTATATAAGATACCAATCAACGTTTAAGGTTTTTTAAAAAAATATGCCAAAAACTTAATACTACTCGTGACGCTTAATTTTTCCTTACTTTACTCGCAACAAACACATGTACAGGAAAATAAATGCAGATTTTCTTTCAGATTAGTACCAATGGCTTGCCTGTTGTATATAATAGCGGTCTGGCTTCAATTCCTAATATTTGCCGCTCAATATAACGATATGGTTTTAATAAGTCGTAATATGGCACAGCATTAGTTGATAGCGTTTCGATAGGTTTTAGGGGTGCGGAAGGTGGCGCGGAAGAAAATTAAAAGGTGTGCAATCACCCTTTCGCACCCCCTAGCGTCGCCCCTGGGTATTCAGTGTTAGAGAAAAGTGCTAAAGTGCTATCATAGTGGGTAACATAGGAAGGAAACCCGAGAAATACATAACCTCAGTGCATCGCCGAACCACATCACATCTCTTGCACAGAGTCCAATGGAAAACGGAGGACCACAATAACAACAACAACATTGGCTGGAAACTACAATATAGGCGGTGTGGGCCACAAAATAGAAGGCAAGAATGATTCAATTGTTGTTTTATATAAGAACGAATCTGCCTGGATTATTATCGTGGTTGGTAATACAACAATTGAAGAGGAGGATACTGCATTCTTGCAAGCAAACGAGGCACTGGCGCCTTAACCAGTCGTCAGGACAATCCTATTGTGTTTATGTTGAAAGGACTCATCTCTTATCAGTGGCGTAGTAATGTAATTCTTCTATGTGTTTTACTTTGTTCCTCGTAAGTAGTTCATCTGCATAATGTATGTTTAAGTCATTCCTTAAAAGACCAACATTTCGTTCTTTAAATTCATAGATTTAAATTACTTTTATTTCTGCTGGGAGACATGCGAAGTTAGTGGAGGTGGGGACCCACACATGTTCACAATGTCAGCCATTTGTGGAGATGTAATCATCACCACACAATATCCCTTGGCGCCTCCTATTTATTAGAGACTGAGTGAACCCTAGAGCAGCTTCATGGATGGACATTTCTGGATAAATTCCCAATCAGTAACCCAACCCGGAATCGAATCTGTTTCCCCCTCGTGGCTGTCAACCGACGGCACCACTACGTCACTTGTCTCTATCTACCTATTTCCCCCTCCCCTCCTCTTTCCCTATGTGTGGTGTGCATTGTTGCTCATAATGTCCTCATCCTCATGCTCCGGTTCGTAATACATTTCTTTCAAATAAGTAAATTTCCTATTGATGTAAATAGAGATATTTTACAAAGGCCTTTTGGCATTCAAATACATGGCATAACATTCACATGTCACACAAATTAGGAATACAAAAAAGCATTATAATAACTGGAGTATTACACAAGAAGCACATCTTTTTACGACGACGAACTACCACCACTTGTGGCCGCGCAGCGCCCGCTCAAACACACACGAAGACACTGGGTCCAGATCATGCTTATGACTAATACCTCATATAGCAGCATCTCAGTGCCATCTAGCGAGCAACTTTGATCACATTACAAAACTGAACAGAGCCATGCATGTGTGTGTGTTATAATAACGAACCGCCTTGAGCAAGATCACCCGAGGGAGTTTTTTCTCAGGGGGCAGCAGTGCTCAAAGTGGGGAAACATAAGGTGATGCTTTCCCCAGTTAAGCATCCACACCACTAGGATGATTTGCATCAGTCTTTCAGGGCACCCCTCGTCCATGTTTTTTACGGTACAATTTAACCATTCCAATTACTTGAAGTTTTTCAGATATCTCTGGAGGGGGGGGCACGCCCCCGGCTCCATCTTCCAAAGAACATCCACCGTATACAATTACTATGCATGTCTACATAACTATGCACAATTGCTCCTGTACCATTCATGGGAATTCCACACGACTATTGATTTTCCAGCCAGTCTCCGGGCATTGCAGACAGCACTGTGCCAAGGGCAATGAAAAGTTTGGAAACCTTGGACTGGAGCTGGAAGCGTTCCAGCAACCGTCCCTCTCTCAAACTTCTCCAAACCTTCCAGTTGCCATTTATACCAGTCTTGTCCCGGTTTTTACGACGCAGAATGACTGAGAAGATTTTTTTCTCTTTATATTTTCTTATTTCACGTTCTCCCTTTCATTTCGAGTTTAATCCAATTTCGTTGAATAATCCACGTTCTGAAGAGGACAGCTATGAGGCTCTTAAACTACGAGATGTGTGCATACGTCCATGGCAAAGAAAGCAGAGGGGTGCATGAATTGCTTTGTATGCAGTGAATACTGTCTATATTTTAAAAGTGAAATCTCATAGTTATTCCATTCATATTCTGGGAAATATATTTTCTGGATTACTTAGTTTTAACCCTCGAAGTAAAGTGTTATTGAAAAACTTTTGCGGTAACCAAGAAAGTGTCTATTCTTTTCACGAGAAATAGATTTGTCCGTTCCACTACATTCCATTGCTTATATGCTATTACCTAATGCAGTAGGGAAAAGCTCTATTTTGGTTCTCTCTCGTACTCATATCTCCGATATTTCTCAATGTATCCGTATCAAATTACGGGCATATTTTCGTTCAGAGATATCAGTGTGACGCCACTCTAGAGAAAGATGGAGTTTTCGTTAAGGGTAATACCACAGATAAGGGTATATAAGCAGATCTGGAAAGATGCAAGAAACCCGGTGCACTGACCTCCCGCTGAGAAGCGCCACTCGCAAGAAGTTTTGTAATAATCCGTTGAGAGGCGCTGAGAAGCACCACTCGCACTCTTGCTTCCACCTATTCTGCCCAAAAAGAATAAGAGATGGCGCTGCTGTATTTCTCCTCTGTCGAGGTCAAAAACTGACGTCACCACACTCCCCTCTCCCCGGAGGGTTGGGGGTTAACGAGAAAACGGCACCCTGCTATTCTGTGAAGCCTCAGTGCATCGATGGCTTCGCTACTGAAAATTGGGGTGAAGGCGTGACTTTTACTAGGAAACAATTATTGTTAGGAAACAATAGTATGATGTACATCTATGTAAATAATAGATTCTGGAGAATACCTGGATGTCCTCATTCCTCACAGTTACTGAAGAAATAACGTAATAAAATCGGCACTTTTTCAAGAACCAATTCAGCAATTTACCACGTGGTTTTGGGTTACCAGAAAGCCGGTTTCTCCCGGACATGTCCTACCTTTTTACCTTAAATGTTCTATATTTTGAACGTCACATAATATTAATGAGGAAAATACGTACGTGTTTCGTTGAACAATGAGAAATCAAGTTAACAAGTCCAAAATGAAAATTAAAGTTTTTCCTTCTACAGAACAAACAGGAAAACGGAAGCAACCAATGGACCAATTTTTGGGTCCACATTCTTATATACCCTTATCTGTGGTAATACTATCTGATGGACAGTTTTGTATGCAATGGAATGGGTGATTTTATGCCTTCTTTAGGGCCTCGAGAAACAGGCGTGAAATGTATGCCCAGCTATTTCATGTACAGTTACGAACAGTAACAATGGGACTCCTAGATCCTGAAGTATTTGTTTCCCTGCAACGGTGTTGTGTGTGTTATCTAACTCTACGGATATAAGTGGATTTTAATATAAAATTTTGAATGGCAGCTCCTATTACCGCCGTACAGCTAGGCAACACGCATAACGGCTTGCAAGGAAGGGAGTATTTCAGGATCTAGATGTCCCTTTATTTTGCCGTTGACTGTACCACGTGAAAATGGCAAAACGCTAAGAACATAAACCTAGCCTGGTTGCTACTGTTTTATCTAGTTAACTTGTGATTTGGGTTTCATTTCTCGACCTCTGAATAATGCACGTATCTAGAACTATATTTCGGGGGGGGGGGTCCGAACCAAGTGTCTTAATAATAATAATGTTTAAATTAAAATAAGTTATAATTAATTAAATATTAATTATATATGTAAATTTATTAATATTTTAATTTTTATTATTACACGAATACGTAAAATAATGGTATAAGAATATACTATATAGAACATAATGTATTTATTATCTAGCTTGCGTGTACTTAAGATCGCCAAAATGTGTATAAATGCAAGGAAATTTATGTCAAATAGATAATGAATTGAATATTTATCAAATAATAAAAAAAGTATGTTAGAACCAGTTGACGAAAAGTAAGTTCCTGATTAATATTTTATGCATATTATCATAAATCTTCTTCTGTACTGTCCTTCAAAGCAGAATGATCCAAATATAATAATATGAATAATAAATATAATAATAACCCTTGACTTCTGAGTTCATAGTAAATAAATAACCATCGAGTATGGTACAATTGCGTACAGATATGTTGAAAAGTACATTTTTATTATTTTAATTTAGTATTTGGTAAGTTTTTCGGGGGGGGGGTCGGGACCCCCTGGACCCCTCCTAAATACGTCCTTACTCTGATTGGTTGCTGCAAAGTTACTCATGGTACGAGTCAGTCTGCGGGCAATTGCTAGAACTAGGAAGAATTGTAATTGCTATAAATGCAAATGTGGATAGGTTAGCATGGCCAGATTGAGGGCTCTTAGTAATCAATGGTCTCAGCAAAGAGTGCCCGTAGATGAAACCCTCGTGATTACTTTGTCTATACTTTACTACTTGCATACATCACCGTGCAAAATGCAAGTGACAGTAAAGCAAGATATTCTCGCATTCATAGCATCGTAATTTTCCAGCAGCCAATAAGAGGGCGAGAAATAAAAGCTGTAGGGGTAACATCGCTCTCCCGTTACAACGTTGCCAAGCGTACGTCTGCTTTTGTCATTTGTTTCTATTTGCTTGTGTGTACAGTGTTTGGGTCTTTTGTGTACTAATTTTCCGTGCACAATTATCGAACTCTCTCTCTCCCCCGTTTTACAGTACGTTTGGCAACATTCTGTCTTTCCGACGCTCATTTGTTTCGTCCCGCCAGCAACTTTCAGCGTCTTGTGACTCGAAAATGCCCGATGTCAGTCGAAGAGAATTCAACTGATCGATGATTGGTTCTTTCCCAGCCGCCAGCTGAAAATACGAGCAGTATAGGAGGGAGTGAGTCCCTAGAAAGGCATAAAAACAAGTTTCCACACATCGAATGCAGAACTGTGTAGTTAATGGCGCAGCTGTTCAGTGTACAACTACACATGTAAAGAAATAATTACTTCAAGACATGGATGACTCTCCAAAAGTTATACCGCTAGTTCTGCTTGTATGCTCTATATAGGCAACGGACATTTCTGACCCAGTTTTCTTTCAAAAACAGTAATTAAAATCTCATTAATACATTTGCCTATGATTAATTTGCCACTGTTCTTGTTGTCAACATTTCTCATGATCGTCACCTCATAAAGCTTTGATTAATTAGCATTGAGCAAATTACACCTTGGAAGTTTGATAATGATCACTCGACAAAGCAGAAAAGTTGTATGTCATCATAATTATAATACGAGGGTAGGTCGATAAATTCGCGGCCTGCCCTATAAGACATGGATATGCCCGTCAGTCCTTGGTGGTATTATTCAACATATTCTTCTCCTAACTCAATACACTCATCACATACCTCCTGCAATGCTTGCAAACCTTGCAAATAAAAGTCCTAAGATTGCTCTGCGGACGAATTTTTCAACCTGCCCTCGTAATTTTACAGTGCTTAAATAGCTACACCGCAATAAAACGCCATTTCAGATAGATTTCAAATAATATGGCTTAACATCCTCACATAAACGAGAATAATTATGAAATCACACATTTTAAATAACAGTAAAGGGATTAGCCTAAATGATATGCTAAGAGTTGGAGCAATACAACATAAATACAGATTACATCGATCAATATGAGATTAACGCCATTATTTTATAACACAAGTGTCATTGGAGTATAGGACCAACTATTTTACCCGATTAACATCATTGCATAATTTAATATGTAACTACTTTGAATTGTTTATGCAATATATAATTTCTGTTTCCGTTAATATTAACAGTAAAAATTTTAAAAAAAATGGCTTTATTTTGTATATATACATTTTATAAACTAACTTATACAATGTGAAATCGGCTGCTCTATTTTTTTTTATTTTTTTTTTACAAAAATCAATTTTCAGTACACAAAACTCTACTGGAATAAGTATAGTACATTATATAGTATATATAGAGTTGCAATGTTACCTTAGTAATTTAGTAATAATACACTAAGTCTAAGAACACGGAGAAGATAAAGATAAAGAAGAATAGTCAATCTTGAAGGTACTGTTCAGGCTGTGTCATCACATCTGGAAAAGCATATATTTGTATATCATTTATACTTTATTTTAGAAATAAATGACCCTGTGGCATTTCTACAACAACGGTTCAGTATCATAAAAAATACAGTAGCTCCATCTATCGCTTTGTCTGGCGGCAATTTTCTCCAGATACATCTTGTCTTGGTCTTCGCACAAGGTATCTTACCATTAGATTTCCTTATGAAATTCCTGTATTTTTTTATTCTTCCTAGTATACTACATGACGATCTAAGTTTTCTTCATTTAATTATTCTAATAGCAGCATTGCAACTTCTCAGATTAATGAAGCATATTGAATTTATTTTTTAAATCAACAACAAAACACAGATGTAAGCAGGTTGAGCGTAACAGGGATAAGTTTTCTTCTGCCATCTTGAAAGTTTTCATCCTCCATTTTGAGATTTTTCTTTCGCCATCTTGAAAGTTTTCTTCCGTCACCTTGAAACGCGTGGATCGATTTAGTTAGTATTCTAACAGAATATCCAAAGTAAAAACTACGTTAGATCGAAAACACTGAGTATAAGTTCCGAAGCTTTCAAAATTCTAAAAATTAACATCATAAGAAAGTTCAAACAACGTGAACTTTACGACTAAAATTTCCCCCTAACTTTTTAAGATTTTTCTTGAACGATGTATGTATAAGTTAATAACAGAATAGAGTAACTAAACCAGTGATGTGCCGTAGACTATAAGTTTACGTCTACATGCGTTGTCTGTATGTAATCTACGCGTAGATTACATTGGGTTCTATAGTCTACATAGACTACGTACACAATCTAAAGTGCATTAATATTAATTTTCAATGGTTTCATGAAAGGAAAGTGACATTTTCAACTATATTGGTTCCTAACGAAATGAAAAGAATACTATTTACAACAAAATTTCTCTTCTCTTCTATCAACGATGGAAGAAGATAAATAGTATGCAAAGAACAACAACAGATGGCAATCGTGAGGCAAGAGTGGTCTTTTCCCCATAAAACACTAGAATATTTCCTATATTAGGTTTCTTCCTAAATGAGAAATTGTTCGAATTTTGAAAAAAGAGTATGAAAAGTTCTCCTCACACATCAGCAACTGATACGTAGTATAATTTTGTTTTACTTCCACAGCGCCCTTTGCTAAGTTATCAACTTTCGCCATTGTTTATATAGATTACGTAATCTACGTGTATAAAATAGTCTACGTGTAGAATGTAGACTATCGTTGTTTAGACGTAGACGCACATCACTGAACTAAACCCTGTACCAGCTAACTGTAGACCAGACGAACGAGAACAAGTCTCTGCGAAAGTAGTGACGCGAGACGGCTCCACCAATGAACAGTGAGAGAAACGGGATTGCGTAATGGGCGACGGGAGTTACCCGATTTCCCTGCTTCGCTCGGTCAGCGTTGCAAACGTTTGAAAGCGACAATCCCGTACGCACACGGCAAACGGGCCGTATTTTTGTCTCCAGGTCCGTACGCTTGGTTTAAGAAATTCTTAGGGAAATATTAGGGATAGAACAGCAAGTGCAAATTTTGATAAGCCGTGCATTTAGCGTACGGACTAAGGTCTGGACCATACGGTTGGCAACACTGCGCTTTCACCACTCGATTTCCCTTCTCCTCCTCTGCCGCTATGCGCAGCCCTGCTCCACAGTTATCTGGGACAGGGTATATGTTTGATTGATTTAGTTTTGTTTATTTCCCTTTTCTATCATTTTTCGATAATCGGTAAGATGAAGTTGAATGGTGAAAAGATGAGATGCATGAAGGGAGAATCACAAACAAATAACGCCAGGGGTTGCGGGTTCGAATCCCGGCATGGGCTTGGATGATTGTGAGTGTCCATTCATCAATTTCATCATACCATCACTCATCCCCATCTTCGCAAATTAGCCAAAAGTGGCAGAAAAGTGAAGTAAGAGAAAGCAAATCAATCAATCAATCAATCACAAACACATAAGTCCCATGAAGGATTATACTGGCCATAGGTCCAGACACCCTAGCCTAGTTAGTCTGCAAAATGTAGTCCAGGGTGTACTACGTGGAAGTGAAGTTGACATTTGGGTGTACTACATGGAAGTGTCACTCATTACACCCCTCCATAGAGTAACTATGAATTTCGATATACGAACTGTATGAAGTGTGAAAAACAATGAAAACCTAGTGCGCTGGATATTCACTCATGTTGTAGATCGAATACTCCTAATGATTAAATAATAATAATAACAACAATTATAATAAATTTGGAATAACATTGATTTCTCTTTATTAGATAATAGTCTAATAGTTATTATTTTGTGATAATAATCATAACCATGATGATAATAATAACAATACATTATTATTATTTCTATCAAGGACTTGACTGACCCCCTCCCCTACAAAAATTTCTGGCAACGACCATGTACCAGATCACTGTACGAAAGGACTTGCCCATTATATTTGGAAGTGCCCTATACTACACAATCTTGTATGCTATGTACAGGTCAAATATTTACAAATCCCACGTGATAATCGCATCTCTAACTGTGGCTTATGACAACAGCGAATAGTAGCGATCTTCTTACACAACACAATGATCCATCAGCTACGTCGACTGCTATATGAATGAATTTAAACAGTGAAACAAAAGGGTCTCAGGATTTTAATTCTAATTCATAAAATGAGAAAATTGCTAGCTGAATCAGACCTAAATGTACTAACAGAATCAAACATGACAACAACGGACAAACTGCTTTATAAAAACATCAAAGATCAACGCACCTAAGCCTTGGCCAACTACGCAACGATTTTCTCACCCACCATTGGCACGTTACTTGTATCAAGCGTTTCGTTGTGTAAGAAACACTACTGTTGCAGGGGGACAAGAGGAGACACTCGCCCCTCAAAATTTTCATTCTTATTATAATTTACAATTACGGGTATTGATTTAGTCTCCTGGAGCTGGGGTTCATGTCCTGCTCCCCAAGGTTAGCCCCCAAGTTACGCTGCTGGGCTGTCAGCATAATCCATGCTTACGGTTGCGGTGTCCACGTGGATTTTGTAAATATGCTGCCGGGGCTACAATATCGAACTTGTCTGTGTGAACAGTTAATTAATTAACACTTAGTTAACCGTTAATTAATATGTTTGCCGGGGATTGTGGGTACTTAGTATTGAAACAGAGTAACAAAAGTAATAACCGCTTGAGATGGAAAATATTGACTTTAAAATACAGGGGGGTAGTTTATTTTCATAAATGGTTTCACAGTTTTCAAAATTCAAAAAATTAGAGTTTTTATGTCACACAGCAAAGCTTTCCCATTGAAACTTCCTCATAACTTTTAAACATTTTTCTTTGAAAGAGATTTTCGAAAGTTAGTAATGGAATAGTTTAACTATGTATTTCAGTACACTCACTGTAGTACGAGATGTAAAAAGACAATGGAAAACAGCTGTGATGGAACTCATCGAGTGTATCGAGAAGTAGAAGTCTTCCCAAGAGTATAATAATAAATTTGAAATAAAATTAGTTTATTTGTATTAGTTTATAAGTTGTTACTGAATATACTAATAGTCATAAAGGTAAAGGTGAGGTTCTCCTTGCAACGTGCCATGAAGGCCAATTTAGGGGATAGGGTAACTTCGGTGAATAACGCCACCAATTGGTCATTTCGTTCTAGAACTCATACATTTATATTGTTAGGAACATGAAACGTACATGTATAGGAGAATGAACGTTCCTCTATTGTGTAAAAATAAAATATTGATTGCACTGTTATAATGAAAGCAATAAAATACTAAATTCTGTGTTAATGCAAAATGGCATTATTTCCAGACCTGTCGGGGAATAACGCCATGTTTTTAATTAGGCTACAAGTAAAACATTCACATTATCTTAATTACAAGTAAAACATTCACATTTTCTTTACTAAACTGTACTAGGAGTCACACAGAGTCGCGACCAAGTTTGCGAATGGGTTGTTTGTCTTTTCGCGATACCCAGTACCTCAAAGTTCTGCGAGGAATTTGGAACAAACGTGCAGCACATGCTATCTTCATCCCTTGTTTGATGGGCGCCATAGCTTGCCTCAAGTCATCTACTGACCATTTGGCCCGTATATTTCTACATTTCCTCGCCATCTGAAAGAGGAAATTAACAGAGAATATATATCTGTACGCCTCGAAAGTAACTGGGCAAGGATAAACCTATTTTCGAAATCAACATTTCCTTAAATTTGAGTTTAAATTGACTGGCGTTATTCCTCGACACGATGATGGCGTTATTTCCCGAAACAACAGATTGCAGTTTAACCAACTGTTCTAAACTTACGACACCGACCATGAAAACCGTACACACATCATTCACTTACGTAATAAACGTAATGTGTACGTACAGCATTGTTAACATTTAAAATCTAATCCTTCAATAGAAAAACACTCATCTTTGTCGGCGCGATGAAAATGTGGACCCTTTTTCCTCGAAACGCAACTCAAACATCTACACTGTTCAAACTGTTTCTCTTAAATGAAGGCTCGACAATGGCAACCGTTCTTATCAGCAATGCTACCAGACACCATTGTTTATCGCACAACGGTGAGTCACCCTTTAACTTTACATGCGTCCATGCTTTCAGAGTTGAAACTTTGAAATGGCGTTGTTTCCCGCCTGGCGTTATTCACCGAAGTTACCCTATGGGGGATCTCGGCCTTTTGGAGGAGATGCGATCAGCACCACGCTCCAGCCACCTTTACTCCCCAGGGATGCCTCCAGGTATCCATTGATTTAAGGCTGGGTGAGCCCCGCTGTATGCGGGGACATCGAACCCGGGTCTCCCGCGTGGCAGTCAGACGCTATACAGACTACACCACCGCGGCTCTAATAGTCATAATCATGATAATAATTATTATTATTTCTACTATTCAAGTTTTAGCAATTTCCTGATCCCCCCTACAAAAAATTCCTGGCGACGCCAATGTCTGAAACCCATGACGTAGTTTCGTACATCTTTCTACCTCCCCCCTTCCCCTTGTGTTTGGATTCGTCCACTCCACGTCCGTGGTCGAACAGTATTTCATTTCCACAATCCCGTTGTTAATGCTCTGCTGGTAGGCATGCTGTTTACATAGATTACATTGCCTAAACGTAGATGTCGACTATCGTTATTTACGCATAGACGTGAATCACTTGTTGGGTTGATTATATGGCACTATGTAAGCAATTCATATAAGAAACATCCCCCCCTCATTCCACCCGCCCTCATGAGATACTGCGGTGGAGCTCGGTTCGGCTCTCAAATCCACTCGCAAGAGATATGTAAATGCATGCAAACGCAGAGCATGCAAGTACTGCGGGTTTGCATAACTCCAAGAAGTGGAAGGAGTGATAAATCACACTTTTTTTCCCAGTGAAGGTGGTATTTTGTGCAGCTGCTGCTGTGAAATTTTTGTTTCAGGGCCGAGAACATGCACATGGGTCTCTAACCTGCAGTTATTTAACTTTTAATTCCTCTGCTTTGTTATACACCCGTAGCATTTCTCAAACACAAGAAACGTTTTTAGGAAAGACCCTAAAGTGTTTTTAATTCCAACCAGTGTTTGCCGTGTTTTTCTTACAATAAAGTCAGAAATAATGTGTTTCCTCTTATTCAAAAGTCATGCTCTCACTTCTTTATTCATTTATTCATGGTGTGCTAAAATGGTACAGGGTGTTTAAATAAAAAGGTAACTCAAAGTATCCAAAACACACCATGTTTAGTTATCTTTTTATTGAAACGCTCTGTACTAGAATTTATTTTCCCTTCAACCGAAAATTTCGTTGCACCTGGCAACACTAGTATAATACGATACTGCCGCGATTCTTAACGTATCATTTATCAAGGATCTTCATTAAATATCGTTCTTTGTCGCGAACCGCCAAAATCTAACTCAATATGTACGTATTTAAGCCCTTAAAGTGAATAAAGTTACTCGAATGCACGACACAATTAATTACAATATTGATTGATGGATTGAGTTGGTGATTTAAGTCCACCTAAGTAAGGCTAATCGGGACTGGACCTATACTTTAAGTGGAATCCGAACCACTATGTGCCTCCACCGGGTATCGAACCAAAGACCCTTTGATAATAAGGCGACGACGCTACCACTGCATTATCGGGGCGCTTAATTACAATATCCTATAATCTAATAATAATAAACATTATTATTATAATTATTATGGCTTAATACTCTCCGCCAGCAGAAGACGAGACTAGTTCGAGAGGGCGAATCTACACGCGTAAGGGTAGGCAGGTAGAAACATGCAGGAAACAACGCTGGAGGTTTCAAATCAGTATTTCCCTTGAATGCAATCGGTTGTTTTGTTTACTATCGCTTATTTTGTTGTCTTTGCGATGACTGGTACAACTCGTAACATCCCCCTTAACACATTTTACCGGCCACGTTTGAAACTTCAATGTTGTTTTAGCAGGAGACAATTTTGACGGAACCTGGTTCCCGTGTCCGCAGCCACACCCCTAATTTTGCCACTGGACTCGTCCAGTTTCAGCGCATGCGCAATTGCATACTGGTCTCTACTGACGGAGACGCACGATAGAAAGCGGACGTAATATCTGCGTAAAAACTTGATACTTGTATTCTGAATTCCATCTGTGTTTACCAAACTGCGTGTATATCCACAGAACGGCTTTTCATAGAAACGTACCCTTAGAACCTTCTTCTGTAATTCTCGCAACTGTTCTTCTGAGAGAGTCCAGAAATTTGAAGTGTTATTTACTTTGACGATCTGGAAATGTGGATTTTATATGAAGAAGTTTTTTAATCTCTGATATTAATAAAAACGACAAAAGTATTGTTCGGTTTTACTTGAAGAAACCTGTAAAAGGTATTATTTCAAAGGACAACATTTCTTCAGGAGCCTCCCCATCGTTGCCTTGTAATCAAGCAGTCCGCCGTTCGATACCAGGTGGAGGCACATAACGGTTTGGATCCTACTGTAAACTGTAGGTCCAGTCTCTACAAGCTTATCTGTATATAAAGTGCACTTAAAACGAAGCCAAGCCATTTGACACATTGTCCCCGTTGTTGGGAACTTGGAGCCATTTTGGAATTTGTGCTACAGTAGCGCCTCTACTGGTCATCTTCAACACTCATACCAATGTCAGTTCTCGCCAACGATTCCTCTATACACATGTAAAAACGAAAAAGTAAAACTGATTACCATAGACATGTATTATTATACTTTTATGTCCTTTCCAACGCATCACTTTGTATAGTGTTCTGAAACTATGACAAGTCTCGTCTCACAATCCCTACTATTAATTTTATTTTATTACATTTTCAAAGTATATCATGACATTTCCTAATTTAAATTTATGAGACGTACGTTTCTCGTTTTATAATATGTTTTCTTTGTTACTGTTTCTATTTTTTATTGTTAATCTAGTATAACTTTTGCATTTATCTTTGTTACTTCTGTCAACTGCTATAACAAGAATTTATAGTTGTTTTCCTCAATATTCCCACGTGTAGGTAGATACGTATAATAAAATACACATGTGCAGTTGACCTTACCATGCCTGCTCAATTTCTTGGCAAATTTTTAAAATGCACATGGCAACACTGTCAGTCATCCGCTGAGACTCGCTTCCAAGCTGCCAACGGAAATTTCCTCCTGCCAAGCTATTGTGTGCTATATCTAAACTTGACCGTTGGGAATTCCTGCAGAAAACAAAGCATTCGTTGCATTCCTGGCTGCAGGAGCCATAGTTTCTGCATGCTCTGCAGACCACAACGTCACACAAATCTGGAGCTCAGTAAAACAGTCCAGGTTCGCATCAGATAACTGATGCCTCGCATGCTTGCTCCAATTCTGGATATTGCAAGCCACATGCACTTTTCATTGTCATGCAGTTCGTCCTAACTTCCTTCAGCCACCCCAAAATACGATTACGAATCTACGATTCTTTATGTGAATGAATATATTCTTATTATATTCACGCGAGGACAAATTTTTATTCTTCCAATGTTTCCAACCTAGGATATAAAGGTAAAGGTAAAAAAAAGGTAAAGTGTTCCCCTGTGCATAGCACCACGCCATTAAGGCGTATAGGGGGTGTGGGGGTAACGCCCCACACTTTCTTGATCCGGTCGTGAGTGGGGGTGATGTGATCAGCATCACGCCCCTGACCGCCTTTACCCCCCAGGGTTTCCCCCAGGTACCCATGTTATTCGACGCTGGGTAGGCGCCGGGGCCGCTTCCACCGTTAGAAAAGTTCCCGGATTTGAACCGACCGGGGATCGAACCCGGGACCTTGAGCATGGTAGTCAGACGCGTTACCGACTGAGCCACCGCGGCCACCACGTGAGGATATATGGAGCTGAAATTGCAACTTTTCCATATTACTCACCGGCGAGGGGGTTGCCACTAGGCTATCTTAGGCTTTAGTCTAGGGGCCACAAGTTTAGGTGGCCGCACAAAATTGAGACGCTGAAGGGGCAGAAGTGATAGAGACCATCGACTAATAAAATTAATTAATATTGTGATAATAGCAAAATAAAACATGTCAAGTCCTTTTACTTGATTATATCATGGAAGAAGATAGAAGGAAGGAGTTTCTAGGGTTTAAATAACTTCTTACATCATGACCCTGTTTTCAGTACTGTATTTTAACCGGATTGCAAATACGTATGTATAGAAGACAGCAAAGGATATTGACGGTTGAAATCAACATATTTTTTCTCAATTCGCGGCTAGTGTGGATACCGTTCGTGTGCCTTCCTTCAGTGCGTGTGCGACATTAGTGCTGTGTGGCGAAATGCGTAGTGCAAGTGGCGCTTATCAAATGGAAAGTGAAAAAGAAAAAGAAAAACATGCATATTATGCAAATTAGTGGAAGTAAAGTATCATGATAACAAAACTGTTAATAATAATAATAATAATAATAATGTCGGCTGGGTTCAAAACAAAGGATAGCCCAGGGTCCAAATTTTATAAATCCCCTCCTGTTACTCACTAATATTTGTATCTTATTCTATTTTATGTAGAATGCTTTGCTCTTTTAGTCTAATTGGGACGACGAGGGTAACTGGTGATTACACTAAAGTTATGAGATGATGAAAGCGGCAATCAAATCGTCTGCAACTAACAGCAAATCATCACTTAATGAATGGATTGACCCCACCTTGACGTTTAAAATTAGACCGTCGCCCTTTTCACCACACGTGCTAAATTAACGATAAACATTAAATTAATCTAAAGGATGACAGTTAATAAAGATGAATTTATGCCCAATTCATGAGGATATGTTGTTAATCCGTCACCGGAAGAGACGCACACAATGATAATCCATGTGGGGTTGGAATCCAGAGCATTCCGTGGCGAGGGGCCGTGAAAAGACCCTTCGACCATAGAGGAGAAGATCACCCTGCTGTCTATCCAAATAGACTACACGAAAAATTTTAAGAATTATTTATAATGGAGCAAGAATAACGCTCAGGTTTATAAAGAGATAAACAGACTGAGAGAAGAAGATATATAGAAAAAGTGATAGAGAACTGGAGGGAGAAAACAAACGAAGGGAAAAAGAGAGAGAGAGACAGGGAGAAGGAAAGATGGACAGAAGTACAGGAAATATCGGAGAAAAAGACAGAAAGAGATGGAGAAACAATAGAAGAAGAGAGAGGGAAGAAGATAACACAGGAATAAAAACACTAGTAGAAAGAAACAGAGATAAAAAGAAAGAAACTTGGAAGAAAGAGAATGGAAGTTAGAAGTGTGTGAATACAGAAAGAGAAAGAAAGAACACGTGTAAAGAAATAGAGAGTAAGACAGATAGAAATGTGGAAAGAAAGGAAAATAAATATGCAAACGTGGAAAGAAAGAGAGAGAGGTTTTGGGAACAGATAAGAAAGGGAATCACCACGAAAGCAGGCAAAGCTTACCTGAAAATGGTTCGTCCACCCTCTGAACGCACCCCAACAAAATAATAAGATGTCGTACTGAGGCATCCCTTTTTGCTCACATACGAGCCACTGTCCCCCTTCTTAACCTTAGCTTCTAGGTCTCCCCGATGGCGTATTGATAACAGCGTTGCCTTGTAATCAAAGGGTTCCAGGTTTGATTTCCGGTGGAGGCACATGCACAGTGGTTCGGAACCAACTTTAAACTGTATGTCCAAACCCGATTAACTTTCTGTGCATAAATTTGACTTTTAGAAAACAACAACGACCCGAGCTTCCATGTGGGGGAGCCCCTCACAGGCCAACATTATTTATTATTACTAAAATTCAAGAAACCATTTTGTTATTGAATCCCTGCTTCCTTTGTTGATTATATATGTGCAGTTATTTATGAATTATAATAATTACAATAATAACTGTCATTAATAAAAATAATAACCAATTATTGCATGAGTATCACACACATATTTTACCATTCACTAAATCTCTCCAAAACCTTTTTTTTCATTCATGCTTTTCTGTTTTTAGAGGTGTAGTTGTTTATTAATTATAATAATTACAAAAATTACCATCACTACCAGCCAATTATGCACTGTCATTGGTATGAGTGTCCCGAATGACACGCATTCAAAAATTTTCCTATTTACATTACATGTATGTTTTTATGAACAAAAGTAATACAGAAATATTGGGAACACTTTACGGAACAATGTAATTTATGTAAATTGTTTTATAAAAATTTCACAGTTGAAAAATTGAAAGAATAGAGGTGGTAAGCCTGATAGACCCTCGGGTAAGTTAGGATTAACACACGAAGTGTTCCACGTCAATCATATTTGTCACGAGGAGGTGGTGAAGAATCCCCCCCTTCCGAGAACGATGTTATCACACCCCTACAACCAGACACCCCCTTACGATTATCTTTTAGATCGGATATCTACCCCTCTGTACGGTTCAGAAATATATCCCACTGCCCAGTGTAATCTTCTTCCTTTCAGCATTTGAATAATATATCCTAGAACCGGTGTTAGCCACTTCTCTTTTCGGATAAGGCCATTTGTGTCTCAATGCTCTACGCAACAGGAGCCTAGGATTTTTTTATCTGCGTCAACAGACAGAGATCCGGGTTCGAATCCTTGCCTGGGCATGGATGTTCTTTGTGAGTGACCCTTCGTCGATTTCATCACGTCGCGGTTAGGCAAAAGTGGCTCAGATGGCGTTGGTGCAGCAGCAACAGCTGATGTGGCGGGAAGTGAACAGAGTTTTTGTCGAATTTTTAGGTTCTTAAACTGTGCTTTGAGGTTCCTAAATTAGGCTCTAAAATCATAAAATAGGTTTAAAAAATCTTAAAATAGCCTCGATAAATCCTGATGTAGGTTCCAATAAACTTAAAATGGTTCAAAATTGCTGAAAAATGCAATTGTTAAAAACAAAATTTGAAAAGGATCGTACATGATTTTAGTGGGTATCTTTAACTTTAACAAGGAAATATTAATTTCCTAACCAAATTTTCATTTGTATACATCACTTTCAAAATTATCCACAAATTATTGTAATATCTACAGGTACACTTCTGCTTTTAGCAAAAGTTACTTGTTGATATGAAAAGTGAATTACGTAGGTATAATTTGGTGCACAAACAATCTTTTTCATGTTATCCTTAGCCAAACTCCTCCTTTTGACTGTGAGGATCATCGCACGTGCTAAAAATGATCTTTCAACAGAAACATAGGACTGGTGCAAATTTGAATGCGTTACTTCCCAAGGCGTGATTGCCACAAAGCTCCGAACAGATGCGTAAGTGAGCAAGACCACACGGATCAGAAGTTTGTACTTTGGACAGTGGTGCCAGACATTTTACATTGTTTGGAGCTTTGGAAAGATAGTGATTGCTGCTACAACAGTTTCAAGCATTCCCATTGGCTGGTAGGTTCTTGGGGTAGTGAATAATCTGTGGTGGTTAGCTTAGGCTAGTTGGGTTTGGTTCCCTTAGGAGAAGAAGAAGACGAAAAATGGTTGTAGCAGCAATACCGACCTTGAAAGAACATGATGGACTTGGTAGGAAGGAAATCGACAGTTTCAAACATGTTAAACCTTCAAAAATCTATAAAGATCTTAAAAAGGGGTTTGATTTAGGCGCATTAACCTACAATAGGTTCTAACAAGCAAAATATATTATTTTAGTCACTATAAAACATCATCAGTTGTTGGGATTTTTTAATGAAACGCTGGCGTAACTTGTTATTTTGAAGATAGAATTCTCAAAATGAGTTGAGAATGAAACGTATCGGGTTCGCGACCCGAATTAATAGCCACGGATCCATTTTGACAGTTGCGACTGCATATGGCTTCCCGGAAACGAACAGAACATTCGCCAAAGCAGGATTATAGCCAATGAGAGCAGAGCGAGAGCGAACATTCTGTCCTCGGTCGGTCGTGAAATCCCGGAGCCGTAAATTCGCCAAGAGCCGCGTGGCGTCGCCACCAGCAAAGTGCGTGGGACGTGAACGAGCCTGGGAGTCCCAGTTACCGGAGATTACAAACCCTGTGACATCGTCGGGAAACCCATTGTTGGGGGGGGAATGAAAAAGAGGCAATAATGGTCGTTCGGCTCCCCCCTCCCTTCCCGCAGAGCAACATTTCCATGAGGTGCGAGTGGAATAATGGGGGGGGGGGGACTTTTGCCTTACCGAAGATTGGGATATTATAAAGTGCAAATGAATGCTGGACTTTTTTGTGGTTGGTACTTTTTTAGACGTGGCTTTCCATTTTCAAACCGCCACCGTAATAGACTATAGATGGCGCTTGTCTTCCTTAGAGTTCCAAAACAGCTGGCTAGCTCAAAACGCACTCAGTGTTGCCATATGAAATAAAATTTCCCTAGCCGTAGGGAAATTTGGATAACATTTTAGAAAATAATATGAAAAATATCTAAATTACAGGGAAATCTAAGGATATTCGGCTCGTACATATTAAAATCAGGTCCTTTTTTCGCAGGGAAATTCATTCCCTCAAAAATACTTTCATTAAAATTCCTAATTTGTTTTAGGATTTCCATGATCTAGCTTTAAAAATTATTGTTGTAGCACATATAATTCTAACCCATTGCGAAGTTTATGCTTTGAGAAAAATATACTAACTACGAGTACACTTCATGTTTGTAAATTTTATTTCTTTCTGCACTTTTTAGCCACGTTAGCCAAAAATGGCAGAAAAGCGAAGTAAAAAAATCAAATCAATCAATCAATTGTAAATTGACGTTTCTAATGGATTAATGGAAATACTAGTAACTTTTATTATCGATATTTCAATTATTTGCCAAGAAGAAAAAAATTATATGAGAAGGGAAGTTTTGTATCTGGGAAAGCGAAATTCTGCTCACTGGTTGCGGCAACATTGCGCAGAGAGAGAGAGAGCTTTCCCATTCCAATCGTCCATTAGCACTACATCCCTCATTTATATTTCATTTGCAAAATTGCAAAGAACTTTCATGTTTGACTGTTCCATTAACTACTAATAAACTTGCCTTATTCCTGGACATGCATGCAATGAAAAGTACACATGACGAAGCGAACTGGAGACTAATACCATGTCTACCACCAGTAGCGGTGATTGGGTGCCAAAACTGCGGGACATTGGCAGTTCCGTACCATAATTGTCATACCTAATTTGGTTTTCGAAAGTAACCTCTCTCTGGCCGTCGCCTTTGCGCGCGATTTTTAAATTTTACACTTTTTTTTCTCCAGAAAAACGTTATATCTCGGAGACTATTTGAGCAATCTACTACGGGTAACTTTTGTTTTGCAGCTAGAACATCAGGGCATGCAACCGTGCAGGAATCAAAACGCCAAAGCCAATAAGAGGGGTTGGGTGGGCCGCGGTCCCAAACTTTCAATAAAAAATAATAAAAATGGGTAGTTTTTTCACATATTCTAAGCACTCAGGAACATGAAATGACTTTCATTTGGTTGAGAAAGGACCATTCTTTCAAAATAAGGCTAAAGTTTGCCTCCCCTTCCAAAAATAGCGGGGAAAGAGGGGCAAACTCCCCGTTTTTATGATTTTTTCATTGAAAGTTGGGGGCCGCGGGCCACCCAACCACTTTTATTGGCTTTGGCGTTTTGATTCCTGCACGGCTGCATGCCCTGATGTTCTAGCGGAAAAAGAAGAGTTACCCGAAATAGATTGGTGAAATAGTCTACAAGTTATAACATTTTTTTGTCAAATAAGTGTACAAATTTAAAATTCGCGCCAGCTTCCATATATAACTTTGGAGTCGGGGAGGGGGGGGAGTCCTGGGTGGGTGGGTTTTCTTCCACATGACATTTCAAAGTTTTATCTCAACGTCTGTCAGCGTTTACAACCTCACATACAAGTATGAAGGTGCTAAAAGCACATGAACTTTTTAATCAGCACGATGGGTCACCAGTGACCCATCGGCCGACTACGCCTATATTTTCTATGGGTCACATGTGACCCATTGACCGAGTAAAGGTTAACCCTACACTGGTCTCCATTTTTATATTCTCTGAAGATGAGAGTAATGTATGCGCTTTAAACGTCGGAAGCCAACATAGGCTTAACCTGGCTGGTAACCCGATAACACTTGTTCGAATCACGTCGTCAGGAAAGCTACAATTCCTATAATGTAGTTTACTTTCTCTTGGTAGACATGGCTTAGCATAAGCGGTCATAGTTCGGGGGCAAAAAGGGGGGAGCAACTGCCTCACCCCCCCTCCCCAAATCTTCACCACTATATTAAAAATTGTGATATTATAACCAACCTGTACATGTCGCAAAGGTGTTCTTCCTCACGACCCGCCCTTGCCTTCAGCGCCTTCACCCTCACCACTGGTGCAAGAGTGAGGTGAGGTATACCCTCACGAGGGTCGCCCTCCGGATGGTGAACACCTCTAAGTATATCGCAGTTTTACTCCTGACTTTTGGTACACCCTGCACTCAACGAGAAAGTAAAAGTTTAGGCAATATAATACCCTTAAAACAGACCACATTGTGTCAGCCATGATCCTAGCTCACACAAAATTCATATCAAACTTATTTTAGCCTAATTTTAACGTTGCCCACTCCTCCCCCTTTGTGCTCTTCATTAGAGGAAAGTTAATGAATCAGACAATGTCTCTGGACGCATAATTCCTCCCTCATGCTCTCCAGTAAAGTTTAATTGCCTGCGGCAGATGCAATTTCATTTAAGGACCATTCGGAACTTCAGAGAACGCTGGTGTATGCGACTAATTGTGCTTTACTAATTTCAGAGAGGCTACAATGCAAGCGTCACGTTCGGGATGGATTGAGTTGAAATTTAATTACGGGACCAATTCTATAAATTCAGTTACCTAATTATGCGAAGCCGAACGAATTTCAAACAGGGTATTATGTTTTATAAATTTCCAGCGTAGCGCTTTAAGGTATAGAATTTCAAGCTATATTTTGATCGGAAAATGATCATACACACACAGAACACCTCGAAACGTTGGTGTGTATTCTAACGGAGTGGCTCGAAATGACGGATTTTCGAACACATACACATATACACGCCTGCCATCTATCGAAAACAAGTTAATAGGAAACCAAATACAACATTGTTGATTTACAATGGAATCCAACGAGCATGTGAGACAGGATATATTTCTTAGTTTTCCGGAAACAGTACGGCATCCAACGGAATGTTCGAATCACACTTGCACATATACATTTTCAACACACCTGATTTTCTGTTTAGTATCACTTTTGGAGAAAGTTCTTTCTTGATATACGAGTGGCGTTCAAATCAAAGCAGGACTTTTAATTTTACAGGTACAACATTGTGTGCTGGCGTGGCGGTACTAGACGTAGGAGTAAGTGGCTAGTGTGTTCTATTACTGATGGTGGCGCACATGTCGTGGCCCAGTCCAGAGACGGTTAATGAAGATGATAGACAACAATGTTACTGCATGCATAGAACAGTGTGTGGTGATGATGTTTCTTGTAAACGAAGGCGTAAAATCTGCGGAGATATAGAGGAGACTTCAACTGCGAATCTAAGCCGCAGTAAAACATTTGAATGGTGTAAACGATTCAAAGATGGCCGTACGTCCGTCAGTGACAATCCCGGTGGTTGTGATTCCCAGCCCATAGCAGCCATTCCTGTTCAGGCGTACTGACAAAACTTTCTTTGATAAAGCTTTCCAGGCATTAGTTAAACGCTGGGATTAGTGTGTAAATGTAGCAGGTGAGTATGTCGAAAAATAAATGCAGTTTCCACTGCTTGAAATTCGTTCTTTTGTTGAAAAAACACAAATGTCCCGGTTTGACTTGAACGCCGCTCGTACTAACTTAAATAACTTATTATATAACATTATTCATCTTGATGTACAGTCAGCGGCAATAAAAGTGGGATACGTAGATCCTGAAATACTAGCTTTTCTGCAAAGTGTGTTGCCTAACTCAACGGCGATAAAAGTATTTTAATAACATATTTCAATGCCAACTTCTGCTACCGCCGTAAAGTTAGGCAACACACATAACGCCTTGCAGAAAAGCTAGTATTTCAGGATCTACGTGTCCCATTTTTATTGCCGTTCACTGTACAAAGAATGAAAAGATATGACTTACATACCCGATGTGGCTTGTTTGCATTTATGCTTTGACTATTTAGTTAGCTGCGTCACCTCTCTAAGCTAATCATAATTAGGTGAAATAAAATAACGATTCTCACCCAGAGATACGCGAACTCCTCGGTATAAACCATGCCCCCCTCCCCTTACGCACATACTCATCTGTCAGTGTTTACTTGTGCTGAGTGACTCCATCTAGCTTCAGTTTATAAGTATGTGCATTTTAGGCGTTAGACACGTGCTTTGTTTTCAGTTATTCACAGGGCGTTCGTTGATTTTTGCAATAGTTTTGATTGAATAAACTGTCAAGTCATGCCACTGGAGAAATAAGTGTTAAAGCACCGATAATGCAAAAATAAATGAATACACCCAATATGCGAATTAACGGGGAGATACAGGGGACCCCCCATACACAAAACGTTTTATCCCCGGCAAAAGAAGATTATTTTTATCCCTGCTAGAAATGTTTTATTACTCTCTCCCCCGCCGAAAAAGCATGCTGCTGTGTAGATTAAAAAAAGGACACCGTTTCCTAAATGAACAGCTCACGGAGCCGAGACGACAACAGGCTGTTTTCCACTTAAGTTTGAACTTGGGAATAGATACCCGGTCAAGTTTTCGGATTACTATTTCGATAGCTATTTTTGTGCATGAGTTTGAGTTACCTCAGAATGTAAATATATGTGAGTCATTCCATGCCAAATCAACACAGATATGTGCAATTTCCAACCTGACCATCTCCGATTTTCATGAAATTTTGGGAGTTGAAAGTATGCATGGAACTTAGTAACTATGAAAATTTTTAGTTTCGTTTGTTTTGTGATTGTTAAATTATTCAGGGTCAAAGTTTGCACAAATTGACCTTTTTGAGCCCGCTTAGCTGCACTAAATGTGCTGTAACTCCGCTCCTATTTCACCTAGAAAGCTCAAATAAAGGTTATTGTACAGGGAATTAAACAAGCTTTCCAGTGATATATAACAAGCCTACCTTTGGATAAAAATATAATTTTGTCACGTGACCTTGACCTTTGACCTTGAATATCTCTAAACATGTCATCACCAAAAATCGTGAAAAAAATATATTTGGTCCCTCATTCCATACTCTAAAACATATCAAAAAATCATTCTGGGACTGCAATGGGATCAGAAGATACAAAATAATATGTATAGCTATGTGACTAATAAAAGCCTCATTACATGAACTGTGACGAGTCAAAAGTCCCTTAACATCCCCTACAAAATGTAAAGGAGTTATCCTGATCATGAAAGAAATAGGTTAGGCACAGGGAGATCTCTAGCTGTGTGTGTCAAGTGCAGGTCCGGCATATTGTTGACCGCCATATTGAATTCAACGCAAGGATTTCAAAGGAAAGAGCCTGATGTGAAATATCAAAGCAGGCTAGAATTTCCCCCTAAAGCAAACGCTTAATTCGCACAGTGAGTACTCCCGCTAAAGTTCAGAAGCCGTAGTGCCCTTCTACGAGGTAAACCGTTTCGCCTAACTGGAGTGGGCGAGTCCACACGCGAAAAGGGGGAATAGGTAGAAACATTCACGAACCTGCTGTGTGGGTTTTTAAAGCAGTATTTTGCCTATATGCATTACAAATTCTTAATAAACCCTTTCCAGGTGGAACAATTACAGGTTTCAGACAACCCGCTTCCCAATCTGAGTTCCACTTGGATCCGTCACCCCTCTTCTGTCACTGGACTCGTCCAGTTGGCGCAAGCGTACGTGCGTACTTGCGCAAGCGTACTTGCGTCGACGGTCACGACTCATGCATGCGCACTATGTATCACATTATTCCACCACATGCAGGAATATGTTGTAACGTCTTCTCTTTCTTGTTTTCAGGGCTACAACAGGGACAGCTTAATAATGCCCCTCCTCCTGGGAGGTGCTATAGTGATTCTCATCACAGCTTTCGGAATCTGCTACACACTCAGGAGGCGTAGGCAGAAAACACTAAGGCGAGAAACGATTGGGGTAAGTGAGCTTTTGGTAATTTGATATACGTATGTTGTTGTCTACTTCGAAAGATGGAGTTCAATATGATCTTCGTAAGTTGATCCCATATTCTTCAATCTTACCTTTCTTTGTCTCTTCTTGTCTTTTATTTTCTTCCCTCTGATCTTCCATTCCCTTTTATTTTGTTTTCTTATCTCTAACCTTTTATCTCCGTTCTGCGTTCCTTTAATTTTCTCTTCTGTTCTCATTATTACTTCTCTTCTTTACTCTTTCCACTTTATCGACTTCTTTTCCTAATCATTCTCCTCTTTTCTCTTTTCATCCCATTTATTCTCTTCTGTCCACTTTTTTATTATTTGCTCTTTTTCTCTTCCTATTCATTCACTTCTCTTTTCATATTTTCTATTCCTTTTCTTCTTTTATCTTCCCTTTTAATTTCTTCTCTTCATTTTGTTTTTCTCCTCGCCTCTCTTCTTTTCTCTTTTATTCCTATTAATTCTCTTTTTTTCTTTCCTTTTTTATATTCTCTTCTTTTTTCCTTTTCAATTCCGTCTCTTTCCTATCTAATCCTTCATTTATGTATTCTTCTTTTCTCTTTCTATCCACTCCTTCACTTCTATTTTCTTATTTTCTCTTCCATATCCACTCCACTCATCTTTTCTTCTTTTCTCTACCCTATCCACTTCTTCACTTTTCTTTTCACTTTTCTATCCACTCCACTTATCTTTTCTTCATTTCTCTTAGCTATCCACTTCTTTACTTCTTCTCTCTTCTTTTCTCTTCCCTATCTACTCCATCACTTCTCTTTTCTTATTTTCTCCTCCCTATCCACTGCACTTATCTTTTCTTCATATCACTTAGCTATCCACTTCTTCACTTGTTCTTTCTTCTTTTCTCTTTCCTATCCATTTCTGATCTTTCATTTTCTCTTTTATTCATTTTAATTCCCTTATCTTCTTTTCTCTTTCCGTTCTATTTATATTCAACTTTTAAAATCTTCTATTCTCTTTCATTTCCATATATATTCTTACTTTCCAGCTTCTTTACATACCTTCTTTTCTCTTCTATTTCCTTGTTGCTGAACCTTTAACCTAGTATAAATGTTCGTCTACTTTATTTTCCTTTTTCTATTCGTTCTCTAACCTAACTTCCCATTTACCTTTAATCCACTTTATTCTTCCCTAGTTATCCAATTTTCTGGAGAGAAAGGAAATATATACAAATTCAAGGTTTTTGCTTAAATACAAAATACATATTTTTTTCTCTATTGTGGAATTGGAAACAGTAGTTTCATTTCAGACTTGAAATACATTTTATGCATATTGTATGAATTTGAGAAAAAATGTAGTAAATGGCTATTTTTTTCTGATTCTAACTAATCGAGATGTTAACATTCCAAACACGCCATGTTTCAAGTACGACAGAAATTACTTCACCTACAATTTCAGTGCTTATGCAATATTTGTGTGCAGTTCAGGGCAATTTCTTACGCAGTGGCGGTGATTAGGGGACAGTTTCCGCACCCGAACGTTTTGCCCTGCACCAGTAGCGGGGATTAGGGGAGACAGTCGCCCCCCCATACTTCTTGCCACTTTTGCCCCTGCACTATGCTAAACCTTATCGACCAAGATAAAGTATACTGCCTTTGCCCCCCCCCCCTCAAGTTTGGCACCAAATCGCCGCCAGTGTCAATATGTATATCTTTTCTCTATTAGATTCTTAATTTCGACTACTCTCGATACAAATGAACATAAATTCAGGCCAGAATACGTAATCATAGAATTGTTTACTTATTAATAGGAAAATTTCCAGACCTATTTACTTAGATTTATCGTATTTTTGAAATGTCGCTGATCTTTGTATCAAAACAATGCTCTGAATTGGAAATCATTGCAAGTTCTTGCTTTAAAGTCTATGTATGTATGCTCTTACTTGTTGCAGATTGACTTTAGCTCAATGATATCTTTCTAATTCTCCGGTTCTGCGATCGCCGCGCCATCTCTTAGCAACTACGACTTGGCAACACTGCTATTCGTTATGTGCCGAAATGTCGCAATTTCCGCTGCACAATCAGAGTCGATTCTGCGCTTGTTACGAAGTTATCTCTTTCCAGCTCACTACTTCGCCACTTTTTTTCTTCTTTTTCTATTTAGGAGAGCATAAGTTGGTAATATTTTCGTTTGAGAGCTTTCATGCGCAATCAATTTTACAGGATCTAATGGAAGGACAGAAAAGTATTTCTATCACGAAACGTCTTCAGTTTTTGTCAAGGGAACGACATGTCGCAGAGGCTGTTCTACTGAATGAGCCCACCCCCTGAGATTTTCATATCAAAATGCCGTTTTTTCTTTGTTTTACTAAAAAAGTGTTCTATGATGCAAGGGCGCACTCCTTCCGCACTCCCTTTCCAATTTTCCTCAGAAAATATTTGGAATAACCAAAAATAGTTTCTGGCAACCAAACACTTGTTCAGACAAGTGGTAGGGGATCCTCAAGCATGGATCGTTAAATGATAGACCCTGTGAACATAATCATCTTCATGCAGTGGCGGCGATTGGGTTCCAAACTGGGGGGGGGGGGGCAAAGACAGTTTATTTCCCTTTGTAGATAAAGTTTAGCATAGTGAGGGGGAAAAGTGGCGAAAAGTGAAGGGCAACTGCCCCCCTCGCCCCCTAATCGTCGCCACTGTCTCCACGTTAAAATGTAGTTTAGCCTATCTTACCAATACATAGCAATATGGGTCATTCCACTCCATTTCAACGAGGTCATGACATCCACCAACTCCGATTTCGATGCAATTTGGTATACACCCTTCCTTTATGGTTGAAAGAAACCCCCTAAATTTTTTTTCACTCTATCTCAAACGGTTTTCATTTTATAGCACTTTGAAATGTCATCAAATCAGTGTTGTCTGTCACTCTTGAGACCCTCGACACAAGATACCCTTGCTTACATTTTATTTCTTTTCTCCTTAACCAATCATCAGATCTCTTTGAAATATTACACAAATTTCAATGAAGTAATGAGGATTTCAGAAAAAAATACACGAGCACTCAAAAAATTTTACAACTGCCTATAAAAAGACTAATAATGGATTTGTATCCTAATTTTTACGGTGAGAAAACTAGGTTACGAAAATTTGAATTTTCATCATGTGGGTATGATGGAACCAAAAACTTTTGATGCTCAAAATCATTGCAAAGACATGCTCTTTCTCTACAAAAAATAAAAGTTTTGGTTTTTTTATTCCTTCTAACGAAATTTTTACGTTATTTGAAAATTGCCTAAAATTTCAGGGTTAATCTGTGCAAAATGGTTCAGCACTGGTCGCTCGACCATTTTTAAAATTTTTCATTTTTTTGTCGTCGTAACTCCTGTACAAGGGTAGTTCAAAACAGGCATTATTTATCTAAAACTGGACTTCGTTTGAAAATGGCGGCCATTTTTGTTTCATGACTTGCAACATTTTTGGCCTATGTAGACAGTTGCGATAATTATGATAACTCAGCTAGGAAAAATTATAGAAATCTGGGGTAAAAAACATTGTTTTCAGTACATTTCAGGCTACATTTTATGATCCGTATCCCTTTTCACCACATATAATGCAAATGGCTGAAATTTAGGGTCAAAACTGACTGATATTCAATTTTGAAGGGAAATCAATGTACAGGATAGATTTTTTTAGTAGGTAAGCAATGAAATATGAGAGCTATAATTTTCTTAGAGTTTTCCCACCACAAAAATTAGGATACAAATCCATTATTAGTCTTTTTATAGGCAGTTGTAAATTTTTTCTGAAATTCTCATTACTTCATTGAACTTTGTGTAGAGTTTCAAAGAGATCTGATGATTGGTTAAGGAGAAAAGAAATAAAATGTAAGCAAGGGTATCTTGTGTCGAGGGTCTCAAGAGTGACAGACAACACTGATTTGATGACATTTCAAAGTGCTATAAAATGAAAACTGTTTGAGATAGAGTGAGAAAAATTTAGGGGGTTTCTTTCAACCATATACTAAATTTCATCGAAATCGGAGTTGGTGGGTGTCAAAATCTTACTTTTTTGCGTTGATTTGGTGTTGAATGACCCATTTATGAAAGTGGATAGATGCTTATGGGCTAAAACAGGACGGATTTACAGTACATACTTAGGTATATATTTCTACGGTTATTGTTGCATTGAAATGATATTTGGTTCTACGCGTCGGAGACTCGAACGCTTATTTTAAACCGAAAGTGGTCCCATGCCGTTATCTAATTAAGCCTTCATATCAACTTACATTCTAAACTGTATTTCGCATCTAAATTGTGTGTTATCTCGCAAAATTCACTTCATCAATATATTTTATATCTTGGTCTATTTCACGGCTGCAACTCTTGTAATAAGCAAGGAGTCGTGGGTTGATAAGGAGACACAGGAGGACTCTAAGAACATTAATAAATTTTCAATAAATATAATGAGTGAAGCTTCTGCTGAACAAGATACTTAATGTAGGTCTATGCTAAATAATAAACTGAAAAACTGAGACTGAAAAATAATAAACACAAGCATTGTTATAATATACAATGTTCGCAAATCGATCATAACATCCGACACATCTACGAAACTGCGTTTACGAAATGAACGATATTATCTCGAAATTTCTAGACATTTGCACATACCTTGGTGACGTTATTGGAGATGGCGCCACAGTCTTTATAGTCCTTGCGTGGGTATTCGCGTGCGTCTGGACGATACGGGCGTGTGCTTTCAGTCTGAGTTCTTGGCCCTGCTGTTTTGACGCACCTGAGTGTGGTTTGTGTTTGTTCGGGTTCGATTGGAAGTTCGTGTTTACAATCAGTGGTTCGTGATTACAGTACAGTAACAAAGCAGTACAGTTATGGGGCTGAGAGCAAGTGAAACACCATCACATATGCTAAATATGATCTTCTCCCTGAGGTAGGTGGGGATAAATCGCGATTGACCCAGAGAGGCAATAAGGGACTTCAAATATCCAAAATTACAAATCTGTGATGCAAATAATGGTCGAAATCACGCTAGTACATTCAGAAGGGAAGTAAGGAAAGTTGTGCTTCTTACCGATGTGTTTGAGAGCGTCAACTTCTTACTCTGACGAAACTATGAAGACGCAGCACTCACTTGCCATTTCCACGCAGCAAAATAATAACTTCGCCGAATAATAACTCAATACTTTGCGTACAAACAAACACGCGAACTTGTGACATAAGGACTACATGGATAGAACGAACGTAAATGCTGTAATGGATACGCGAGTGTTCTGGCAACAATTTATAAGAGAAATAACAAAATAATATTACAGCATCTTAACAATATTTCCCTGTGCGCAACAATTTCACTTACTGTCAGATTAAAAATTATAGATACTCGGGTTTGAACTTCAATTAAAAATTGACCAGTAGACCTACGTAAAAACGAGTCAATGAAAATTTAGTTTATTCAATTCTGCGTCAACCTATGCTAACAATTTTTTATTTGACTAGCCTTCTGATTTTTTATCGTCGTGAGAACAAATAAGAGTGCCATTTTTTAGTTTTGGGAACGATAGATCTTTTTGTAATTCTATAAATAAATAATGGATTGTTCGATCGTGATGAAATTTTAGTACGGTTCAGGCAGAAAGGTTTTAAGTTTCGATCCATTTCTGCTAGAAATGCTAGAAAAGGTGTTTCGTGCAGCGGTGCGCCGCTGGGAGGTTGCGTGGGCGTGCAGGGTGGTCATATGGAATAAGTCTAAGTGCAACCTGTGATGGATTACACAGGTCTACAAAAAAAAATTCTTTTTAGTTGCCAAAGATTTTTGAACGAATTTATGGCATTTTGGTTGTGCTAAATCCAAAATTAACAACAGTCTTGCCAAGTTGGCTCTAGTTCTTGAGATACTTAATATCCTTCGATTTTAAGTTTATCTCAATAAGAGCTGTAGGTGTTGACATGAAATAGAACATGGCTTTTATTTTAGAACATAAAAATATTTCTCTAGTCCATCCATTACACAGAATATATTTATTAAAAGTTCGTTTTTCTTTATTTGTTTTATTTTTTTGTTTTATTTTGATTTTTGAGGGGAATAAAAAAAAAGGTTCTTCACGAGCAAACCGCGTAAATGATTCTGATAGATTGGCTGCATTTGTGGTGAATATTCTGTGCAGAAACAAAGAAAACAGTCACTGACTTTGTAAATGTAGCATATCTTGCATATTGAAGTAGTTTGTTACGTGTCTTGGATGAAGGTGGTGAGTGTTTCATTACATCTATAGATCCCTTCATGGACTGAGTATTGAGAAACGAAAAACGGGGATCTTTGATGGGCCTCAAACTCGTAAACTCATTAACGATTCAAATCTCTCAAATTTTAAGAATGATATTGAAGCTTCTACATGATTCAGTTATGTCTGAGTTGTGAAGAAATTCTTCGGCAGTCACAAACACGAAAAATATGAAGAACTGGTGCAAGACTTGCTCACAAACTTCAAATATTTTGTAATTAATATGAGCATAAAGATAAATTTCCTCCAAATCCACTTTGACAGTTTTCCAGATAATCTTAGTGATTTTAATGGAAAACAAGGGGAGAGGTCCCACCAAGATATAAAGGAAATGATGGAGGAAATATTAAAGTAGATGGGACAGATACGAGATAGCAGATCAATGGTGGCGATTAGGAAGGGTGTGGAGGACATTTCCCACCCACTTTTGCCTCTGCACTATGGCCTCTTAATGATAAGTCATGTCTACTAAGGAAGACTAAACTCTCCTTTCACCTGCCCCTCCCTCCTCTCCGTTTTGGCACCCAATCGTTGCTAGTGGGACAGACTATTGCTGGGATCTTCAATGTGATTGTTCCGACACCCTACACACAAGAAAATCTCAGAAACAACGTCTTTCTCATCATTAAGAGTGATTAACAATGAGATTTCATGCTTTTTAATGTTTTTTTAAAGGACAGCCATTACTCAAAAACTAGAGCCAATTTAGAAGAACTGATATCATATTCGAAATCACAATGGCAAACATACCCTAAAATGATTATAATTTCGTTTGCAATAAAAAGTGTGTTTACCAGTGTTATGTGTTACTCTCAGGTTGGGTTTACAGTATCTGCAGAAGTTTTGATAGATTATGGGTTACTAAGTGTTAGGTTTTCCATTGTCATTGTTCGTTTGATTCTATCTGTTTTTTCACAGAAATGGATCGAGACTTTATAATCACCCTGTATTTAATTTTCAGATTTTTAAAATTTGTCAACAAACTGTTCTTATTAATTTTGCGAAACAACTTTTTCTTAGTACAGGGTGGTCCTACAAATACAACATTGGTCTTGGTTTGAAGCTCTTTGCATCTGTTGTTAAAGTCCGTTATCATTGTCATTTCACATTGCGAGACAGATTTTGATACAGATTTTTATTCAGCGGAGTAAAGACGTGGCAACATCGCATGCACCTGAGACAAGGTATAGTTTTTCTGCCCAGAATAACGTCACAATTTTATAATATGTCAAAATAGACTTGGTAAGACGGCTGGTATAATTCCTGAATTTTACCTCAGTGTAAATGTTGTTACGGCGTTGAAAATACCCGCATTACTTCTTACGCAGTCATGTGAAGAGACATAACATCGTGACCACAAATTTACTGTTCAAGTTGGAAACACTGGTTATTACTGAATATTTTTTTTGCTCGTTCTTGCGAGAAAAGTAAACCAAGTCGCATAATTACATGCCACACATTTCCTGTTTCACCCTCCTTGCACATATGTAACCAGAGAGTTCTCATTACAGTCAGAATGCTCAAGAACCACGACCCAACTTTTCATCCTTCTTGGTCCTCGCCGTCTCATATTTCCTCCAGAATCTTCCTTCTCGGAGTCGTGTTTAATTCCGCCTCCGCCATCTTGCAAACTGAGCGAAACTTCTTTTTGCTTTCCCTCCCTGGGAAGTCATTTCGTGGAGATTATGCTCAGTCTTCGTGAACTTAGTGAAGAGTTTGAGTTCGGTGTCGTTTCTAGTTAAGGGTCGAGAAGCTGGAACCTTACCTGACTGCGGGTCACTTTTTCGAAACTTGATTTCGCACCGGCAGAGCATACAGAAAAGTGTTCATTACCTGACGATATGCGTCAAAGTTGTATCTCCATGCAAATTACTGTTGAAGATGCAGACATGTGTATCTCTATGTTCTTCTCACTTCATCCAACCCTACAACTTTTTACCTCTCTTCGCTTCGTCCCCTTTTCTATACTATGTCATTTGGTCAACCATCTTTTTGTTTCGTCTCTTTCGAATTATCTTTCGTCATTTTCCTTTTTTCTTTAACATTCTCTGTCTCTTTCACTTTTTCTTACTCTCTCGACTTCTGTCTCTTTTCCTTTCGTCTATTTCTCTGTCTTCTACCTTCTCTTTCCTCACTATATCATTCTCCTTCTTCAATTCTTGATTAGTCTTTCGCCTGATTTTTCTCCCTTTACTTTATACAGGGTGTCTATAAAGTCACTTAACATTTCTGCATAAACAGGATTTATGGTATAAAATACAATATGTACTGAAACATATATGACAGTAGGACACATCAGTATAACTCAATGTGACCATCCCTCAAGTCTAGGCACATATGGCAACAATCCACCGCAGCCCGAAACACCTTCTCCAACATAGCTGGTGTAATCTCAGCAACTGCGGCCGTAATGCGTTGTTTCAACTGCGCTATGATCAAGATCCTCGCCCCGTACACCTTAGACTTGATAAACTCTCAAATGAACAAGTCTAAGGGGATCAGATCGGGGGGGGGGGGGGGAGCAACTCCCCGTTGCGAGACACAACCAATCCATCTACCGGTGAAAACTTAGTTTATGTGATCACGAACGATGATGGCAAGATGTGGTGGTGCCCCATCCTGTTGGTGCATAGTAAGAAGCTTGGTGTGCCCCAATCCATCGTGCTATAAGCCACAGTTGGTAAACGCTGGGATTATGGACACTGAGTCGCGTGGTCGATGCGGTGGGTCTACGTGCGATCGCGTCCTGTACATTTTCCACAATTTGTGGTGTTACTGCTGGCGTACCAGGACGTTCTTCATCCTCAACACTACCTATTCACTTGAATTTGTTGATATTAATAGCCAGCCTGGTGGGGCCTGGTTTTCTGAATTTCGGAGTGAAGTCCGTCCGCACCTGTTCATACGTCATTCCACGCAGACGAGCACAAACAGCGGCTATTCTCTCTTCTATAGAGTACATTTTATCAGATCACTTGGAAAAAAGAAAATAAAAGATTTGTCATTAGTTCATTTAAATGTTAAGTGACTTTATAGACACCTTGTATTATTTTTCTTTTTTCAGCCATCTTTATCTGTACTATCTCTCCTTATCTCTGCATCTCTTTCTCCCCCTCCCACTTTGTCCGTATCTCTCACACGCTTTCTCTCCCTCTCGGTCTACCCTTCCTCCTTCCCACTTCTCTTTCCATGTCTCTGATTATCTCTCTCTATCTCGCTCGATTTCCCCCTCGGCACCTTCTTCCTTTTTGCTTTCTTTCCTCCCGTCTCTCTTCCTTTCTGCTATCTCACTATCTTCTCCCAGTTCTATCCTCCCTGTTTGTCCCTTTTCGTTCCTTACTTCATAATTCTCCTTCTTCAATTCTTGATTACTCAATTTCTCCTTTGTATTTGTATTATTTTTCTTCTTATTTCTTTCTGTTGCCTTCTTTATCTTTTCTCTTTCTCTCTCGTATCTCTCCCTCTCTCATAATTTCCCCCTCTCTCTTTCTCCCTCCCTCTATCGGTCTGTTGCTCCTCCCACCATTCTTGCGTTTTCCCACTCTTTCTCTCGCTCTCCACTCTCCATGAAACAAAATTGTCAACAAAACAAATTTTCAGTGAATTTGAAATATTACCTCTCCGTTACAAACTAAAAACATGGTGTTTTAATCACAGCAATTGTGAAATGTTCTAAAAAGATATGAATATGCACAAGTACAGCACTCGTATCCATAACTCCCTTCACCTCCCAACTGTCTGAACATCCAAAACACTAAGTGGTCTAGATTTCAAGGTGTCTAATCATGGGCGTAACTTAGGACCTAATTTTGGGGGGGGCAGAATCAAACCTGGGGCTCAATTTTTGTGGAAAGAGACTCGAAAAGTTTTCCATCCAATAAAAACAGCTTCTAGGATTATTTGCTAAATAACTGTGACGTTTGCGAAATCACAAATATTACTCTTTATTGCTTTGTTCCTCAGATTCCCTAACTTGTAAATTTTAATAAATCTGAAAAAATGTGAGAGGGGGCAAGTTCCCCCTCCAAGTTACGCCTATTTATCTAATAATGTAACAAGTTACCAGAGGTTTACAAGAATCAAATCCATCGGAATTTAAAACACAGTAAAGAGCTTGTTAATAAAACATTTATTTTATTGCACAGAAAATTATTTTGGTTACATTATCCTTCAAACCATTTTTTAATTATTATTACATTACTTTGTAACTTTCCCAAATTATTACATTTTTTTATATTTTTTCTATATTATTATATGTAAAATTTTCCAACGTTATTGTTTTTACTATTTAAGTAGATGTAAGTATAGGTTAATTTTTGTGTATTCAAAATTAGACATTAATGTTATTGACCTATCCCATATCATGGTGCATGGTACTTGTATGATAGAGTGGATTGAAATTAATCAATCAACTCTCTCTCTCTTTGGCACGGAAGTCCTTGACGGGAGCATGAAAATATGAGACGTTGCTGCAGTAGCGTAACTAACATGCTCTGCGCACCCCCCCCCCCGCCCCGCCCCGCAACTTTCAGTCGTGCGCCCCTACTCGTTAAAAAATAAAGCTTTTCTTTCTACAGCCTACATTTATATTAGATATATAAAAATACATACATGTAATTTGAATCAGTGTAAAAACTAGTACGAAAGGTTAATACAACAGAATCTGTGAAAAAAATATACAGGGTATCATTTTAATAGTGACCATGGACCATAGAAACGTATACAGGACATGAAAACAGACAACTTTTCTCACTAACATTTTTATCGTTGGTGCGTAATTTCGGCGCTACAGTCGTTCAAAAAAGTCCGCTTTGCAGCCTGCATGCTGGCAACTCAACATCACATCATTTCTTTACGGTGAAACAGTGCACGGCAGTGTTGCAAGGAACACATTTTTCATGAAAAATGACAAAACACCAACCACATTATACCGAGGAACGCGTCAAATAGACCAACGGGAGGTGAACCAAGGATACGAAAAATGGTAGTAAATCAAGGTATTGAAATGGAAGTGGTAATATCGGGTTTTGTCTTTTAGTTTACATGCACAATTATTTGCAAATCTCGTTGCAAGGTTGAAAGTCAGCGTTTCCACAGCATTTTCTTGCCTGTCGTCTACCCTTCGATGACTTAAACTATTCAGCTAATGAAGGCTTTCTTCTAATCTGGTAATTCACTTTCTGCTTTTCTAGTGATTAACATTTTCTGTTTGCAGTAGGGGCGTAAAAATTGTTTGGTTGAACGCCAATAGGAAAACTTTTGTGAATTTATGGTCTCTCTTAATTTATCATTCATACTGCGCCCCCCCCCACACCGCGGGGGTTGCGGGGGTGCAATTTACGCCACTGCGTTGCTGTTATTAAGGTCAAACTCAACAAAGGTCGATTTGCTTTCGATATTGTTGTATCGTATACGTTGGAACTCAGGCAACATCTGACAGGAGTCTACATCGCCTGTAATACTATGGCCATAGATAAATGTATTATGAGCAGATATTGAACTCAGGTAACAACCCCCCCCCCAGTCAGACTCTTCGCCCCCCTTCCGCCCCCAACTGACGTTAATGAAATATCGTATAATAAGAAAGTTCATTTCTAAGAGTATGACGATTTTCACCTTTTCTAAGTGGCGTATTCTGCATGATATCACTTTCCTGCTTATAATACCAACATGACTCTAACAAAAATATTTTTTTTTTTATTATGTGTGTGATTTTCGTTCAAGATTCCAGCGCTGACCTGGGCATAGGTGATTTCTCATACATTTATGTTCTGTAATCGTCGCGATTAACCTAAGTTTTAACCAGTTTTAAGAACTTTCAATATTTAACTGCATCACCATAATGAAATGGTTTTAATTTCTTGTGAACTAACATTGTAGTAAAAATATCATACTACAAGGTAATTCAAAATTAATGGTACAAAAAGAAACCATATCTGTGACTACACAATTATCGATATAACTTTCCAGGTTTCATCTGGCAACACTGAAACAAAACAAGCTCGTCTTCCAAAATGGCGGCATCAGCGAAAGAAAAGGCTTATTTTGTAACCATTGTTACTTTGTATAGTCCACGCGTTTACTTCTTTAACGTCGAAGAACTGAAGAAAGCCGCCGCCACGAACGTGGGTGGGGATAAATAGCGGGCGAGTTGTTTTCGTCCAATCACACTCAACCTTCAGCCAATGGGCGCAGCTGTCATTCTGCTCGTCTACTCCACGTGGAGTCCCAGTCACATGACTGCGGATACGCTGTTGTCGTACTTTGCAACTTCAATGTGGAGACCGTGGGAAGGTGGTTGTGCGCGGAGGGAAAAGGTGGCGTAGAGTAGATGTGTCGCAACACTGTGCGTTGAATGTGATTGTTGTAGCTGGTGGGCGCGCTCCGTGGACTTCAAAGCCAGCCGGTCGTTAACGTAGCTAGCTCGTCGACTATACAGCAGATAAATGCTTGTCGACGAATGTTCGTAGAAACGTGTAGTTTGTGTACGAAGAACTTGATGATTTGACCTTTCATGTTATGTCGATAATTGTGAATTACATTCAATACAGCAGTCACAGGCATGGTTTCTTTTTGTGCCATTTATTTTGAATTATTCTGTACATTGCTAAACATTTTCGAGTAGGAGTGTGGTCAGTAGAACACCATATTTTCAGATGTATAATAGGCAAAATCATACACGAGCAAAAAATCATAGAAAGTTGTAGAATTAGACAGAGGAGGAATGGAAGAGAGGAAAATACAAAGATAAACAGAAGATGAAATAGAGTGAGAAAAAAAGCGCCTTGAGCCTGAAGAATCGATATTTTCTTATGTCGCTTGTGTCCACTATAATGAGGCAGCCGTAACAGCCGGCGCGGAAATCACCTACATGGCAGTGACCCTCTGTTGCCGCGTTTACCTATAAAGGAAGTTGCGGTCAAACAGCCAATTAGGCCCAACACTGTCCCCTGTTGGGAAAACAAGCGGCAACCTTTGAAACCCTACTCCCCGAAGCAGCCAGCAGGGAAACAGGATTTTGTGAAATCAACCTTTCTGCGCTGTGAATGAGGGCCGGTTCTTATGGCGGCACTACTATACCGTACGCAGGATTTTTTAGGGGAGCTGGAATTATAAAGCTGGATATTGCGCAGCTGCATTTTAGGTTGGGATAGGATACATAATAAAATATTTCGTAGAGGAAAAGGTCTAATTATGGTGCCCCCTTTTTATGTCATTTTCGGAGGAAAAAAATTAATATATCAAGCACCTGCCTTTAAAATGCATATCTATGAAAAGTATACTTAAATGTAATAGTACAGAAGGTCTCAATTTTCTTTAAAAAAAACAATTTCCAAAAAACGGTAAAATGATGTATTTCAAAATTGTGGTCTAAATATGGGCTACTAGTGGCAATATCACGAAAAGCAATTAAAATTAAAAAAAACAGTCATTTAACGCTAAAACATTATAAAATTCACATTTTTTAATAATCTGTTGTTTTGAAAATCACGCGGAATGGGAAAAATCGAAATTAAGAAAAACATCCAAATATTTGTTGAAAATGTGATCTCAACATTAGACCTCATGCCATAGCCCATATTTAGACCATCACGCTATTTTTTTTCTTCAATTTATTTTCGCTGTCTGTGGTACATATTTCACAAACAAATCATATAAAAGCCCACATTTGATTTATGTACCGCTAATATCATAACCTACACAAAGCAGATGAGGATTCAGAAAACGCTGAATTTTAACATACCTGCAAAAAGTTTTCGGAAGTCGCAATTCTATAACAGCGTCCAAGGCCGAAACTAACCAGCACTTTCTCTTGCGAATTGGCGCCGCAACCTTTGTCCTTGACAGATAACCAGTTCCCATAGCCTCTGCCAGGCTGCAGTACCTGGGAGCGCTGATAACTCCAAAACCCATATTTAGACCTTCTCCTTCAATCATCGTTTTAAAAGTTGTGCAAAGACAGTAATGGTAATCGGTGGTCTTTTTAAGGGAGGTTTGTATTTACCACTTTTTTCCTCCCCTGCTTTCATTTGAAAAATGAAAATTTGATTTTCTCAAAATTTCTGAGGAGGTTGCAGTACCATCAGCTACCTTCCCCTTCCTTCTCTTGCGTACGCCAGTGCTTGTCGCAGGCCTCCTTATCTGAGAATCTCTCTATATGTCTAGAAAGCTACATAATCTTAGTCCACCTCAAAATAGCTGAATGTTGGAAATGGCTCAAAAGGGATCATCTACGATTTTTTTTTCTAGCCAATTACTGTTCTGATATACAGCGTGTCCCAAAATAATTATCTGGTTTTCATAGTCGTTTAATTTCCCTTACATGTGAGCTACAAGGACAAAGCTTATATGGGAGTAAACAACAGCTCAATACATTTACATAGTGTACCTTATAAATGTTCAATGTGAGCTTCTTTCGTGACACGGCACATATCCATCCGGTAGTTCAACGTGTCTCGACGCTTTGCTTAAACACACTTGGACGTCCAGAATTCTTCCCTTTGCAGAAACATCCAGTTGTTTGAAACTTACTAAACCATAGACGGATGTTGTTATCGGACGGAGGATCACTTCTAAATCGCCGTCGAGAAGCTCGCTGAACTGAAACCACGTTGCAAATTCAATGACACAAAATGACTTCTGCACGGAAGTCGCCATCTTGTAATACATCTTCGCTACACTGATGGAAAACAAATGATAAGCGCTCAGGGTAGCAAACTTCCACAGCCGTTCTTATCGTACATGTAGGCCTCCCCGATGGCGCAGTGGTAGCGTCGTCGCCTTGTAATCAAGTGGTCCCGGGTTCGATACCCGGTGGAGGCACAAGTGGTTCAGATCCCACTTTAAACTGTAGGTCCAGTCCCAATTAGCCTTACTGTGCATAAAGAGGACTTAAAACAACAAATCAACCAATTATCGTACATGTACGATATAAACATTCACCTTCGTCTGTTGCAATATACAAACTAAGTCTACTTGAAACCCAGATAATCATTTTGGGACACTCTGTAGAAATGCGCCTAATCCCAAGAAATAAACTTCCAGCATGAAATTTAATTTGCTTTACACGAATCGGACTTTGAACGTAAGTACTACTTATTAACTTAATAGGCTTTAATCTCTATAAGAACACTCAGTACTGGTTGAACAAGGAGCCATTATCACAATTCATTTTTTCTTTACTTCAGGGACACCACACCATCTTATGGCAAGAAAGAAAGAAAATGAAAGAATTTCGTTTGAGTGTATGTCAAGGAAAGAAACTTATTTTCAAATACAAAATACGTTATTTCTCTCACGCGAATACAAGTTCGTTACTATTCTTAGCAAAAGCATCGATCAAAAATCCCAAATATTATTTTCAGTGCAGATGTAGTTATGTTTCGGTTCAGAAACGCTTACATGTGGTTCTTAGCCGAATTTCTCTACAAGAAAGTATTTTTTTTATAAACCTCTTCAATTATTTGCGAAATTGAACGGTGTGTGCGGGTTGGGGAGGGGTGGCTATCAGGTTTGACGGCTAATCATGAAAGGTTATTTAACAACCACTCAGAAACAATTTATTTACTGTTTTAGGTAGCTTCCCATATAAAATAGTTACGGATTTCGTTTTTTTCTGGATATGTTATTACGTTACGTGTTATCTTCAATATTTTCGCAGTTTTCAGGTATTTTTAAAATTATATCGAGTATAAGGGAGTGCGATTTTTCTTTCATTGAAAGTAGAATTTCAGTTAGCTATATATTTATTTACTTGTATGTGCTTTATCATTATTATATAGTTATTTTAGAACTGTAAAATAACAAATTAAAATTACATTATAATTTTCATAGGGCTTCACCTAAAATTAAACGTATTATGCTTGTCTTTTTGGCAAATCATGATTTTTTATCAAAAGCTTATATGAAGTAGCAAGAATAACAAGTCACATTTACCATGAAAAAAAATACAAATATACAGAATATTTAATATCAATGTCTGTTGTGAAATTTAATGTTTCCATATACTTGATTGCAATTAACTAAAGTACATATTTGTGTAGAGCTACAGCTCTTAATATTATAAGTGCCTCCTAGATGGCTGAGTTTTTGGATGTTTGTATATCCATAGTTATTTATTTTTATATGCAGGATAAAAATCTGATACATATCCGTTATAACGATTATAAAAATAAATATGTAAGCTTTGTTATATAATGTAATGTTGCAGTGCTAAAACAACTATAAAATAACAAATAAATAAAGTATAACACCATTAAGCCTTGTTTCCATGATTATGAAAAACTAAATATGCTGACCAAGGCAGTAATTTATTTTATTAAAAACATAAACTAAACGTAACGTTTCAACCTTCTAGCAAAGGTCTTCATCAGACTCTGTATCAAGTACAAAAGGCTTTTGTACTTGATACAGAGTCTGATGAAGACCTTGCTAGAAGGTTGAAACGTTACGTTTAGTTTATGTTTTTAATAAAATAAATTACTGCCTTGGTCAGCATATTTAGTTTTTCAAGATAAATAAAGTGTTTAAATAGAGAATTGATATTTTCCTTCGATGATACACACATTGTACCTTTACAGTAATTAGCTTACAGCACCCATTCCTAACTCCTAAACTTATAGAAATTAACGTCAAATTTAACAATCTGCCCGTTAATTGACAAAATCGGGTGCATCATTTTTTAAATTTAAATTTGTATAATGCGTGTACGAGCAGATAAATATTGATTATGAACTGCAGTTGCGTGCACTATTTTATGACAACCGAATCATTAAAATTTAAAATTACATGAAGTTAAATTAATTAATTTAGGTGTTTTTTTCTATTATATCTAATTGTATAATAAATAAGAATTGTAGCTGTAAACCAGGCCAAAATTCAGACTACGTCACCGGATGCCGTATCACCACATAAAGACCGGATTTCAATCGAGGAAATTTATACTTCGTATATTACTTCGTTTGCTGCATAAACACCAAAAAAAATAAGTTACGTGAATAATACTTGGCCGTTCCATTCAAAATCTGGAGCCGTTTTCGTCTGTCTAGATCATTCACACGATGGCCTGATCAATATGTAGGCAGGGTTTATATTTCAAGACTTATAGCTCCTATGATTATTGTGCCTAGCAGCTACAAGTCTTGTGCTGTCTGTATTTCGATATGATCTATCCTCTACACAGAAATTCGGAATTAGGCGATAAAACTTTGGCCTCCTTCCCTTGTTAGTACTTGTAATAAACTGTTATGTATTATATTTTGGCAAATTATGTTTCTATTTAAAAGTTGATATCAAGTAACAGCATGAGAGAAATATACATAAGCCATATTGAATATACATATATTCTCAATCTCGTTTGCTAAATTAAATGTTTGCAATGTACGTACATACTTGAATTTAACCAAAATTCTTACTTAATTTATATTGACCTAGAAATAGAGCTTAATGTTATAAGCAGGGAACGAATTTATATGTAAATACATATTTATGAGTCATTCCATGCCCAATCAACACAGATATGTGCAATTTCCAACCTGACCATCTCCGATTTTCATGAAATATGGGGAGTTCAAACTATGCATGGAACTTAGTAACTATGAAAATTTTGATTGTAATTGTTAATTATTCAAAGTCAAAGTTCGCATAAATTGCCCTTTTTTTTACTAAATGTGCTGTAACTCCACCCCTATTTCGCCTAGGAAGCTCAAATAAAGCTTATTGTACAGGGAATTGAACAAGCTTTCCAGTGATATATAACGAGCCTACCTTTGGATAACAATATAATTTTGTCACGTGACCTTGACCTTTGACCTCAAATATCTCAAAACATGTCATTACCAAAAATCGTGAAAAGAATATATTTAGTATCTCATGCCATACTCTAAAACATATCAAAAAATCATTTCGAGACTGGAATGTTATCAGTAGATACAAAATAATATGTGTGTAACTATGTGACTGATAAAAGCCTCATTACATGAACTATGACGAGTCAAAAGTCCCTTAACACCCCCTACAAAATGTAAAGGAGTTATCTATCTGTTTCAATCAACTACGTTACCTCCAAATGTTCCACATTCAAACCAGGAAAGAAAATGCATTTTGTAGTGTCATCTATTTCATCTAATTGCGAGCCATTGTATTCTTCTTTCATCTAATCACACTCTATTGCAGTTATTCTTTCGTCTAATCATTTGACAATATGTTTGTCTTTCATTAATTTATTTGAAAAAGGCTGGGGGGGGGGGGCAAGAACAAACAACAGTGATTCTCACTTAAGCATGAGGCAGGCATTACTAGGATTGCGTTTATTCCTCATTTAATCATAGAATAATATATTTATTCTTATATATATTTTTAACCAGTCATCAAGCTATTGTCTTTGTTCTTTTATTTATTTAATCTAACCATGAAGCCCTTGTATTTTTTCATCTAACTATGGGTCATGGCGATTGTCCTTCATCTAATCATAGAGTTGCATATTTGCCCTTTCATCTCTTTTTATCTAGTTACGAGAGTGTCTTCTTTATTTTTCATCTATTTTATTTAATTACCAGATAATTGTTTTTTTCCTTCTATAAATTCTAACAATAAAGGAGCCTCCATCAGGGCGTATTGGGAACGTCACCTTGTTATCAAGGGGTCCAGGGTTCGATATCAGGTGGAGCACATAGTACAGATCCCACTTTAAACTTTTGGTCAAGTCCCGATTAGCCTTCGTGTGCAAAAAGTAGACTTAATAAGAAAAACAAAAACTCGTATAAGAAATAAGGTCCTGTACGATTTGAGTTATTATTTGTAATTATAAAAAATAATAGATATAATTTATCTGTGCATAAGTGAACTCAAACTCTAACAATAGAGGACCTTGTTTTTTCCAAGAGTGCGTTTTTGTTTTTTAAGTCCACACTTTGCATAGATAGGTTAATCGGGACTGGACCTACAGTTTAAAGTTGAATTAGAACCACTATGTGCCTCCATCGGGTATCAAACTCGGGACCCCTTGATTACAAAGCGATGGCGTTACCATTACGCCATCGTGGAGCTTCCCCTTTTATTCTAGTAGGATTGAGTGATAAGAAGAGAGCGTGTAAAAAAAACAACTTTCAGGTTAACGACCTTTAGTAGCAATTTTTGATGCGCGTGTTAACAAGCCTCTGAACATATCCACGGACGTAAAAACCTTCTTTGTACGAATACGTTCGGTAGAGCATGGAAAATACTCGCGTCTGCCTCACATTTTCCGCAGCACGTTTGCTTAGTTACATCGTTTTAAAGCGGTTAAGATAGCGAGCAATAGCTTGGGGCGCCTTTTTATCTCGAACCGCGATGCTCCCTCTACAACGTTGGAAAATTTCTATCACGTCCTGGAAGAACCTCCTCTCTCCCTATTGAGGCTCCTGTCTTCCAACATCCCTTCCTTACATCTTGTCTGAATAGAGATAGGGAGACGACCATCTCGAGCGTTAAATTTCCTGGAAGATATCTTTTTCCAGATCCAGACGTCAGAAATAAATGATATTGATATCGTTCTCCAAGAGCAGTGACGTCATCCCCGAATCTGAAAAAGGGGGAGCCTTCGACGTTTGATTTATGGAGTTCCCCAAGGATGTCTTTCAGGAGATGAATGGATGGAGGGGTAATTTGCCATCTTGTTGAAGATGATGGAGCTTTTAAACATTCTACCAGACAAGGCTTCAACATTAGCAAACACCTCGCTCCCCTTCGTTTTGGTCCATAGCACAGTCTCAAGAATAGCGGCAACAAGTTACTTCGTTTTGGAGCGAACGGCTTTTCCCATGATGTGGTCGAATACTGGACAAGATCTCGACTTCCTCACACCCAGTTTCCATTAGAAAGAAACTAACTATCTCTGTTACTTACTAACTCTGTAGCCTTCCTAAACCCGAAGGCTTATGGCTGCAGCAACACACGCCTTCCTGTCCCTATCCTAGGCAAGATCAATCCAATCATTTCCATCCTTACCGATTTCCTTTTGGTTCATCTCAACGTTACCCCTTCATCTTCGTCTTGGACTTCCTACATGTCTCTTACCATCAGGTTATCTCTGTTACGGTTAATCTAAATTATTTCTTCTTGTCGAACGCACTGCCATCTTTCGGTAAAACTTTACATTGCTTCAATTTTTCCTCTGATCGTGTACGAGTGCCAATTTTACCCCTTAGACCCAAAGGCATTCAAAACAAAATAATAAATAAATATACATGAAAACAAGTTTACTATAGTACATATTGCAATAGCGTAATATGTTCCTGCAAATCGGTGGCCATATACATGTCCAAAGTGTAAACCAGTCTCCATTAGCCTCTGTGTAATATAACAAACATTTAAAGTAGTAATGAACTATTTTTCATAATGTTTTATATAATTAGTTGCTTGTGTAAATTACTTACTAAAATACTTTTTGTTTCACTACACTTTCCTTGCTTGAGTTTCTGCTTTTAAGTCTACTTTGCACGCAGATAGGCCAATCGAGCCTGGACATACAGTTTGAAGTGGAATCCGAACCACTATGTGCCTTCACTGGGTATCGAACCCGAAACCCCTTGATTACAAACGTTACCACTACGCCACCGGGGAGGCTCCATTATCTATATTTTACTTATACATTATTACCATACTATGTTAGATAAGTCTGAACATTATATTTTTGTGTGTATGGCAAATATTTGCTCCGTAAAGTTACAAAACAATTAGAAATCAATAATGCAGAAGTACAACTTTAGTGAAAAACATTAATGATAATAGCATTAACAGTAAAATAAGCATGTAAATAGTGTTGAAATACGCATAGCAACCTTCATACGCACACCTGCATTTCAGATTGTGGTAGGCCTTTGTTTTAACATTTCCAATAAGAATGTTGTTGTGCACCGATTGTCATTGAATTTGAAACCGACTCAGATACACTGCTCTGTGTATTAATTGTTTCTATATTTTAAACCGCATAAATTCGTATCTGTTGCACATTTCTTAGAATGCTCCGCTCACCAAAGGTTCTTTGTTCGAGTCCTCTAAGGCCCGAGAATTCCTTTGGTTTTTTCTCTTAATCTACTTCAAGCAATCATCGTTCATCATTATCGTCGCGATTAAACTAAGGAGATATGAAAGAGATATCAATTAGGAATAACACCAAAATACAAATATGGTCTACATATAATAGATGGCGCTGTAAACTCTATGTTAAACCGCACCATCCGGTATACTTTGCAAAGCTATTTGTAATGTATTTTAAAAGCCGATAGTTGGTTCTTTATACGCCTTGTATTCCTTAAAATTTTTGAGACTATAAATTACTTTAAAATACCATCATTTGGATCGTACGTTTCTGTCCTTAAAAAGAATATATTGGTTTCCATTATTTAATACGGTTGTATTTTTAAATCGCGTTGTTAAATCGAGTCCCGGGTAAGGCATGGGTATTTGTGTTTGTCCAAATGAGATAACTGAAAATAGTGAAAAAAATGATAAGTGTGAAAATTGAGAAAGTGTGAATGATGTGGGATACCACCGCGTAGGGGTATTCCTTGTATATATATACACACACACATACATACATATATAAAGTGGTTTGCACACCGCGCTGCAACGCCAAGGGTCCCGGGTTCGAATCCCGCTCGGGCTTGGTTGTTTGTGAATGTCCATTCATCAATTTCATCATTTCATCACTCATCCCCATCTTCGCAAATTAGCCAAGAGGCACAAAACGCGAAGTAAAATAAACTAAATCAATAAAAAATAAAATCAATATTTCCATTTACCTTAAATGGTTCTGATTGAACTTTGAAATTTCTCCTCCCTAGAAGCTTCCAAAACTATATTTTCTAGCCCATCTACTCCTGCGCTTATTCTAAAATTGTTTTCGGATTCCGAACATTGTATTTCTGAACAATCTCTGCTCTGCTCTATGTTCTGTTATAATACTAGATATTGGTTTATGAATTTTCCGATTTCTCCCAAGTTATTCTGTACTTTTAACCATACCGTTTTTCACTCTTCTTGTTTTAATGACTTCATTACATCCATATGTTAATCGGCACGGTGAGTTTGGAAGCTAAGGAGACCTTACCATACCCTTTACCCAATCAAATTCAGATTTTTTGTGATGCCATTTTCCTCGCTACCAATAAAATGATAGTTTTTGTGACATCATTTTCCACTCACATAACCTCTTCGCCTACTCTGCAATTGATCTTCGATCGATCCTTTCCAATCAATTGATTGATTATACAAAGGAGAATCAAAAAGTAAGGTGAATATTGAATTTATTCCGAAACGTGAATGAGTTCGAATATGAATAGTATGTTATGCACATGGCATCACACTTCAATTCCACATACTCGCGACCAAACATCTATTCCACTGGGAAACCATATCGTCCAACCCGGTCGCAAAAGATTCTTGCTCCAAACTGTTGAGTCAGGTGACGGTAACCTCTTGCACTGCTTCAATTGTGTCAAAACGTTTTCCACGGAGGTGTTTCTTCTGGGGTCCAAACAGATAGTACTCCGAGGAAGCGAGATCGGGACTGTACGGAGGGTGTGTGCACAGGTGCGTTCGGCTGTATACGGTCTCGCATTGTCGTGCAAGAACACCACACCCTGTAGTAGTGCTCCTCTGCGTTTTGGGCGTATGGCGGTTTTAAGTCTGTCCATAATTATATACGTACTACACCTACAACATAAAGAAATTATAATTACACACATGAAAACAATCGCTTATACAGCTAAATTCACCTTATTTTTTGATTTACCCCAACGGGGGATTTATTTACTAGAACTAGTGCAATTGAAAGATCCATTCGTGATTCGAAGTAATTACAGTTATAAAGTCGTTGGCAAAAGTAGGGAGATGGTTTGTGCTGTTAATATTTTGTTATGAAATTTAAAGTGGATTTAGCAAACTGTTGGAATTGAAAAGACATGGAGACACACAGCTAGAGAGAGGATAGGAAACAAGATACATGAAGAGATAGTGGCAGCGAGTGAGAATAAAGATAGACGTAGACACAAAGAAAGAAAAGTGACAAAGAGAGCGAGAGAGAGAGAGAGAGAGAGAGGATCCCAAATCTATCACTCCTAGCGTGAAACCTGGGAAGAAAAAATAGGAGAAATTCTCAGCTCTTCCCTTCCAAATTGGACACTTCCAGCTTTTCTGCTTGAATATTTATCCTCATCATCATACATCTGACTAATTTCCCTTTACAGTGTGTACACCCCCACCCAACCTCACCTAATTTTTTGTAGTAGGTTTGTCACAGAGTGTGTATGTGTTTTGTGAAAATGCAAGAGCTGACGCACAGAGAAAACAGTTTCCTGTTTGCAAACCTTTCAAAGCTGACGCCAGTAGCAAATATGAAGTGTTGATTAGGTTTTGAGAGGGAAAAAATATCGATGTGAACGCGCACCATCATGCTGTAATTTGCTTTCGTAGTGGCAGCGCAACGCACGGTCCCGTTCTCCGGCAACAGCGAGTTTATTTTGCTACATCGGCGTCCATTGTCAGGTGCTCGGGCACGATTCCGTTCACTGTATTGTGGGAGAACATTACCCTTTCTCTTTCTCCCCCCCCCCCCCCCCGAAACCCCCAGAGAAGGAGAGGGGAAAAGGACAAAGGGCGCTGGATAAATGTCAAGCGGGTAACTTCAGCGTTACCGGGCAATTTCGGATTTCCATTCCTTTGAAATTCTGGCGCACGAAATTCATAGCGGGGCCGCATTCAGCAAACTACTTTTATCCCCCGCATTGCCGGGACGAACAAAAGAGAGACCGGTTGCTAGGCAACGGGCTAAAACTCGTGGTCTTAGAGTAAGAATGATCCCTTTTCCTTGGCAATTGTATTTTGTTGTCGGAACGGAAGCCCGTTTCGCCCCCGAAACCGGAAGTTTCACTTAGGTCCACGGGGAAATTTGTTTTCCACCGTTCGCAATTCTGCCCACTACTTCAGTTCCTCACGGTACGCTTGGATTCCAACTTTACCTTAAACTTTTGCATGCTTTTAATTTAAAAATAAATTTTTTCTACTATTTTAGGGTGATTTAACATAATAAACAAATGTCGCCTTATGAGTGAATTCTTCTTCTTTCTCTTCTTAAGTGTTCAACTCTGAGATTGGTTTTCCTAAAATATTTTTTTCCTTTCTCTCTTTGCCTTTCGAAAATGTTTCCCTGTTCACTTCATATTTTCTTCTTCTCTTCTTTCTTCTACTTTATTTGTTTCCCGTGCCTTCATATTTACAGAAAAGGGCTGCTTAATTTGTATACATTATGTTATTCTTACATTCTTTCATTTCTCCATTTGTTCCTCGCTCCCTAATGTCTTCATCTCTGTGACTTTCGTAATTCACACCATGAGCGATTTGTTTAAGGGGAAGAGTGACAATTTCCCCGATTTCCTTCTCTCCGAGGCGGCTGGGGAGCACTGTTGCCAACTTAGCTGTTTTGGAGCCAGATCTGGCTCTATCGTGCACTCGTTTGACTGTGAACTGTGGCACCCGTCCCCCTGTCCCACTATGATGCCCACTGGCTCCGGCCAACATGGACCAACTTTAGCCATGATTAGATATACATTGTGCACGTGACGTGATATTGTTATATTGGCTGCGTCGCCCCATCCCCTCTTACGACCCCAGCTTCTTTTATGTAGCGCCGTGGTTGAGGTGAAGATGACATAATAGTGTTGTCACGGAATCCTTTATTTTCGGTTTCATACGACCATCAGTGGATGATGTCGCCAGATCTAGACGGTGAAAACTTAAGAATAAAGTGTCATCACTTTAAAGCTAACGGTAACAGCAGCGCCCCCATCCCTTTGACACCTAAAATTACCCTAGGAGGCGCTTTATTCATCCCTCCTAAATCTAGCTCCTTGAAAGTCATCTTTAGCTCCATTTAAGGTGAAATTTATATCTTTTATGCGCATCAGATTTGGCAACACTGCCAGGCTGGCCGTAGGAGCCAAGGACGCTTATGGGAACATTATTTTATTCGTTCTCTTGGGAATATCAAACATCCAATAACGTAGAAAAGTACATGGACGGAAAAAGGGCACGTTGAAGAATGTCTTACTCGAAGGAAAAGTCGAAACTCCCATTTGATTAGCAGCAACTTGAAGTTGAAGGTGATTTTCCATAAGGAATACATGGGATTCTGTAAATACTTACTGATCATATTTTTCAAACATCATGACTAGCTTAAAAAACCGCTTACAACACCGCTTCCACTTGCAATATGGATTCATACTCTCTTGTATAGTGAAGGATCTTTTAGTAGCAGTGCCCATACCGAGGATATTGAAATAAACGCACAACTGGTGCGAAATTGTCACTCTATCCTGTACCTGCCTCTGTAGTCCCCTTATATTTTTCTTCACTATTCCTGTATGGGTCATTCCATGTCAATTCGCCCAATAAAGATTTGAAATGTCACCCACCGACACGAATTTCAACGAAATGTTGTACACTTTCAGTTTTGACCTGGGTTAGAATTTTGTTCTGCTCTGCGCCATGTACTTTTACAGTTACAGGAGTTCAGGATTTGCTTATACATGTCGCTCCAGACCAGGGTGCGAAATCCCGGGGGGACAGAGGGAAAATCCCCCCACCAACGATCATGTCCTGAAATTTTCCCCGCACCAATATTTTCGGGGGGGGGGGTTGTTTCGACAACAAACATAAACACTTAGTTTTGGAGTCGAATATACTTTACTGGAATAAGATCCAAAACATACGCAAAGAACGGACAACAAAGAGCCTCACCTCTAAGGACACTAAACCCAGAAATCCCCAGAACACAGAAATTATTCCGACTTGTTATTTTTTTCCATTTCTCATCGCCTTTCGTTAGCTACCGCAAAGTATATAAGTATATTAACACAGCACGTAATAGCATTTACATTTGAATTTTATCACATATAAGAGTATATACCCTTATCTGCTCTATTATCTTCTTAACGTATCTTAATTTTTGCGCCTGCCCCTTAGTCAGGTATTAGTAGTATATTAAAATCTTCAATTTACAACTACAATTTGAAGGAGGAACAGTTGATATAATATATTGCATATTATATAATATACGTAATTTGATTATTGAATAATTGACACTTATATATATATATATATATATATATATATATATATATATATATATATATATATATATATATATATATATATGAATGGCTTATTGCAGAAAGGGACCTGAGTCACATTTTTGAGGTATCGGAGTCACAACTTTTTCATCTCCTCTGTCTCTAGCAGCATACTGCAGGAGGCCGCATTTAGGGTTGCAAAATTAACTATTCATTATGCTAAAAATTTGAGCCAACAACAGCACATTTCTTTCTTACACTCTCAATATTATACGATTTTTCTTGTTTTTCTCAGAATTGTGCAAAAGTGGTCCTTTGAACTTGTGGGATTTCGATGGTTTATGTATAAAGTTTATGCTAATTTAGGAAACACGTTAATGGAGACTTGAATTAAAAGCATTGATATTGCACACTACCAAGACTTTTCTTAATTTATTATAACTCTACAGGGATTGACAGTGATTATATTTATTACTATTACCATTACAGAAAACTGCTGAATTTTGGTGCTACAACATATAATTATAAGATTTACATACATTTGTATACGGGGTGAGCCAATAGTTTAGAGCCACTCATTTGAAAGACAAGCGAGTTGATATAAACAAATCCAATGTTGCAAACTATCCAGGCAATTCTATCAAGTTGGCCACCATATTGAAAGCCGCCATCTTGGAGTCAACATAATTTTCAAATGAAAAGGTAACATATCAAAATGGGCTAAAATTTTACAAGAAATACGATCGTAAGATCGGTTTTATCGTAACTTCAAATTTTTCACACATAATTGGTCAGTTTGTATCATGGGCCAATAGTTTGGAACAACCCCTATATGAGATACAAACCAATCCAATGTCGCAAAACATGATGTGAGTCAGGGTAAAACCAACCAGGACATGCTACCAAGATGGCCGCCATCTTGTAGTCAACGTCACATAAAAGTAGTCATCCTGTAATGAACCAGGGTATTTTCTTGTGACACATGATGAAAGCAAATCACACAATTAATTTTGTCAATATAGTTGCCCCCGAAATACACATTCAGTGCTTTATATATAGTAAAATTCTACTATTTTCAACATCTAGACATACGAAGAATGAAATGGAAAATCCTCAATTTGATCCCTAACCACCCTCACAATTCAAACTGCCTCCATGGCAAAGTAGACCTCGCTACGAAGGTCAGGGGTCTCGGGTTCGAATCCCGGCTTGGCCAGATTGTTATTGTTATTTGTGTGTCCCTTCTGTTACTATTAAAACCTCATGTTGATAAATAAACACTAAATTTACAAAATAATCACTGTACAACATGTAAACCATTCCTTCACTCCATTCTAACAACAATCTCACAGAATATTAACTGTTAAGTTAAATCTGGCCTTAGTTGAACATTTAGCCATCCTTATTCACTTACTCATATCATCCCTCATCCTCATCATCGCGATTAGCCAAAAGTGGCAGAAAAGCGAAGTAATATAAACCAAATCAATCTATTAATGTGATCTCGTAATATTGATGAAAATTTTGAAATTGAACAATTGATAATTCCATTAGTAACTTCCATCTTCCTGTTGACTAAGAGTGTCCAAATTTATTTCACGATGATGGCACATTGTTATCTGCAATGTTTATGTAATGCAAAAAGGAAGATCAGATTTTTATAGACATTTTCCAAAAGTACTGAAATCAAAAGGAAACGCCGTTCTTCAAAAGAATGCAATTTGAAACTTGAAATCTTGGAATTAATATTCGCCCAAGGAAACTAGAGGTATGTCAGTGCAGTTGAATGTGTTTCTTTATTTTCATTTTTAATAAAGCTGCGTCATTTCCGTTTATGCCCTTCAACGAAGATTATGACACGTCCTTTTCCCATTGCACTAATATTTATTGTTATTAATTACCTTTCTCGTTGTACAAATGTTTATTATTATTAATCTTAATCTCTGTTATTTAATTTGTGATTCTTGTGGCATTTAATATTTACACCTATCACTCATAGTGTCAGGATAGTGACTGACCTTTATCTACATATCTTGTATGAGCTGATGCTATGGGAATTCCCACTGTGTTTTGACTTGAGTTTTGAAAGAGTGGTCAAACTGAATTGTAAGGAGCTGTTATTTCTTCGATATTCCAATGGATTTATGCACATACCTATTTTTATTTTTTGCTAAGAAGTAAAATATCTTTTTTTTTCCTAGTGGAAACTTGACTTTATTATTTTTTTTACCAACGAACGAACAGAGATATTACCCATACCCTGAGAAGCATCACGTGAATGCCGAGAGTCTTCATGTGATCATTTTTTTGTTGTACTTTAGTTAAACCATGTACTCTTGACCACAAGAACGTGTCAACTAGCCTTTGAAATTTTGTTGAGTGGCGCCCTCCAGATATCGCGACCCTTCCTTCCTCGACGCTGCTACCAAGTTCCTCAGGGACGTACACACACAGAACATATCCGTCATACTGCTATAGCAAATCCATTGTATTTATTCCCACTGCATAATGTGGAGTTGAGTGAGATGTGTTCATTGTGGAAAGTTACCAAAACCAAGACGAATACGTAGCGAGGCACAGAATACAACCCCACTCGACATGTTTCGTCAGGCTCTTACTATTGTCTTCTTCTTCTTTTTTCTAGAAGTTTGTTCAGAAGTGCAAACCTTGAAGTCTTCTTGCAAGGCTAACTTCAACGTTATCTTCCAAACTCAGACTCAACGGTTGTATCCTGCACATTTTCTTCTTCTTCTTCTACTCTACAGTGTGCTCGATTTCATTTTCTGCCTGGTACGAACGCGAAACTTCTCATACAAAGTTGCCAACAATTTTCGAAACCGTTCTTCTTTTTTTTCTTACATTCAATTTCTTTCCCCACTTCATAAGTGTTGACACTATCCCTTTTTCTTCAATCTTCGTCCTTTGTCGTTTTCGCTGCCTCTCTTGAAAAGAAAGAGAAGGGAATTTTGAAAAGGGGAGAGGGGGATTGATAGGAAATGGGTTTATTGTTGTTGCGGGGGGATTTAGATATGAGAAAGGGCAGCGATCCAGCAACGTTTGTTCTTTGTTTTCCTCGGGAGAAAAGTTTGAGATATTTCTTGAGTTGGCTCCTAGATGGTGCTGTAAAACTTGACCGAAAATTGAAGGAAAAGGAAAATATTGCTCAACAATGAAATATTCAATCTAAGCCAGAATAAAAGAAGTATAATTTATGGAAGAAGAAAATGTGCAAAATTCTGTTTTAACAAATGAATAGCAAATCAATTTCAGAATGACATTTGTTCTCCCGGCAAAAGTTTAAATTTGGTAATTTATAAAGGTGAACAAACGTCAACAGTTGTTAATGTTGAGTATCTTAACTGTCTGTGATGCTGCATCAATTGAAAGCATTAACTTGACCTTATCGTTACGTCACAGCGCAAAGAATAATAGTAACTGTATAGTAAGTAACGCTGTGTTTAGGCGTCCTAAATTGGGGCTCGAAATTTCATTCTAAGATTTATTTTCAGTTAATATAGCAAAAGAAAACTGTTCAGCTTTCGGAAAATTCTCGTCTGTTTTAATCTGGGCCTATTTCAGGAATGGGCCTAATCCTTCTGCATCAATAGCACCCTCCTTAATCCGGCCCTACCTGCAAGTTTTTAAGTACAAGATACAGACAAAGAATGATGACTGAGTTGACTGTGTAGCCTATCTACTAGCATTAACCTATATAGAGGGATTAAGAGGCGTAAGCACAAAGTGGATAGAGCACTCACTAAGTTAAATAGTTAGCCTGGCTATTTACAAGGTTGGATAAAAAGTAATGGCAACACTGCTGTCCCGTGAAAGGGGCGAGTCACAGCGCCACAACCGTTTCGTGGTTGATAAAGGAATGTCAGACGAGGAAGTATAGTGAGTGGGAGCGATTGTATGTTATTCAGTCAAAAACAGCAGTGCTCTGAAGCAGAGGACGAGAGTGCAAGCGCCCTAACAATATGTTTAGGCAAGAAGAACAACGTCTCTTAGGCAGACGGTCAACGCAGCCTACTACTGCACCTTCTTGCAACACCACCTTCGTCTCGCATTAAGAAGGAAGCGACGACACGGTGTCCCATCATCCTGCTTGACAATGCAAAGTGTCCCACTGCGAACACTGTGACGGCGCTCCTGCATAACTGGTAGTGGGAGGTACTGGAACATCCGCCGTATTCACCGGTATGAGACCGTGTGATTACGACCTTTTTGCCAAAATGAAGGAACCACTGGGCGGGAAGCAGTACGACACGCGCGGAGCCATCATACGTGCTATAGGGCGGTCACTGCGGGACATCGACAGAGATGGACGCGCTGACGGTGTACGACGCCTTCCATACGTGTGGCAGAAGGTCGTAAAGATGGGGGGGGGGGGGCGATTACATTGAAGGAATGTAACACGTGCTCCTCTGCCAATACAGTCAAGTAGCAATTATACCAGTGTTGCCATTACTTTTTATCTAACCCTTGTACTAATTTTCAAGAACTAGAAGGTTTAAGCACAAACTGCAGAGAATAATAGCTAAGCGTGGGTTATTTTCAAGTGCATATCTCAGTTCCAACGGGGCGATGCACAGTGGTCCAAAGAGACCCATGAAGTGTCCAAAAGTTGATTTTGACTTCCTCAATTTCTCCACTCTTCATAAGGGTACATTGGGCGACATATCGTCCTGATACTTAAGGGCTTGTCCAGTCGGTAGGGTGCCTGAATGGCACGTGGAAGACTCGTCTGGGGTGGAATTTTCTCATTAGTATCTTTGCATGCTCTGGGGCTCACTGGTAAAAATCAGTTCCTGAAATGGCAGTGTTTTCATTGGTATCCCATAGTTCCTGAGCTGGGAAGTCCTGAATAGGAAATAAATCACTGCTCCGGACTCAATGAATCTCTTGAAGAAAAATGGATTGTGGTGTTGTAAATGGAAGTGTTGGGCACAGGAAGAATGTGTTGGACTAGAGCCAGATGACATTCATCTTACTTATGATCTGTCTTGGCAAAGGAAAACGTCTGGAATTACCCGCCCTTTACTGAATCACTACAAGTTCACTTTATTCTCTCATTTTTACGTGTGTATTTTTACTTGATGTTTCTGCTGTAGCCATGTATGTGTCCTGAGTGAGGTCAACAGAATGCATTATGTCACATTAAAAACCTTATTTTCTGTAGTGTCTGCATTTTCGCTCAACTGTTCCTCGTTACCCACCTCTTCTCCCTCCATATTTCAAGTTAAACTTGCCATAATATTCTAATGTGTAAGAAATGCAAGAGATAGTCATTTAGGGAATGTTTTATCCAGAAAATGACTGAATCAAAAAAAATGCTGATAAATTACTGATTTCCAATTGTTCTAGTGAAGATCTTAGGTTTGGTTTCCAAGTAATGAACCATTGTTATTCTGACTCCGTCTATTAGTCTACTCACTCATCTCTTCTTCTTTCTCTTTCACTGCTGGTCTCTCCCCCTTTCTCCTTCTCACTCTTCCTCTCTTCCCTCTATCACTCTTTGTATATCTCACTCTTTCTCTCTTTCTTCTCTATCTCCCTCTTTCTCTCTCTCTATTTCTCCCCCACTCTCTCACTATTCTTTATCTCTGTCTCTCTTTTACTACCTCATTCATTATATCTTTATCTCCCTCTTCCCCTCTTCTATATTTCCTTCTCTCTCTTTCCAACTCTCTTTCTCCGCCCTTCTCTTCCCCTCTCTCACTCTCTTTATTTCCATCTCCCTCTTTGCTTCTCTCTTTCTCCGTCTTTCTCTTCCCCTCTCTCACTCTCTTTATTTCCTCAATCACTTTCTCCATCTTTCTCTTCCCCCTCTTACTCTCTTTATTTTCTTATCTCTCTTCCCTTCTCTTTTTCTCCGTCTTTCTTTTCCCCTCTCTCACTCTCTTTATTTTCTCAATCCCTTTCTCCATCTTTCTCCTCCCCCTCTTACTCTCTTTATTTTCTTATCTCTCTTCCCTTCTCTCTTTCTCCGTCTATCTTTTCCCCTCTCTCACTCTCTTTATTTCCTTCTCTATATTTCCTTCTCTCTTTCTCCGATTTTCTCTTCACCTCTCTCTCACTCTCCTTCCTTCCCTCTCTCTCTCTCTCTCTCTCTCTCTCTCTCTATCACTTCCCCTCTATTTGTCTTTCTCTTCCTCTTTCTCTAAACTTTTGGTCTTCCTCTTTTTTGAAGCCGCGATAGCTCAGTCGTTTTGTCGGCCTCTGTAGCGAAGGGGGCCCGGGTTCGAATCCTGGTTAGGACACGGATGTTTGTGTTTGTCGGGGAATACTTCCGCATAGGGGTATTCCTTTAAAAAAAAAAAAAAGAAAGTCGTTAGGGCGTCTGACTACCATGCGAGAGACCTGGGTTCGATCCCCGGCTAGGGAGAACCGGAATTTTTCAACCTGTTCAAGCGACTCCGGCGCCCACCCAGCGTCGTATAAAGTGGTGCAAAGCACATGGGGCACTTTACTTTTTTCTATTTTTGCCTGTCTCTTACTCTTTCCTTTCCTCTCACTTTCTCTCTCTCTCTCTCTCTCTCTCTCTCTCTCTCTCTCTCTCTCTCTCTCTCTCTTTTTAGTAATTACAGCGAACAAAATGAGTAACGAGAGAAAGCGCTCTTGTAATAGCCACCCCCTTTTGAACAGGACAAAACGACCCCCTCCTCCATTTCCCACGAAATCTATCGCCTCCCCTTCCCCCATCTCCCTCTCCACCAATCTGCACAGAATCCTTTAGACAGACACATTACAGAGGCACCAGTTAATATCGGAGTGGAAGCTCTCCATTTTTTCGGTATTTATGGTCGAGTCAAACTATTGATCCGAAAGCTCCACCCACCTCTTTCTCTCCCCCCCTGCACCCCCCCGCGCTTTAGATACTTCCCATTCTCTATTCCAACTCCATAAAACATACCTATGCTGTTCACTAGGTATTATAGTCTTTGGTATTACACCCTATAGGTCTTTTCTACTCATACGGCGGGCGCTCTAGAAGCTGGCAAGGGAAGTGGGGAGCTGGGAAAACCCCGCAGACCAACCAGACAACAGCGGTGGCGCCGAGAGTTACGACGTCGAGGGGAGGAACTACTACGTGCACATCGTTCTACAGGCTGCTGCTTTTATTATCGCGCTGGATGAGTCGTTTCCCCGCTCCCCACTTCCCTTGCCAGCATATAGAGAGACCGCCGTATGAGTAGAAAAGAGCTATAGTATAGTGTTTCCCAAACTATGGCACGCGTAGGTCTCACAGTCCCAAACTTTTTTTATCAAGAACCCATTTTGTGATTGAATCAGTGCAGTTTATATATATGCAGTTATTTATTAAATATAATAATTACAAATATTACCATCATTACCATTGTACACTGTCACTGTCATGAGTGTCTAGAATAACACATGGAAGTCAATTTTCGAATGGTCATGTTTAATAGCGCCCAATTGTTGAAGTTTTCTCTAAGACTACAAGCGTCCTAAATTTTTTGAATATATACAGGGTGTCATTTTAATGGCGCCCGCGGACCGCGTAAACGTACAGAAGACATAAAAACAAACAACTTTTCTCAGTAACATTTTTCTCGTTGGTGCGTCGTTTCGGTGCTACAGTCGTTCAAAAAAGCCCGTTTTGCCGCCTAAATGCTGGCAACCACACACAACATTTGATTGCATTTGAGACGTAATTTCCTGTCCTGAAGCGATGCGTTCCAGGGTTGACAGGAACACACATATTCTGTGAAAAATGAAATAGCCACAATCAGCCACATTATGTACCGTAAAACAAAGCGAGAAAACACGTTCTGTAACCTAACAGGAAGTAAACGAACGATACGAAGAATGGTAGAAAAAAAGGAATTCAAATAGAATTCAGTGACGTGCGGTGACGGCGACACTTGAGGTAGCAATCAATGGCGTGATCAAAGGGGGGTTGGTGGGAGGCCCTTTAGGTCCAGTATTCCTAAAAATAAAACGTCAATAACAGGAAAAGATTGCAAAATGATGAATGAGTACTAAAAAAGTACACGTATCCCCCACCCCATTCCAAAATAAAAAGGATTTGATTTGACTACTAAGCCAGAGATCCTGGGTTCGAATCTCGGCTTGGCCATGGGTATTCTTTGATTGTGTCCCTTCATCAATTATATTGTATCATCTTCGCGATTAGCCAAAAGTGGAGGAAAGCGAAGTAAAATAAACCAAATCAAGCAATCAATCAATGATTTGACTTGATTCTTGTTACTTAGCGTCGCTTTTTTCAATCATTTGGTTAATTGCGAAGATGATACGATACATTAATGAAGGGACAAACGCAAAGAACACCCATGCCCAGGTCGGGGTTCGAACCCGGAACTCCTTGCGTCCTAGCGCGCTGTGATAACCACTCCCCCACGGTTGGTTGATTTGGTGTTTTAAGTCCACATTATGCACAGAAACAAAACAGGTAACAAACACACTTTTTGTAGTTTCTTCAATAATATTAATTTGGCTTCTTCAGTTCAGAGATACTTTTTCATTTCAAATTATTTCATTTTTCACTGCAGAGTACAACACAGGAACAACAATGCACTCTCATCACGGGTTCGAATCCTGTCCTGGATTGTTCGAGGTCTCTTCATCAATTTCATCACATCATCACTCATCCTCATTTTCGCGATAACCAAATGTGGCAGAAAAGCGAAGTAAAATAAACCAAACCAACAACAATATGGACGTGCGTTCTCTTACCCACGTAAATACATCCGTTGGAGGCCAAGAGATTAGTATATTTAAATAAAACACTACTAAAACGAGAGCGAGAGGGAACCCGTGCACATATATTTGTAATTTAATCATTATAGTATATTCCATACTTGAAAAAAAAAGCATAACATTATTGTCTACACATAACACGTTCCCATTTCATAAATATTTAAACTACATCCCATATTATAGTACATACATATTGCACAACGTGTAAAAGGTTCTGTAAATACAGAGAACATATGTACTGTAGAAAATTTTCCCTTGAGTTCTTTAGAGGATTTACAAAGAAGTCGAAGGGAAACTAATCCCCTATCTGTTCTATAGGTGATAGACTGAGGGACCTGAAAGCACGGGCCTTCAACCATTGTAGCGGGAGGTAAGGGGCAAGGGATGTAGAGGCAGAAATCTTCCCTTTTCCTTCGGGCGGCCGTTTCTACCTGTAACTGCTAAGGCGGAATATGAGGGAGCTAGGCCAGTTTTGCCCGCGGATCACACCGAGGGACGAGAAGCGGGTGAAAAAGAAAGTGTTGGATATGAACTGTGGTTTTAACAAGACAATAAAATATTGTGATTTGAAAAGATTTAGAGATATGAGATTGATTAATCTATCTCTGCTAGACTAGCTACTACTCAGTGCACGTCACTGGCTAGTATCGAATTTTGTCAAGCTTACATGTCAAATATTTGACAAGTTGGCATCTACAATTTAGTCTATCCACTTCATCCTTCTGATACTAGTTGTCTGTCACACACTGAACAGTTGACAAAATAGAAATGAAAGAACTCAAAATTCCAAAGGTAAGTAACACGCCATTGTGCTGCATGGGGCAAAAAGGTTGAAGATGAAGTGATATAAGTAGTAGTAAAATAAGCTCTCCGGATACACATATAATAGTTTGCAACATTACTGTGAATATGGCAGTGTATTCCCTGCTGATTCATGATTAGGTTGTAAGAACCTACCAACCCGTGGTTGTGCGTGTTTAGCCATAACGTAACAGCGTGAACCTCGAATACATCTGCTATCAGCACCACAATACCACAATGCATGAATCCGGGCAATTGGATATACAAACCTGTAGATAGCAACCTTGCAAACAGATTTGCAAATATTTGACATGTAGCTGGTCGTAAACAGTCAGATGTAAACTGTAAGTCCTATAAAATTTATTGTTGATGATGATTATATTTGACATCTAGGCTGAGACAAAATCCGGTATTGTCACTTCATTTTGAATAAGTTGTTTTTCTACCATTTTTCGTATCGTTGGTTCACTTCCTCCTTTCCCTGTGATGACTGCTGGTCTTCTGGCTGGTAGACTGTGTTTCCCTAGATGTTCGGTCTACTCGACGCGATTATATCTTAGTTTTACAGAATGTAATGTGCTTAGTAGTGTCATTTTCCCCAAACTTTGTGTGTTCCTTGCAACACTGTCGTACACTGTTTCGCAGCAGGAACTGGCGTCACAGATGCGATCAAATGTTGTGTGTGGTTGCCAGCATTCAGGCGTCAAAATTGACTTTTTTTGAACGACTGTAGCGCCGAAACTACGCACCAACGAGGAAAATGTTACCAAGAAAAGTTGTTTGTCTTGATGTCCTGTGTACGTTTCCGTGGTCCGTGGGCGCCATTAAAGTGACACCCTGTATATGGCGCTATTAATACAAGGCCATTCGAAATTTGACTTCGAAACAAAGGAATTAAACTAGTATTAATCACACACTTACACACACACACACACACACACACACACACACACATATATATATATATATATATATATATATATATATATACGTCTATGTATATATGTATGTATGTTTCCTATTTATGTGTTAAAAACTGACCTTATCAAAACTCCTACCGAATATTTTTTTCTGAAGACACCCCTGATCATAAATATTCTATAATATTTATTGAAATTGTTCATCTTCTTTCTTTTCAGAAAATAGCCACTGATCTCCAATATGGTGACAAAGCTACATTACTTCCGGATGCATCTGAAGAAGAATGAATGGAATGAAGTGTACAAGTGAAAAGAAAAAAAAACGACTGGTGCTGGGTAAATAATGAGAGACCATGAAACCGAAAAGATGCGAATAGCAGGTAAAAGTGGAAGTGGTATGTTTTTTTGCGAATATCAAGAAAGTTCTGGAACGGTTCTGTGTGGAGAATTAATAATACTAATGGTTTACGTGTTTTAGAACATTGTTGTTGATCACTGTTATTACCTATTCTTCAATAGACAAGACAGTGACTGAATTGCGAATACTGATGAAAATAGAAAGATGTTTTACTACAGACTAAAAATAGAAGCTGAATTCACATGCAAAAAAAATGCTTTGGCCAAAAAATAATGTACGTGAGAAGTGTGAAACACAATTTTTTAAAAAGATGACAACTGTAGTACGTGTATGTATTTCCTTTCTTCAATTGTGGGCACATATTTTGTTCGACAACCTAGCTGAGTTTATACTGCATGCAGAAGATATCTTTTTTCTACTTCCTCAATGTTTAGACTATCTATTTGAGAATCTTCCGTGTGTGCATATGAGTGTGGCCTATATAAGTATATATTTAAAAACAACTTGTATATGACTTATATTTTGGCTTGGGCTTCGTACATAAACTAGAATTTGATACTGAAACTTGTAACCAAATAATTATAAAGATGTTAGTTTGGATTTTTAAAAGAATAAGTACTTAAATGAGAATAATAATAATATTAGAAATGATATTACAATAATGAAAAGGGATTCTCAAGCACAAAAACTTCTTAGAGAATTCTTTCAAATTCAGAAAACCAATACGTAAATATAGTGCAACCTGCTTCGTGTATGCTAAAAACATGAATCTAATTGTAAAAGAAAGTTGCATTCAACTTGTACACAATGCCTAAAGATTCTTTAGGATATCTGCACGTTGTAGTTTCATTTATTGAAATGTTTCTCTTTCTGGTGTTATTGTAAGCCAAACTACGGTTGCACCAAAAACAGAAGTGTAAAAAGGTTGGAAAGTTGATGAGAAGAACTCTACTATTTTAGATCTTGGAGTCAGTCTTTTGTTTAATAATTATGTTCTTATCTCTAGAAGTTTCGAGGATAATGAGAAAGGTATGACTTGTACAAGGGCAAACACACATCAAATATTAGGCAGGGATATTTAAGAATGATAGTATGATCATTTAGACCAAATCAGTCTTGTGCAAGGGCAGGCATACATCAAATATCGGGCAGATATATTTAAGAATGGTAGTATGGACATGCAGATCAAATAAAAATCTTGATACGCATCTACAATGCAAAATTTAACTTCAGTCTAACGTTCAGACAGTTCAAATCGTAAGAATGATAGACGTTCATAGTACATTTTAAATTGAAGAAATGACAGATAAGATTTAGCTCAAGATATTACATTACATTACTAAACAATCGATTTGTAACATCTTAACGGTAACAATTTAATACAACGTTTGTAAGCAATGCATTGATTAGAATATAGCACTGACAAGATCCTATGACGGATCAGAAGTTATAACAATTTGTAAAAATCAGTAACGTAGTATCCAGTAGTCTTCTGGTTCATATGTTATTATTTTGATTAGGAACTGTGAGATTAGGAAACAACATTGGTTCTTAATGTTTTTATAGTAGGCTATGATTGTCTTGAATTAATGATTACGAGCTGGCAGCTTGACATGTACAGTTTGTGCCTTTTGATGTGAATCTGTGAGAATTTTATCGGTTGAGGATGGATTAGGTGCCTTTGAAAGGTCTTCCTTGGGCCGAATTGATAATCAATAGAATTTTGTTATTAAGTTTTCTGCTGAAACAATAGTAAATGGCTTAACCGAATCAGTTGAATTGTTAATAACTGCTTATCTGTTTAAATTCCCAAAACCCAAGCTTTCTACCTTAATAAAAAAAACACAATCTTTAAACGTGTAAGAATACAAACTATGATGGTTCCTTTCATAAATACCATGAGTATAGAATAAAAAAATTGGTGGTGCAGATTGGGATAATTTGGCTAATGTTTGTAAATTTGTTGAAACAATTACATGTTAGCTGGTAAATGTATAACTTTCGTGTACAGTTAATGATAGTAACTTCTTAAGAGTATAGTGTTCTGCAATATTTTTCGCTAGAAAGCTTAAACGAGTTATTTTATGTGTATATATACAACATGTATGAAAATAACTTAAGTAAAATGCTGTGATTTCTTTGTCATATCATGAAAACTAACAAATTTGTTAATAGTGTATTGAATTTAATGGGCATTCTAATATAGTATCTTCCTATTATATGATTGGTATGTTTTCCACTTTTTTAACCTGCCACCTGGCGTAATGATAAATTATGGGCGAGAGTTCGCCACACCTTAGTGTGAATGTCGAAGCATATTGAAGTATATTCTCACCTGAAATATTTACTATAGAACCTACCAGGAATCGAACTGTTACTCCTTTACATTGGAGACAGATTGTGTTTTTTGCTTCTCCAAAACCATTGAAAGTTATACTGGTCGCATTTCCAACTAGCGGCTGGGAAACAACGAATCAGCGACCAGTTGAATTCTCATCGACTCACTTCGGGCATTTTCGTGTCACAAGGCACCCGAATGTTGCTGGCGGGACGAAACAAATGAGCGTCGGATGCACCACATGTTGCCAAACGTACTGTATAACGAGAGAGTTCTCCCCAACGATATCGTCAGCACCAGAAGCCAACAGGGATTAACGGCAAATGCACGCGTGGTCCTGCACAGTGAAGATTCCGGAAAGACCATCCACAGGTCGATATGCAACTGGCAGAAACATAAGTACGCTTGGCAACGTTGCTTCGGGAGAGCGATGTTACCCCTATAACTTTTATTTCGCAACTGCGTTTGTTGAAAACCAACGAGCCACATGTCCCCGAGGACGATTGGGGGACAGAAAGAGCCATGAAAGTCAGCCGCCAGATGGAAATGCGACCAGTTATAACAATTTGTATTGTAAATTTATGTACAAAAATGTCGGCAAGCTTACTCTCTTTCTGAAGCTTCCGTTTACTATATGATATCGGTGAGATTGCATTTGCACGTTGTAAGAAGCTGATTAGGTTTGGGTTTACCAAATGACTTTATAAAAATGTCGGCACTATTTAAAAAAATGAACAACTAAATGAAAATGTGAGAACCGTGAACTTCACAGTGTAAATATGAGTAATAATATTATACTATAGTATAGAATTTTAGCAAGTAATATGAATATGACACTTTTTCAGTTCAAAAATAACGCTTTCGTAATGAATTCTTGAGGATAATATACCCAATAACTCATGTAAAGGTCCGAAGAGTAAATTTTTGTCAAAATATTTCTCGAATTTCCCTGTAATTTTTTTCCGTTTCTCCAACAGAAAGACGTATTTTCGTAACGCATATTGTGTCTCAAAATGAAGGGGATTTACGGTTTTTATCCCGGACAAAGGACTTGTCTTGGAGAAAACCGGACGGTTGGTAACTCTAATTGAGTTAAAATGACGCAAGAATGAAAGAATTTCATCTCAAGAAGTGAGTAAACAAAACGATTCTTTCACAGAAAAATTTCTTGAACCAAGTTTTATTTTTGCCATTACGTAGGCTACTTTAGTAAGTGAACATCTGTGAATGTGTAGAAATGTTTTCATAATATCTTCGTTTTCTGTTTGTCGTTATATTGTAGGTTAACTAACTAACTAACTAACTCTCTAACCTTCTTAAACCAGAAGGTTTATGGCTGCAGCAACACAAGCCTTCCATCTGTCTCTATCCTGCAGGGTTGGCATTTTGCCCGTTTTTTTTTTTAAAAAAAACAACCCGGGTGGGTTTTTTCGTTTTTATTTTCAGATAAAACCCAATTAAACCCGGGCAAAACTGGGTTTTATTAGTTTTTTTCATGTTATGTTTATAAATATATATATATTTTAAAAATGAAATAAATTTTTCCCTGATAGAAATATATTGGAAAATTCAATTTGTATTGTTTTAGTTCATTGAATCAAAAACTATTTAATATTTTCTGTTAACATAATTAAGAATTGACAATGAAGGTCTCACACCTTGAAATGATTAAAATGAGAACATACATAACCCGTGCCGCAACAGACCATTGAGGCCCCAGGCCGACCTACCAACTGCCGGCCACAATTTCACCGGATCCTACTCTGATGGGAGATCATACAACCAATTGCGGGGTGACGTGTGGTCAGCACGACGAACCCCCAGTCGTCGTTGTAGGTTTTCATGACCGGCTTACGCTACTCATTCGTAGCTTCCCAATTTAATCATGATGGTGAGTTCACCAGTCTCATATACAGGCCGAAATGTCAGGAGAAAAGCTGTTACGTTTCCCCAAGGAGACTCAAACCTGCACGCGTCCCATAGCCGGAGCCCAAACCGTGACCGCACAACCATAGTGCGGGACAAGTGATTAAATTATCTAAAATACTATGTTCTGAAAAATTTGACCAACAGTTTGATTCTACTCTTGCTGGATGGCGTAACAGTTAATATATCTATGGTCAGTTCCCAGGGTTGCGCATTGCAATACTACACTAATACTTGATAGCTGTGTTGGTTTACTTAACATCCGTGGCAGAGGGGTTAGCACAGCACGCTGCAATGCCAGGGGTCCCGGGTTTGAATCCTGGTTCAGACGTGGATGTTTGTGTTTGTCCCAGTGATAATGCAGAGAAAATACAGAAAATTATTACGTAAAAAATAGTAGACAGGCTGGCTGACGGCCATGCAGAAGCCCCGGGTTCGAATCTTGGGGTGGGTGATCTAAGGTCGGAATTTTTCCAGACGTGTCCCTGCATAAAGCAGCTCTGGAACTCACCCAGCCTCAAATCAATGGGTCATGGGGGGGTAAAGGCAGCCGGAGTTTTGTTGTGATCACATCACCTCCAAAACGGCCAAGATCAAGAATATGTCGGGCCCTACCCCCATATCCCCTGAATGTGCCTTCATGGCGCGGTGCTATTTCAGGGTGGCCACTCCAGGACCACGATAAAATTCAAGTATAATTTCCAGTTTTCAAGGTGAACTTTCCAAAAATTCAAGGTCACCAGAAGATGTTTTCTCTTTTTCAACCTTACGTATTACCGCTTATCACCACACACACAAATATATTAACAATATATAGGGTCTGTGTAATTCCAATGTATCCAAAAATTCTAAATCAATTCAAATAAACGGCACATATGTAGCTATATTTCAAATATTAAATTTAAGATGCAGAGTTTACATTTGGATTTCGCATATTCAGACTCAAAATACATCTACAAACACACGTTACTAATGTTACGGGATATACTAATGTAGGAAAATTGTTAATTGTTTAAGAATTTTTAGCTGAAATTTACTTATTCAACTTCAGGATATATCTTGCAATAATCTTGCATCTATCACATACAAAGGACACTAAGAAAATAAACGGATCAAGAGAATTCAATTTTATTTTTCACGTAGCTTTCTTTTCCTTCCTCGATAAAAATAATATTGATCGGTTAAAAACTTGCCTCAGAGCATTTATAAATTCAATGGGATATGGTTTGATTGATTGAGTTGGTGCTTTAAGTCCACTTTATGTACAGAAAGGCTAATTGAGACTTGAGCTACAGTTAAAGTGGGATCCGAACCACTATGTGCATCCACCGGGTATCGAACCCGGGACCCCTTGATTACAAGGCGACGATGCTACCACTGCGCCATCGGGGATACCCTCAATGGGATATGGATTTAATAAATGTTGCAATTTTTCACGTCTACGGAGAAAAATTCACGAAGAATTCATGCAGAATTCCCGGAGCCAATTATTCACAAATAATTCCCAGAATTCCCGGTGAGTAGCCACCCTGGATATGCACGGGGAACTTTACCTTTACCTACTATACAACATACGGTAGCTGCACACACACTTTTAAATCTGCTTCAATACAGTTTGTTCACAGTTGTGTTTTCCCATTATTTTTGTGGATGTTTCAAGTTTAAATATCTCCTCCGTGTTTTAACTAACTAACTAACTCTCTAGCCTTCTTAAACCCGAAGGTTCATGGCTGCAGCAACATAGGCCTTCCATCTTTCCCTATCTTGAGCAAGATCTATATACTCTTTTCCATCCCTACCGATTTCCCTTAGGTCCATCTCAACGTTGTCCCTCCATCTTCGTCTTGGCCTCCCTACTGGTCTCTTACCATCAGGTTTCCCAACAAGAATCCTGTAAACTCCTCTTTCATCTCCCATTCGTGCCACATGGCCTGCCCACCTAAGTCTTCTTGATTTAATTATTCTAATAATGTCTGGACATGAATACAAATTATGTAGTTCTAAATTATGTAACCTTCTCCACTCACCTGTCTCCTCATCCCTTTTAGGTCCAAAGATTTTCCTAAGGATCCTATTTTCAAATACTCTCAATTTATGTTCCTCTTTCAATGTAAGGGACCAAGTTTCACACCCATCTAATACTACAGGCAAAATTACGGTTTTGTATATTTTAACTTTTAGTTTCTTAGATATTAAACGAGAAGACAAAAGTTTATGAAGAGAGAAGTAACATGCATTTCCTGAATTAAGCCTACTTTTTATTTCCTTTTTAATATAATTTTCATTTGTTAATATTACTCCTAAGTATTTGAATTTGGAAACTGGTTCAAACGAGTTGTTATCAATAATTAGATTTTGATTATTACCTAACACTTGGTTTCGGCCTGTAAGCATATATTTAGTTTTCTCTTTGTTAACTTCCAAACCTATCTCTTTAGCAGTTTTGAAAAATATTTTAGCATTATTCTTAATTGTATTCACATCATCCCCCAGTAAGTCTACATCATCTGCATATGCTAACAACTGAGTCACACCATTTAATTTTAGTCCTTCTTTAGTTTCTTTTACCTTCCTAACAGCATATTCTAAGGCAAAATTAAAGAGCAATGGAGATAATGCATCTCCTTGTTTTAACCCATCATGAATTGTAAATTTGTCAGACATATTAATACCCACACGAATTTTACTTTGTTTCACTGGTGCATATTTTTATCATACTAACAAGCTTCTTAGGTATTCCAAACTCTACTAATATATTATATAATTTCTCTCTTTTGACCGAATCATATGCTTTTTTTCAAATCAATGAATAGCTGATGGACATTTTGATTATATTCCCACTTTTTTTCCAGGGTCTGTCTGATGTGAAAAATTTGATCCTCCGTGTTTTAACCATGCCAAATAAGGCTGGCATATTTAATTGTCTTGATTGATTTCATCCAAATGGAATACCGTATCCATCCTCCAAAATATCTGGTTGCTATGAAACTAACAGTTCCCATGGACAAAACATTAGTGGCCCCCATTTCGATCCCAACATACATATGCACTACTATATTGTTAAAAAAAATATTTGTCAAGCCATAGCTTAAAGAAATGCCATAAAATATGTGTCTTTTCTTAATGTCCAAAAATGTAGTTTAGGCAGATAGTTGAAAGTGGAGCTACCTCAGAATATGAAAAATCAATTTTTCATCCACCATCTTGAAATGCTTTCAACAAATGCAAATGCAAATGCAAAATAGAATAATTCCCTGGGTGTATCTATTTGCGACATGAATTTCAGCTTAAAAACTCTAAAATTGCTACAGATATCGCGGCCCCAAGTTGCTGACCCTTCCGAAACCACTCACTATATTACAGTTCTTTTATTAAAAACTTCAAGCTCAAGTAATGTCCTAACGTAGCTGAGACTTGGTTTTCTTAATCTACGAAAGTCTAACGTCAAATATTTGCATAACTTAAAGCTCTCGCAAGGCATGTTAAATCAGTCTGTCGTCCACCATATTTAAACATGGTGACAAATTTTTGTCAAATACAATATGACACCAATCCTTTAAGTTATCTTGTAACTCTAAAAACTGCAACTCCAAAGCTTTACATTTATGGCAAAATGTGTGTTTGCAATTTTACCACCACTCCTCTCCTAAACTATGAAATATAATTTTAAAAGTTTTACTGCAAAATTGCGGACCGACGAATTATCTACAATGACTGAGTTTAGTTCCTTATACTCTAAAAATGCATTGTAGACAATTTTTGGGAAAAAGAGAGCATGGTATAGAGCGTGCGTGCAACATGAGGAAAATCAGTTTTTCATTCACCATCTTGAAACACATTGTTCAATTTCACTCACATGTAATACCATTGCAGTCTGTCAAGTTTTCTAGCTGCAGAAACATGTTATCATGGTCACTAAATAGATGACTTGTCTTTCTTTGCCCATCCACCCCACCCATGCTCCTCCTAAATCGTGCATTATGTTTCGATAATTTGATTGTGAATTTACAGTGCAAGTAATGTCACAATGCTCCTGAAAATTTTATGATCAAAGCTCGAAATTGTAGTCTCTAAAATGGTTTGAAAATGCCAAAAATGGTCAAAATATGAAAATATACGTATGCATTGTATTTACTTGAGTACCCCGCACCTCCTATATTTAAGATAAAAATAAATTGTGGTAGATTATGAGCATGCTCGACTTATTGGGTATAGAACTCCTAACCATATATAACATTTATCCTACATGGGCAAGCAGCCCATTCTGTTCAATCAATGCACTGGACTGGAGGGAGGGAGGGTCTCGTTCTCCGTGGAAGGCATTGGAAAGATAACAGAACATTTGCGCACATACTAAATTTTGAGAACTGAAATGAATCATTTGAAAAGTGTTTGGTTTAATTATACCACAATTAACTTTATTCTACTTTCACGACATTTCAATATCATGTACTCAATTCCTTTTTTTAATGTTTTATCCATGGAAAAATTTACTGTAAAAGTTGATAGTGATAGGTGAAACTATGTGGCTTGCGCACATACGGAAGTGACTGATATTTCAAAATTTCAAAATTATAAGCCTTGTTCCTTCAAAGTTTTATCTAAATATTTCAGACAATTTTGTTTTGTTTCTTGCATGTAAATTCGTATTTTTGTTAAAAGCCTATTTCTAGCATGATTTGAGAAAAATATCCTGAAAAAAAAACCACTGTGACTTGTACCACATTAATTATTTTGAGTATTATAAGCTTGGCTAATCTTTTATTTTACAATTTTCTCAAAATGTTGACAATTATAGAACCTTACAATTATTAAAAGCAATAATTTACAACATTTTCTGAAAAACCCCACATTTTGAGTGGGTTTCTTGGTGGTGTTTTTCAAGGTGGGTTTTTCTGAAAAAACCCGCATGGGGAAAACTGGGCTGGGCCCACCCGGTCAAACCCTGCTATCCTGGGCAAGATCAATCCAATCTTTTCCATCCTTACAATTATGTGCGTGCTTTGCAATGATATTCTGTCTTATTCCATTAACGTATTTACTTATAAAAGTAGCAAACATAATGGTATCAGACAATTAAAATATCGTCAAATAAAGCATTTCTGGCGCAGGATAATTGTCGGTTAAGTTCATGGTTATAAATTTAATCAATAAAAGAAACCGTAATGAAAAAGGAAAGGCATATTTTTTATAGTTCTTGACAAGTTACTGTCTATAAATTCTATTAGAGAAAGACTTGAAATAAGAAAAAAACATTCCTTTGTTATTGCCAATACATTAAGAAACTCCTTTGTATCTTTACTAAGTGAGAAATTATCACTATTTTTAAATGAAATAGAGCAGAATGATATGGCAGCCATATTGATGACGTCATATCTCGCTTGAGTTCCTATCATGATTTCGCTGTAAGGCACTTGAGGAAGTATCAAAGAAAAGTTACGTACTTTTGGCAATTCCTGTTAAAAAAAAATAACTTTACTCTTGTACCGTCACGGATATTTTTGGTTGTAAGAATCCCATTGTGTATCAATGGTATCGTTTCAACCCAGAAGCGCCCATCACTGTACAAACAGTTTATCCAAGTAAAATGAATAGATAGATTGAGATCCAGTTTTGATAATTTCAAGATATAAACTTTTGCATCGAAATTATTCCAACAAAATTGGACAATTAATAACGTTTAAAAGGTAACATGTTTTCTCCACAGATGACACCATATCAACGCAATGTGTACATACAGGTATATATATGCCTTAGAATTATCAAAAGATACAGGATTAAAATTAACAATAACAACAAACATTAATAGATTGCTTGAAAGCCAACATTGAAATGTGGTAATTGCCTTATGACTTGCAATTACAAGATCCTGTAGTAAGAAAGTTAAAATTATATTATACCTAAGAAATGACAAATGTTTTAGTCACGAAAACTGCGCATGTATTTCTACAAGATGATTTATTTCATAAATTCATATAAACATGTTACTGTTGGGTTTTACATTAGCAACACTCACAAAATCAAAGTTTGTGATATAAATACACAGAAATCAACTTATGAGTTTCTATGTATTTCACTATATAACATAAAAATACATATAAAACAGTGATTGTGATAGTGATAATGAAGTATCATTCTTATCAATTTTTTGTTGTTATACTGCAATATGAATGTTGTGTAAAGAATGACAATAATTTCCCCTCGTATGGTGAAGAAAATATAGCCCTCCAAGATGTACCAAATCTTTCAAAGAAAGAAAATCAAAACTTAACTACGTTTTTAATCTTGCACATGTTTATCATTGTACAATCCTTGATTCTTCTCCACTGAACAATGGAAATTTTGATATTTTGGAAATTGTGTCTACACTTTATCTGTTCAGTTTAAATGTTCAAAATTCACATATGAGCACAATAATACTTGCGACAAACACAATTATTTAGTGACACGTTTTGATATTTCAGCAATAAATTGAACAAACTATCAGGGAATCGGGCGTCACAATATTAATTGTCATAAACCTTCTTCAAAAGCTAGATAAAACTATTTGATGCAAAGTTTTACAAGATACAATTACAGAAATTAATAACAATACTGTGCGTTACAGCCCATGAGGGGCTTTGGCTTACCTACCGACTGCCTGTCTCCCTCCCACGCTTTCCTTCGTCACCTCTAAGCATGGAGATCTTCAACCAGTATTGGAATAGTCATTGTCTTCGCGACCGGATTACGCTTACTCATTCGAAGCTCCCCAATTTCCTCACGATGGTGGGTTGCCATCGGCCCTATACACAGGGCGAAATTTCCCTATGACTGAACCCGGGATCGAACCCATGTCGTCCCGCAGTCGCCGTCGATAGCAAGGTGCCTCAGAACACACGGCCACGGAGGAGGACTACAGAATTTAACAAAAAATAATTATTTGTAGTTGCCTCTTACCACTAGAAGTAACGAGTTGAGCAATAGACATACAGTAATTAATTGTAGCATTGTACTGCTATAAAAATACTGCATCGAAAATTAAATCAGCATGCAATTATTCAACCACGTACACGTAGAAAGATGCATCAGCACAATGACGTATTTAAATCCTACTACCTTGCACGTTGTTCGTCATTCTTCGTATATCTTCGGCATAAGGAAGGCTTCGCCGCTACTCATTTCAGCCTCATAGTTTCTTTCCAGCTAAATCTGCATAAAAATATTTATATTGTGATACGTTTTCTTCATTTACAGCGAATTTTGTGTTGCGAGTTATCCCAGTGAATTCCAAGTGCGTTATTTATAGAATTTGTATGAAAAACATACAGAGTGTCCCACAATAATGTTCACATTCTTTGAACGTTAATAACAAGAACACTAATAACAGAAAGTAGGAACTCCTTTTCGTGTCACATACCTTAAAGTTATAGATGTTCGTTGGTATCAACGACTGCAGCTCTGCAGAACAGAGCGAAAGTTCGACAAACAAGAGATATGTTTACTGGAAGGGAAGCACAGGTAGTCTCTATCGAATGTCACATGTCATCCAGTGTCCACGGCATTGTGGCTTACGCATAGTTCTTCAAAATTCCTCCGATGAGTCTCAACAAACTCCCGCTACAACGCTGCCAAGCGTTCGTCTGTTTTTGTCAATTGTTTTTATTAGCTTGTTTGTACAGGGTTTTGTGTACTATTTCTCCGTGCTATGTACTATTGTACAACTTTTGTCAAGTAACGGCGCTATTTAACTCTATCTCTCTCCCCGTTTTACAGTACGTTTGGCAACATACTGTGTATCCGACGCTCATTTGTCTCGTCCCGCCAGGAACTTTCGGGGACTTGTGACACGAACATGCCCGATGTCAGTCGAATATAATTCGAGTGATCGCTGATTCGTTCTTTCCCAGCCGCCGGCAGGAAATGCGAGTAGTATAGCTAATTATGTGGGAGAGAGTATAGGTGAGTGCTGGAAACACTCTTCGTCCAGGGCCTGAGATCGAGAAGCTTTGAAGAGAAGAGAGATTATTTCTGTTGGTAGACCTATGCCTGATTTAGACTCTACCGGGTGTAATAAAGAAAAAAATGTGTTTAATCCAGGCCAATGTGGAATAATAGGTAATTTCCAGAAGAGCATCAGGGCTTCCACGATGGCGCTGTGGTAGCGTAGCCGCCTTGTAATCAAGGGGTCCCGGGTTCGATACCCGGTGGAGGCACAAGCGGTTCGGATCCCACTTTAAACTGTAGGTCCAGTCCCGATTAGCCTTACTGTGCATAAAGTGGACTTAAAACACCAATTCAACTCAACAGAAGAGCATCAACCTCTACTGATGGCTTTGCGTCTTATTTTGAAATGAACTTTGCTCTTAGTTCCACTTTATACACAGACAGGCTAATCGGGGCTGGACCTACAGTTTAAAGTGGGATCCGAACTACTATATGTGCCTCCACCAGGTATCAAACAAGGCTGCTGTGTTACCACTACGCCATCCCGAACAAGGACGGCGACAGGGATGGGCAAGCGCCCACCCAATCAAATTCACTAAGTACATATACTTAAAGATATGTGAATGTTGCAATAAAGAAGTGTATTCTGGTGTTCATTACATGTATATTTTACTAATGAAAATTATCTATACTAGAAATGTTCACATATTATCATCCCATAAGAAGCTGATTTAACGTTATCATTAGAAAGTAAAAGGAATTACTAGAGATCTTGAAACAAGAAAACTGTGACCAAATGAAAAGGGTGTGTGGTGCAGTTCAGGTTTCAATGACATGAACAATTTACTTTTAAGCATTCACAGCGCCATCAGCAAAATCAAACTGACATCCGCGCTGAAATTCTGCTGACATCATTTGGAACTATGAGAATAGGTTAGCAACGAGATCAACTGGAGGTAATGATTCAAAATGAGGCGTTAAGGTTCATGCAATTAGTTGGTAAAAAACAACGCGATTTTTTTTGTCCCGAAGACACTTTATATCTTTCAAATTCTGTTGTGGAGCCTCCCCGATGTAGCAGTGGTGGCGTCGTCGCCTGCTAATTAGTAAAAAAAAAGAATCAAATTTAACTAATAATACATGTATTTCTATTAAGCATTATTTTACATTAAATTTGTTATGAAAAAAATTGAAGCATACAATAATAAACACTGTTCAAAATACATGCCCTCTTTTATGCGCATTGTCCGGTGGGTTAATCGAAGATTGATCATGCATGCGTAGACGAAAACTACGCGTGCATTTCTTCATCCTGCATCATCCCGTGGACTATACGAAAATTACCCATGCATTTCTTCATCCTGCATCGTCTAGTGACCTATGCGAAAATTGTGCATACATTTCTTCACCCTGCATCGTCTAGTGTCTTATACGAAAATTATGCATGCATTTCTTCATCCTGCATGGTCTAGTGGCCTATACAAAAATTGCACATGCAGTTCTTCATCCTGCATCATGTAGGGGCCTATACGAGAATTGCACATGCATTTCTTCATCCTGCATCGTCTAGTGACCTATACGAAAATTGCCCATGCATTTCTTCATCCTGCATCATGTAGAGGCCTATTCGAGAATTGCCCATGCATTTCTTCATCCCGCATCATCCCGTGGTCACTGCATTCAGCAATTTCCCTGAGGTAAGTAATTTTGAATTTGTTGCCTACGTACAGAGAATGTTTATAAACTATAAATCAGTGATATGGTGGGTGAAATTTGTTTGACCTTATGAGCATTGAAATATTTTGATGTAATGCGTGATTAATTCCTTACCTCATGTTTTAGGTATGAGTTTGTTTGTTTGAGTTAATGTTTTTAATTCCACTTTATGCACAGTAAGGCTAATCGGGACTGGATCTACAGTTTAAAGTGGGACCCGAACTACTATGTGCCTCCACCGGGTATCAAAACCCGGGACCGTATATAGGTTGAATTAGTAAGAGTAGAATATAGTGCTTAAATCACAAAAGCAAATTCATTCTAATGAGATTTTCTTTCTGGCGCGAAACTTGTATTAACAAGTCGACTGCCGCGCATAAAATGTATGTTCCCTTCCACAGGTCATGGTGATTTTGTGGCAATTGGCAGTGGCTTCAGGGGGGTATAGCAGCGCGAACATTGCCATCAAAACTTGTGAGGGGAGGTGTATTTTTTCTATAAAATAATATTCAACATGTATATATTTTTCTATTTTTTATTAAAATGTTATTATTATTATTAAAGATATTTAAAAGTTTATGCTTGCTACTAAGCTACAATATGTGTGCTGATCCGGGGAAGGGAGAATCAACATATTTCCTTAGTAATTCATTAACCTTAGCTGTTTCCAAATCACTTTTGCTACTAGATGCAAGGGCACCCGCAGGGAGGGGCCAGGGGGGCATTTCCTCCCCCTTAAATTTCCGTAAAGAGTTAATGTAATTGGAATGGTGAAATTGTAGCGATATTTTACAACAAAACATGTTGTTTCCTGTGACTTGGAGGCCATAAGTTACAGCAACTATTATTATTATTATTATTATTATTATTATTATTATTATTATTATTATTATTATTATTTGAAGTAGGGTTACATTTAAGCTTACAGTCTATTTTACACTGATTATTATCTAACTATAAAAAACAGTTTTTTGTCAGTATACAGTTATGTAAATTATATATAGATACACAGAATATGGAAATTACAAATGTAATTTTTAGAAAACATAAATAGTAGTAGTAGTAGTAAAATAATATCAATATAATAATAGTAGTAATAAGAAAAAAACCTGCGGGCGCCGTTGACTAGGTGCTCTCCCTTGTGTGGGAATTATGACATTATCTGTGGGGACCTGCCAGTTTTGAAAGGCGAACTACAATAGTTAATAGTTATTTCCCGTGTTTGTATGGAAGTGAAAATACATAAATACATTTTTTCGACTTTTATGTCCGATGCTTCAATAGTCAGGGAATCTGCAAATAAAAATTGCATCTGATTTTGTCCCCGAGAGAAAATCGGCAAAGTATAACAGGTTTTAAATATAAGGAAATCGCATTACAAATTTACAGGATCAATGACTTCTAGAATGGACAAGGATGTCTGAAGTACTATGTACCTAAATTTATCAAAATATGGGTGAAGTATATTTACTTGTTTACGACTATCACCATTGTCAGAATTAGTCACAACGTGCAACAAAGCTATGCAAATTTTAAAAAAGTACAAGTTATACTTATACTATTGTTGCAATTTGCAAAATTTCCCCCTTTTCCATTTGATTATGCATGTCAAATCGAACACCAAGATTCTCAATAATCGCAAATTTGGAAATTTCCAAATTAACTTTTTTAATAAAATGTAATTAATGTTTTATAGTGAAAGTAATTACTTCCTGAACATTAATTTTAACAATTCAGTCAACATTAATTAAAAATATAACAATCCCAAATTAGATTCATATAATCTAATCGGTAACGTGTTTGGAGAAAATGTTCTCCTCCCCTTGTACAAAGAGCATTAACTTGGAGCCCCTCTACATTATCGCTATGAACCTAGAGTAATCTGTGTTTCACCACATTTAAAAGTTTTTCCCAAGGTACCTTTATAAGGTATGCCATTCCCGAGGTTCCGAGATTTTCTCCCATGATTCTGTGCGCGCTATGACGTCATTAAGAGGACAGAATGGAACTTACTTCGTTATCGTATATGGAAGCTTGAGATAAATGGGTTGATTATTTACTTATACACACTTTTTCTTGAATGCCGGTAGAATGAGAACAAATCAACCTGTTTGTGCTCTTGCCACGTGCAATAATAATAGAAGGAAATCGCCTGGAATAAAGTGATCATCGCTTCCCAAAAAGTTGCTGTAGCAGGATTGATTCAATTTGTTCCTCCAAATTTCGGACTTACTCAGTGGTGCAACCACAGGGAAGGGCAGGGGCATTGTCCCCCAACCTTCGACGGAAGTCAATTCTAGAAGGGGGGGCAAACATTGATGGCCAAAGGCACCTGCAAGAGGCACAGAGGAGAAATTGCTCCCTTCTATTTCAAATTTTATACAAATAAAAATACATTTCGTAAAATGTTCTTGCTCGCTTCGCTTGCAGTGCCAGCTTTTCTCAGTCTCGTCAAGTTCAGAGACGTAGCTAGGGAGCGTCGGGAGTATGCCATGGATACCAAATAATCTATTTTTTTAAAAAAATGTGAAAGAGAGAATGCCTTGGAGCCATGTGATATTATTTGTTCCTTATTAAATCAATATTGTTTTAAATTGTAAAAATTGGATCAAAAAATTTTCTTTCTCGCTTCGCTCGCAATATAATTGTTTTTTGTAATGTGATGTATTTAAATAATATGTTTTGTATATATGTAATGAAAAAAACTTTGAATACGTACGTAATTTAGTGTTAGCATCTTGCATATGTATTTTCTTATTTTATGTCGCTCCATGTTGCATATGTGTAAAACATATGAAAGTTATACATGTTATATGTACAAAAAAATATCTTTGGCATGCATTTATCATTCATTTTCTGCCATTCAAAAATACAGTTTGTGTGCTTGTTTTCAATTATTAGCTAATGTAAAATTTCTGGTGTTGAAAAAATATTTCAAATCGTTTGTTCCAAATAAATGCTTTAGTACAGACATCTACCTCCCTTTTGCGTAATTTATGAGGATAATAACGTCTTTGATACTACTACTACTACCACTAGTAATAATAATGCCATTATTAATGTTATTATTATTACTATTATTATTATTGGTACGTTTATCCTGGTACTGTCTCCCTCCAGATAAAAATTCGTGATTGCGCCTCTGGCCTTATCTTCCACACTCGCCTTCCGTATCATCACGTATGCAATGCAACTTTCAAAAACCTTTACACAATCGGAACTCAGTTTCTAAGCATTGCTTCATTGAATATTGAGTGCAAGATAAGATTTATTAGCTTTGAAGTTGAAACATCGTCCGCGAAAATAATACTTTGAACATCTCGTAGGTAGCGAACACTAATTAACAATTGCACTGTTACTTTACTTTATGTGCGTTTGTTGAGAAATTGTGCTGAAAATATAATGTACGACTTACAGGACAGGCGTTTCTTCCCTGCACATCCTTTCAATCTTCTCGTCAATCAATGAGAAGAGCTGTCATGTAAATAATGACCAAAGAAGCTATTCAATCAGGCCCGTAGCCAGGAATTCTTTGTAGGGGGGGGGGGGGCGAAGTCAATCCTAAAGGGGGCAAATTTTTAATATATTGTGTCGCATTGGCACATATTATGGTAGGGTACACAGAGGCACTTGTCCCCCTCCCCCAAAAGCTATAAGTAACAGAAAAGGAATGGTATCTTGAAACTGCAACGAAAAAAAAAAAAAAAAAAAAAAAAAAAAAAAAAAAAAAAAAAAAAAAAACAACTTCGAGCAACATCAAATAGCAATATTTCGATAATGACCTTTCCAGGTTGCCAAAGAATATAAAGTTTAACATAAATAGGCTAATAGGGACTGTACGTACTTGATATTGTAATTGAATTATTTGGTGTTTTAAGTCCACTTTATGCATACTAAGATTAATTGGGACTGGACCTACAGTTTAAAGTGGGATCCGAACCATTATGTGCCTTCATCCTACTTGATATTTACAGGTCGATAATGTTAATTGATGACTAAGAACAGCTTTGGGCCTCTCTGCAGAACTGATTAAGGGAGCCCTTTATAAATCATGCTTCATAATGATTCCATCTAGTTTCCAGTATGCAAGATTTTTTACGCAGAAAGGAATCTATCGAGAATCCAACAACACCATTGTGTTGTATTGTACAAGCAAGATCGGATTAATTACATAATAATGGTTAGGATCTGCACTTTGATGAATTGTGGAAAAAAATGTAATACTTTTTTTGACCTTGCTAAAACGTTAAAACATGGCTTCCTTAGTCCACCATGGACTCTATTTCCTTCAAAGGGGAGACTCTTGTATCCCTACAGACAATGTTTGCCTACTGGTTACGTTAACCATTTTGCAAGATATTGTGTGAATTGTATTATATTATAGTTGAAATACATGTTTCGACACCTGACAAAAAATAGGAATCCCTTGATTGACCAATGACTACTTGGATTATAGTATCATCATTAATATTTGATATTAAGTTTCATAGAAAGAAATTGTTTTAATAGGGCGCAAATAATTTTACGGGGGCTCCCAGGGCCGACTCCCGCCGCCCCATATAGCTATGGCTCTGAACTTGGACTATAAGAAGAGAAGAAATTGTGAGCGAAGCGAGCAAGATAATTTTACGAAATGTATTTTTATTTGTATAAAATTTTAAATCGAAGGGTGCAATTGCCCCTCTGTGCCCCTTGCAAGTACCCTTGCCCGTCTGGAAGAAAAATGCAAGGAACACGTCTCCCCGATGGCGCAGTGGTAGCGTCATCGACTTGAAATCAAGGGGTCCCGGGTTCAATACACGGTGGAAGCACAAAGTGGTTCGGATCCCACTTTAAACTGTGGGTCCACTCCCAATTAGCCTTACTGTGCATAAAGTAGACTTAAAAAAATAACTCAAACAAAACCTACCTGTATTATTATTAAAACACATTTTATGTGTGTGTTGGATATGGTATGAGATTTAATTAGGAAAAGCGATGGATAATGTAATATTTATACAAAGTAAATTAATGTATTATGTTCTTACAACAAATGTAACTATTACAGAATAGGAAGCCAGTGACGAAATTAGCCGTAAGTTTTTTTTTTAATTCCTCGCAGTAGTAAATATTGTTACAAATAAAATCCAAAAATTCAGATCCTCAACTCAGGTGGATAAGAGATCAAATTATAATTCTCAGCTTGCATTTACCTCCGATTATTAGAAGTATCATTCGACCGAAAAGCAATCTCTGACTGTTGGCTGATAAATGCGACGTGCCTAAAATACAGGAAAACGTAACAGCATAATCGTTCCATTATTTTTGTTTTGTATTTGTATTGCTTTTGTTTTATTTCAAGTATAATTTACCCCTTGGCTAATCGCAAAGATGAAAATGAATGGTGAGTAGATGAAATGGATGATCACAAATCCATGTGGATCACAAACAGTACAGAGTACTACACAGATTGTTGGCCCACATGCCAGAATCTAGTAAGCCCGCAAGATTGAAGTCCCTAGGATATATTACCTGGAAGAAATATTGCTATTTGAATGTTTCCCGAAAAGACACCATTTATACAATAGCCATTATCTAATTCATTCACCGGCTCGGTAGCCGATGGCGTTAAGTGGTCGACTTTCGATTTCGCCTCCGAAGTTCCTAGTTCAAATCCCAGCATGGACATAGGTGTTCTCTGCGAGTCAGGTACATATCCAGGAATTCCTTTCGTGGGGCGGGGTAAACACCATATTTTTAAGGGGTATAGATAGAACCTCACAATTTAAGGCCAATGGTGGCAATTGGGTTCAAAACGGGAGTGGGGGTACAAGAAAAGTTTACTTTCTCTTTCCTTGGTATACAAGGGTTAGCATAAAGATGTGATAGTGTGAAGGCAAAAAAATGGGGAGCAACTATTCCCAAAATCGTCGCCACTGTTCAAGGCTGCCAAATTATTCAGAACGTGAAATCGGAACATTTTTTACCACTCAACTCCTCTGTTTCCATGCATTAACACTGTGTGCCGGAACCATCTCAGTATGTGTGTTTGTCCATTTCTTATCATCAGACATCAAAACATCTATGGCGTCTTCGAGTGTTTTTACGAAGCTGTTACACACGCACGGGATGGACAATCCACTCGACAACGCGAGACTCAAACTGTGGGCTGCGAACTGGACGCAGAAATTTCTCGAATATTTCTCTCTGATTCGAGCCTGAACACCACTACTGTGTCTTGTCCTCCCATGTTTACAGTTCTTATAAAAACCGAAACCCACCAAATTATTCATATTGAGGCCTAAGCACTCGCAAGTGTTCAGAATTGTCTGTCACAACTTCCGCAGTCTTGTCATATATTGGCACAAAACAAAGTAGGTCTTCTCGAATACAGTTCGAAACAATTAATTCACAATGAAAACCCTTCCGATCCCAACACATCTAGTGTTTCTTCTCCCAATATGATTAAATGCTTACTCATTTATCTCCAGTGACGTGCCCAAGGGAGGGTTGGTAATGTCATAACCCAATTTGACCAAGTATTCCTTAAAAAATGAACGTCAAAGAGAGGAAAAGATGGCAAAATGAGGACTGACCACCAAAAATAGTATGCATAACCCTCCACTTCTAAAATTCTGGGAAAATTTGGTCCGGGTACAACTAACTCATCACTCAAAACTTTGATTTTCAGTTGATCTGTGCAGCTTATTTCTTTTTTAATTAACCGCTCCAATACCCGTTACTGCTTAAATATTCACTTTAGAGAGAGACCTTCGATCTCTTCGACCCTTGACCCGAACTAGCACTACACTGAGGCTCCGGAAATTCCGCTGTCGTTAATGTCTTCTGCTTTGGACCCGAACTGGAACTAGTAGTAGACTTCGTTACATTATGGTATTTAGTCCTTTTCATTTTCGAATCACTAGATCTTATAAAGCCACCAATAGACACTGACTGATCACTAATCGACTGTATGAACTATCATACTTACCTTTGAATACTCATTAACCGATTCTGTTGTACAGATCAACCTGGAAATTGAAGCCGCGTATTTTAACCTCATTATATTCTAGAACGTTCCACAGATAAAACGATTCGTTAATGTTGCCAGTAGTCGACTCCTTCTCTTATTCAAGAACGTTTCCTCTCGCGCTTTCCAGAGATTAAAAAATTACAATGTGTACAATTACAACATTACGTGTGGCGCTACGTTTGCAGCTTCCAAATGCTGACAAGTCTTTGCATAGTGATGCGACAACACCGAAAGCGCAAGAAAAGTTTTAATGCAATATTATCAACAACAGGGTTATAGAACATTATCCGTGTTGCCTTGGTAAGTATTTCTCTCCTTATATATTATCGGCACACTATTCAAGAAAACAAAAACCTAATTTTGCAGGACCCTGTGGCTGAGTGGTTAGCACATCGCGCTGCGACGCCAAGGGTCCCGGGTTCGAATCCCGCTCGGCCATGGTTGTGTGTGAATGTCCATTTATCATTTTCATCATTTCATCACTCATTCCCATCTTCGTAAATTAGCTAAGAGGAACAAAACGCGAAGTAAAATCAAATAAAAAAAACTAATTTTATGTAGTGTAAACTGAAAAAATTAAGGGGTGGGGGGCTTCAGCCCCCTGATCCCACCTTGGGTGCGCGCTATTAACAATAACAGGGTTATAGAACATTCTGTGTCTTGGCTCGAAAATTATTTATCTCAAATTAGCATCACATTATTTAAGAAGCCATGAACCTAATTTTATGTAGCGTAATTTCCTGAATGGGGTGCTGGAGCCCCCTGATTCCCACCTTGCATACGTGCTTGACTCGATAATTATTTCTGTCCTTAAATTATCGTCACGTTAATTTTATTTCACACCACAAGAAACAAAAAACCTTATTTTAACTATTGTAAACCGCAAACTTTCGGGAGGGCTCGAGCCGCCTAAGCTCCCCCTTGGATACGTGCCTGCTGCGAGTGTCCCTTCATCAATTTAAACTAATCATCACTCATCCTGTTCGTCGCGATTAACCTGCCCGACCCTGTGGCCGAGTGGTTAGCACATCGCGCTGCGACGCCAAGGTTCCCGGGTTCGAATCCCGGTCGGGCTTGGTTGTTTGTGAATGTCCATTCATCAATTTCATCATTTCATCACTCATCCCCATCTTCGCAAATTAGCCAAGAGGCACAAAACGCGAAGTAAAATAAACTAAATCAATCAATCAATCGTCGCGATTAGCCAAAAGTAACAAAAACAAATTTATCCTCATCGTGGCGATCAACTGGAGAATCTGAAAAGTAGCGTAAAAATATTAAAGGGAAATTCCAGGATATTCAGTAAAAAGTGATATCAGAATATGCCCGGACAAGAACTTTCCTTAGAATTAGACATTTAAAATAAATGCAATAGGTTAGCTGGAAAGAAAAGCTGGCAATGGACTACAGCCTACACTGTAGGAAGATATCACGCATATAATGTATGAAAAATAAACTATGCATTGTTTCGGAATAAGTGTATTCTTCTATCGCGTATTTGATCTCTTGTTGTCAAATTAAATTAACAGCTTTGGTGTATAATATCAAAAGATGCATGAAAACACAGCGTTTCATGGGCTTTCTGCTACATTCTACGCATAGCTTTCTTCCGCTCGTGTCCGCTTGGTGACGTCACAAGCTCTAGCCAATAACGTGCAAGTCGCGGAGTGGCCCCCTCTGGATTTTTGTCTTTTATATATTAAAATACTTTAGAGATTATGTGTTTTTGCAAATATAAAATCAAATTGCAACACAAAACCATAAGTAGTCCTTTATGAGCTATGATATGTTTAAAGAAATTGTATTGAAATGCAGACATTTGTGAGTTAGGAAGCTTACATATTTCTTGATAATTTCTCGAAATAGCTTTAATTTTGGTTTTCAAATACAGCTTATGATTTACTAACGTTTGGAACGAGACCAAGAGGATCGGTAACTACGTTTCATCTCAATCTTACAGAGGTCTGTATCGTTCTCTTTCTCGAAAAGTCTCGTAAGGTCTACACAGGAGTTATCTCGATTTTTTTAAAAAATGTTTTGATCACTGTATCTTCGCTAATTTCGTTACTAGACCGATATGAGTCTTATTTCAGTACAATAAAAGTAGAAAATCCAAAACCGGTGAAGATTTACTTATAATGTAATCAATTGTTGTTACAAATTCGATGTCAATTGTTGTACCGCCACGGTTTCCAACGATGCCTTTGAAAGAGTATCGAAACACTCAACTTGATGAAACGTCTTGGAGGGTCTATACTGAAAAATAGTAAATGTAAGTATTCAATATTTAATACATTATAGAACAAATTTACATTCCTTTTTTCTTTATCGATTTTTAGACATAAAATATGTGATAATCTTTATTCAAAACCAAACAAGGCATGTAACGGAACCTCTCGGATGAATTCGTTTGTGAAGTAGATAGAGGAAATGGTAACTGAATGTGACATAATTTCTCGTTGCCTAGTTCCTGTCACTATAGAATATCGTAACGCAACTCCCATGCTGCGTTTGGGATCGAACCTAGAACCTCTAGATTTAATTGGGTGATGTAGCTATTCCTCATTCATCTCTCAGATGGTTATCACTCGCTTGGCCTAAATGTGATAAATGCAAGAGGTTACCTTTTAAAGGAATGGCGATAGAAATTAGCTTAGATTAAATATGGGTTTTATACTCCATATATTTGTAAGGCAAGTAATATCCTTTCCTTAACCAATCCATATCGGTTCAGTCATGGAGAGTATAAAACCCATATTTAATCTAAGCTAATTTCTATCGCCATTCCTTTAAAAGGTAACCTCTTGCATTTATCACATTTAGGCCAAGCGAGTGATAACCATCTGAGAGATGAATAACAAATAACTACATCACCCAATTAAATCTAGAGGTTCTAGGTTCGATCCCAAACGCAGCATGGGAGTTGCGTTACGATATTTTCTCGCCTCTCATCCACCTGTCTTGAAATTGATTGATTGATTTGCTTTGACCGAGGAGTTCCCTTACCCCCAACTTACATGTATCTGCCTCGTATAATTTGCTACACTTTTTGATACCATGTGTAGTGCATCTGGAACCCAGTGTCAGTCTGGTGCAAGGAAAGTATCTGTAGGATGATCAAGCTCAAAATATTCAACAAATGCCTGTCTAAAGCTTTCAACGTTTATATGATTGGTTAGTACGTACCACGTGACAACGTATAGTGCAAACAGTTTTGATCTTCCTAGCTGTTTATTATCCCTGTTTAGCTTCATCTTTTTTTTTTTTTTAGAAGAGAAGGTCTCTTCCTCTTTCTGTGTTTGTGTTTTTAGTGTATTCTTACATTTTTAATACAGAGTGATTCAAAAGTCTCTTGACATTTTAGTAAAAACTCATTTTATAGATAAAATTGACAGTACTGCGAAAAGTACTCTAGAATAGAATACAAACTTAGCACATTTCAATATGGTGACCCTGTAAGTCTAGGCTTAGCACTCACCTCTCTTGCGTAGACCGGAACACATGCTCGAACATATCTGACGTGATCTCCCCTGTTACTGCAGCTATTCGCTGCGTCAGTTGCTCTAGGGTGTTGATCTTTACTTGGTACACCCTAGACTTAATGAAACCCCAAACAAAAAAGTCTAGGGGAGTCATATCTCTGATGACTTGCCTGCTAGGACCTGATTTCTTGAAGTTTCGATGGAAATCTCCTTGGATCTGTGCATAGGTTATTCCTCGCAGACGAGTCGAAACGACTGCTGTTCTTTCTTCTAATCAAATCATCTGCAAATGAAAACAATTCATTAACGATATAAGGAAAATGTCGATAGACTTTTGAATCACCCTGTAATTATGTTTGTCCTGTGCAGATTCGTTCATAACCTTAAACTTTTAAATTTCCCCAAATGTTTGTTTACACCCCATTATGTTAAGTCTTAGGTAAGAATTGTAGGCTTTTTTTCCAGTACACACTGAAAGGTGCAAATTTGCGATACGTGCCAACGGAACCAAAAATTTTGGTAACAGTTAGATATAGCGAAAACACATTTCTTCACATTTACAGGAGAAAAGACGGGAAAGTACTTACGGAATTGAGTTCCTGTGGACTTTTGGAAGCTGGGAATAGTGCTTTTTCCATTCGTGCAACTTATTCGGCCGGTAAATAATGTCATTTTTGACATTAATGTATCTCCGTTTCACGATAGCTCTTCCCACCATTACCGTCGACTACGTGAATCAAATGTTCCGTGCGTTCGATTATGTAACCCCCTGTCAGTGTAGCAACCACGCGGTAGTTTTACAAGATGACGTGTGAGCGTTTTTTTTTTCAATTCAATTTTCCATGTTTGCCTAACCTAACTGAACCTAACCTAACCTTCCGTGAATGGTTTGTGGATCAATTATCACTTAAAAACCTTTTGTGAATAATTTGTGCGGCATTTATCGGTTCATAAGTTTGGTAACACTGCATATCAGCTGACGATAGACAACGTGAGTCAAGATTTGGCCGCCAATTAGCAACGACCAATAAATACTTATAATTTTAAAAATAACGCTTTTTTCAGTGGAAAAAAAGTAATCCCAAGTTGAAAAATGTTCCGCTATGCATATGAGGTAAGTACAAATGAAATTAATTTGAAAATAAACGAGTTAAATGTGTTTTCGCTATATCTAACTAGTACCAAAATTTTAACTAAATTAATCAATCAACTAAATACATTACGTGACATCAAATCAACGACTCGGTGTTGCATTTTGTAACCAACTAGACACGTGAGTGCAGAGAGAGTCAAAAAGTGCGTCTTAAACGTGCCTGAGAATGCAATGTCCTAGATTGCAGTCCGTGGTCGAGAAAGTATCGAGCGTAACACTCAATTCAACAAATTCAGTACTGTGTACGAGCCTTCGTTATGCTCGGCAACGAGCCTCCATTATGTTTTGAGAAGCCCCACATTCTGTTACGATAAAAAGGCGTCTCGTGGAGATCTATCTTGTATGTACACCTTTATTTACACCGCTGCCGTTCTCCGTATATGCATCTTTCCGTTACAATCCATTAACAACTGCTCCCTGTTGGCTTTCGCTCCAAAACAGAGAAATGAACTTAACAGGACTTCCAGGACTTCACTCCAGCAACGCACTATTTAGCATAGCACTAATCCCCCCTCGCAGTTTATCACGCAGAGGTCCCTATACATACGGCGCTCACACTCTGTGCATCTCAATGCACCCATCTGGCTCTGTGCAATTGTATAAAAAAAACTGTCGCAATCCATCGGGCCTTGTGACTGAGAGCCGTCAACTGTTTGAGTGAGCTCCGACAAACTGGCCCTTCCCCAACCACCGGGGCGGAAGGCTTTATTGTTACCTTTCAAACGGTAAAGCCGTTGAGGGAAAACAAACCAATTCGCTTCCCCGGCTACCGGCCAAAAAGCAACCTTGGCAATATCCAAACTTTTACATATACATAGCATTCCCTGACATTCGCTACGAGACTCGGCGGCAAGCGGCCCGGCATCAGAGCATCTCTCTCCCGGTGAAGGGGTCTGCGACAGTCGCACACAGTCTGTTTTTCTCGCTCTCCCTGCCTTCGCTCTCTTTCGCTTTCTGTTGACGTTGCAGACTGACGCCAGTATATTCCTCCCTCGGAAGTTGTGTTGTGTCGCGTCCGTGTGTTGAAGATTGTGGCTCAATATGGCACCACAAAAGTTTACATTACAACAAAGGATTTATCTTGTCCAGTGTTACTTCGGAAAGAGAAATTGTGGAGAAGTGCGACGACGTTTTGCAACAAAATTTCCTGGTGTTCCCATTCCACATAGGACCACTATATTAAACCTCGAAAGAAAAATGGGAAATCTAAAAAATAAAGTATACAATTACAATCCGCACATCGTCCGTGAGTTAAAAGAGAGTTTTGTACGACAAATCGGGAGAATTGCAGTAGACGAACTTGCACGTGTAAATGCCAATTTCCTTCGGAGATGCCAGGAATGTGTTGCAGCAGAGGGACATCATTTTCAACACCTTTTTTAGTCAAGGTTAGTAGGCTACACAATATGAAAACTGTAATTTTAATAGCCGACTCTACCGACTGTCGCGGAGCCCGTTCGACGGGAAATACAGGCGCTGATGCCGGGCCGCTTGCCGCCGAGTCTCGTAGCGAATGTCAGGGAATGCTCTGTGTATATATAGTATATATTTCCATTTTCCAGCTGTGTGCGTTAAAACCACACAGCAGTTGTCATGGTAACTAGTTGTTTTGATTTTGTTCGCTTGGTATCTGAATTTAACATATGGACAAAGGCAGTGGAGGTGGCTCGAAACATATGCCCCTTGTACGGGGAGAATGCCAACGGGGAAAGCAGGGCAAGAAAATTGTTTTGTCATTTCAAAGAGGGCATTTTTGACTCAAGCGTTTCTCCACGTTCAGGAAGATCATCGGGCTTTCATAAAGACAGTTTTAATGCTTTAATCCACGAAGATTCACATCAGTCGACTAGAGAATCAGCAAATATGATGAACTGTGACCATTCAACCAGGCCCGTAGCCAGGAATTCTTTGTAGGGTGGGGGGGGGGGGGGCGAAGTCAATCCTAGAGGGGGCAAATTTTTAATATACGGTGTCGCATTGGCAGATATAGCAGGGTACACAGAGGCACTTGCCCCCTTTCCCAAAAGAGATAAGTAACAGAAAAGGGGTGATATCTTGAAACTCTAACGAACAAAAAAACTTCGAGCAACATCAAATAGCAATATTTCGATAATGACCTTTCCAGATTGCCAAAGACTATAAAGTTTAACATACATGGGCTAATAGGGACTGTATCTACTTGATATTTACAGGTCGATAATGTTAATAGACGATTAATATGTACTAACAGCTTTGTGCCTTTCTGCAGAACTGATTAAGGGAGCCCTTTATAAATCATGCTTCATAATGATTCCCTCTAGTTTCCAGTATGCAAGATTTTTACGCACAAAAGAATCTAACGAGAATCGAACAACACCATTGTGTTGTGTTATGCAAGAAAAATCGAATTAATTAAATAATAATGGTTGCATATTATCTACACTTTGATGAATTTTGTACAAAATTGTAATACATTTTTGTACTTGCTAAAACATTAAAACATTGGTCCCTTAGTCCACCACGGACTCTATTTCCTTCAAACGGGAGTCACTTGCATGACTACAGACAATGTTTGCCTACTGGTTATGTTAACCATTTTGCAAAATATTGTGTCAATCATAGGTGAAATACATGTCTTTGACACATGATAAACAAATAGGAATCCTTTGATTGATCAATGACTTCTTGGATTACAGTGTCATAATTAATATTTCATATAAGTTCCATAGAAATAAATTGTTTTAATATGGCGCAAATAATTTTACGGGGCGCCATGGTATTCTCTTTAACATTTTTTCTTTTATATAGATCGTTTGGCTCCTATAGCCGACTCCCGCCGCCCCATAGCTATGACTCTGAACTTGGACTATAAGAATAGTATCCATTGCGAGTGGAGCGAGCAAGAAAATTTTACGAAATGTACTTTTACTTGTATAAAATTTGTAATCGAGGAGGGGGGCAATTGCCCCTCTGTGCCCCTTGCAAGTGCCCTTGGCCGTCTGGAAGAAAAATGGAAGGAACACGTGAAAACGAATTCCATCATCCAATTGTCCTGCTATTCTTAGATTCTCCTAGTCTTGTTTTTTTTTACTTCAATGCTTGCTTCCCCTAGAATGGACTTCCGTCCAAGTTCGGGGGGGAGGACAATGCCCCCAGCCCCCCTGTGGTTGCAGCACTGTTTATGAGTGTGTCTTCATCAATTTCACGTCATCACTCATTGTTGCGATTAGCTAGAAGTGGCAGAAAAGCAACGTTAAGTAACAAAAATCAGATATCCATTCCCTCTCTCTACCACATGAATCACTGTTACCAAAAGGTAGACTTGGGAAACAAAAATTTAAGCAGTTCCAAGTAACACATCCAAGAAAAAAACATCCGAACACATTAGGCACCTTTAATACAAGACTGCTCAAAATGTCAGAACTGTTCTAGATACTGAAAATTGCGAAATAATATCTCGAAGTCTGACTCTGGAAGCGAATCCCCCCCCACAATCCTGATACAACATTATACGGAACCCCATACACCCTAATAAATAACAAAATCAATAAGTGTCTTTGTTATGATGCTAGAGTAACACATAATATAATTGTAAATATTAGTGAGAATTCCAGGTAGGAATGTGTTCCGTATTTTTAACAGGGGGGGGGGGGGCAAAGCAGGCTCTTAGGGGGGCAGTTGCCCTCCTCTAGCTACGGACCTGCATTCAACCATCGTGCAACACTTGCATTCCATGGGTAAGGTTCAGGATACCCCACGCTTTAAATGAAAACAACCATGTCAGCGAGTAGTCCAGGAAGACAGCATCAAGTGCTGCGACATGATAATGCACGTCCACACTCCGCTAACATGACAAAAGCTGCTATCCGGGAGCTTGGTTGGGTGGTTATCCCACATCCTACTTACTCCACCCGATCTTGCGCCCTTGGATTGCTACCTTTTCAGCTCTCAATCCATCAATTTTCAAGGAAGCTCCTTTGGTGACGAAAATGCTCTTCAAACTTGGCTTGACAATGCTTATAACCCCGAATCAGCTGATTTTTTTTAGGCGTTGAATTAAAAAACTGCCCCAGTCATATACAATGAAGGAAAATATATTACTGATTAATTTACGTCTTCGTTCATCTCAAATTAGTATCAAATAAAAATACTTATGTCACTGTGAAATAAACGCTACGAACTTACGCATCAACCCAACACCAATAGTTACAGATACGATGTGTCTATAAATAGATACCTTACCATTTAGTACAATATTGTGCCCTTTTGTTATAATTTAATTTTTATGGATATAAACTAGGGATGAGCCGATGCCGATGTGGTACCAGTGATATCGGAATCGGAAAGTATAGGTTGGGTTGGAATTCATTTACCGATACCAACCGATATTTTTCAGGCATATTGCTCTATCACTGGGTCTGCAAAATACGCGCAACTCATTCGCGGAGTTAGATTATGCCGAAAAATATGTGCAAAATTCAAATTTTCCTTTTTATTGTGCACCAATATTGCACGAAAAGCTGTATTTTTGCAATTGAAATCTATTTTCATAATCTGATGAAATTCTTGAATATTCTAAAGCAAATTCTTTGGTAAATGGATGCATGCAATTGGAAAAGAATATTTACACTCCAATATTTATCAATATTTTGAACAAATTTTGATTATTGTCATTTTCAAGCATTGGTATCGGTGGGAATCTGTAAGGGTATTGGCATCGGTTCAAAGTGGTATGGGCTCGGCACTAATACAAAGGTAATAGTCTCAATTCCGTATTTTCTTTAAAAGTAAATGTGTTAATGCGTAGCTTTCTTTTTACATTGAAAAATCTTAATTCATCTCGTAACACATATTTATCAAGGAGGTCAACGAACCATTCAGGTTCGTAAGAATAATTTGGAATTTTATATCGGTTATCGGTATAGGTAATGTATGTATCCGTACTTTATTGGTGTTGGCCAGAATTTCAAATTGGCCCTACCGAGATTTCGCTTTAATTTCAGTTAGTAGTTGAGAGGATATTACAAATTTGAGCCCCGTCACTGAATTATAGGAAACGTTATCGGCTTATAACCAGGAGTAACATAACAAGAAGCCAGGATTCGATCCTCCCAAAGGAACAATTGTGTATTGCTCCTTTTGCCTTTAAACTGAAGCTTCAGTCTCGAACGAAACAAGTTTATCTTAACATTTCTTATTTTAAAAAAAAGATATAATCATAAAAAGTATAAATTTTTTGAAAAGCATACTCAATACTATGGAAGGGGCTGAGGCTTAGATTATTCATTCTCACACACACACACCAATCCCCCCCTCCCCCCCCCCATATATATATATATATTTTATATATATATATATATATATATATATATATATATATATTATATATATATATACCGTGCGTCCATTTCGATCTGCAGCCGAGAGATCGGGAGAAGCGTGGCGGGCGGCGCTGGAGGAGATGCCGACATTTGCGGCCTGTAATGCTCGCTTATTTTTACGGACATATCCAGACATTTATATAAATATTGCAAAACGAGCACTAACCGGGGTTATAATTCATCATCTGTAATTCATCCAAGTTCTGCAATTATATACACAAAAAAATACGCTTTAGAAGTGACGATAAGAGTCACAGATAATAAAACATTTTAATCATAGTTTTGACCAGCAACGTCCTGCTTAAGTTTATATCCTTGAAAGAGTTTTGTGTCGATGGGGATCGTTTGGAGGTTTCGAATGTGCAACACTGTATCAAGATTACGCTGCCGACGAAACCATTAAAAGTCAATGGTTTTCGTGAGCTTCCTCGATGAACTCCATGAAATTGGGGCAGCGTTAGAAAGTTATCCAAACAAACCTCTACGCCGTGTTTCACAGGAGATGGTAGTGTCAAAATCATCAGCACATACAGCCACTAAGCTACTAAAATTAAAACCATACTCTTATAACACAGGTTAGTGCTCGTTTTGCAATATTTATATAAATGTCTGCATATGTTAAAAAAAATAAGCGGGCATTTCAGGCCGCAAATGTCGGCATCTCCGCCAGCGCCGCCCGCCACGCTTCTCCCGATCTCTCGGCTGCAGATCGAAATGGACGCACGGTATATATATATATATAACGCATAGTCAAAGCTTCACCAGATGCAACATTCTCATACTTCAAACATAAAAATAAATTGAACTTTACGGTGTAAAATGACAAATACCTAATAAAAATTTGAAAACTTTTAGATTGGAAACTCATAAAAATGGATTTGAACTTTAGCATATATGTCTTATACATACAATTTAAAACAACAAAAAATTGGTACACTCTAACACAATCTATCTTCCTTTAAAGATAGGAAAACGCATACCTTAGAAGAGTTCAATTGACCAGAAATGAATAAATAGTAAATGTCAACGCCCTCAACGGACATCCAAAGGGAGATATTGATAAACAATAATTGTCTATGGCCTCAGAGGAGAACGAATTGGCCAGATATTGATAAACAATAATTGTCTACGCCCTTAACGGACATCCTAAGGGAGATATTTATAAACAATAATTGTCTATGGCCTCCGAGGAGAAAGAATTGGCCAGATATTGATAAACAATAATTGTCTACGCCCTTAACGGACATCCTAAGGGAGATATTTATAAACAATAATTGTCTACGGCCTCAGAGAAAAAGGAATTGGCCAGATATTGATAAACAATAATTGTCTACGGCCTCAGAGGAAAAGGAATTGGCCAGATATTGATAAACAATAATTGTCTACGCCCTCAGCGGACATCCAAAGAGAGATATTGATAAACAATAATTGTCTACGGCCTGAGAGGAAAAGGAATTGGCCAGATATTGATAAACAATAATTGTCTATGGCCTCAGAGAAAAAGGAATTGGCCAGATATTGATAAACAGTAATTGTCTACGGCCTCAGAGGAAAATGAATTGGCCAGATATTGATAAACAATAATTGTTTACGGCCTTAACGGACATCCTAAGGGAGATATTTATAAACAATAATTGTCTACGGCCTCAGAGAAAAAGGAATTGGCCAGATATTGATAAACAATAATTGTCTACACCCTTAACGGACATCCAAAGAGAGATATTGATAAACAATAATTGTCTACGGCCTTAACGGACATCCTAAGGGAGATATTTATAAACAATAATTGTCTACGGCCTCAGAGGAAAATGAATTGGCCAGATATTGATAAACAATAATTGTCTACGCCCTTAACGGACGTCCAAAGAGATATATTGATAAACAATAATTGTCTACGCCCTTAACGGACGTCCAAAGAGAGATATTGATAAACAATAATTGTCTACGGCCTCAGAGAAAAAGGAATTGGCCAGATATTGATAAACAATAATTGTCTACGGCCTCAGAGGAAAAGGAATTGGCCAGATATTGATAAACAATAATTGTCTACGCCCTCAGCGGACATCCAAAGGGAGATATTGATAAACAATAATTGTCTACGGCCTCAGCGGAAAAGGAATTGGCCAGATATTGATAAACAATAATTATCTACGCCCTCAGCGGACATCCAAAGGGAGATATTGATAAACAGTAATTGTCTACGCCCTCAACGGACATCCAAAGGGAAATATTGATAAACAATAATTGACTACGGCCTGAGAGGAAAAGGAATTGGCCAGATATTGATAAACAATAATTGTCTACGGCCTCAGAGAAAAAGGAATTGGCCAGATATTGATAAACAATAATTGTCTACGACCTCAGCGGACATCCAATGGGAGATATTTATAAACAATAATTGTCTACGGCCTGAGAGGAAAAGGAATTGGCCAGATATTGATAAACAATAATTGTCTACGTCCTCAGATAAAAAGGAATTGGCCAGATATTGATAAACAGTAATTTTCTACGCCCTCAGCGGACATCCAAAGGGAGATATTGATAAACAATAATTGTCTACGCCCTTAACGGACATCCAATGGGAGATATTTATAAGCAATAATTGTCTACGCCCTCAACGGACATCCAATGGGAGATATTTATAAACAATAATTGTCTACGGCCTGAGAGGAAAAGGAATTGGCCAGATATTAATAAACAATAATTGTCTACGCCCTCAGCGGACATCCAAAGGGAGATATTGATAAACAATAATTCTCTGTGGCCTCAGAGGAGAACGAATTGGCCAGATATTGATAAACAATAATTGTCTATGGCGTCCGAGGAGAACGAATTGGCCAGATATTGATAAACAATAATTGTCTACGGCCACAACGGACATCCAAAGGGAGATATTGATAAACAACAATTGTCTACGTCCTCAGAGGAAAAGGAATTACCCAGATATTGATAAACCATAATTGTCTATGGCCTACGAGGAGAACGAGTTTGCCAGATATTGATAAACAGTAATTGTCTACGCCCTCAACGGACATCCAAAGGGAGATATTGATAAACAATAATTATCTATGGCCTTCGAGGAGAACGAATTGGCCAGATATTGATAAACAGTAATTTTCTACGCCCTCAACGGACATTCAAAGGGATATATTGATAAACAATAATTGTCTATGGCCTCAGAGGAAAAGGAATTGCCCAGATATTGATAAACAATAATTATCTACGCCCTTAACGGACATCCTAAGGGAGATATTTATAAACAATAATTGTCTACGGCCTCAGAGAAAAAGGAATTGGCCAGATATTGATAAACAGTAATTGTCTACGGCCTCAGAGGAAAAGGAATTGGCCAGATATTGATAAACAATAATTGTCTACGCCCTCAGCGGACATCCAAAGAGAGATATTGATAAACAATAATTGTCTACGGCCTGAGAGGAAAAGGAATTGGCCAGATATTGATAAACAATATATGTCTACGGCCTCAGAGGAAAAGGAATTGGCCAGATATTGATAAACAATAATTCTCTACGGCCTCAGAGAAAAAGGAATTGGCCAGATATTGATAAACAATAATTGTCTACGCCCTCAGCGGACATCCAAAGGGAGATATTGATAAACAATAAATGTCTTTGACCTCAGAGGAGAACGAATTTGCCAGATATTGATAAACAGTAATTGTCTACGCCCTCAACAGACATCCAAAGGAGATATTTATAAACAATAATTGTCTATGGCTTCCGAGGAGAACGAATTGGTCAGATATTGATAAACAGTAATTGTCTACGCCCTCAACGGATATCCAAAGGGAAATATTGATAAACAATAATTGTCTATGGCCTGAGAGGAGAACGAATTGGCCAGATATTGATAAACAGTAATTTTCTACTCTCTCAACGGACATCCAAAGGGAGATATTGAGAAACAATAATTGTCTGTGGCCTCAGAGGAGAACAAATTCTCCAGATATTGATACTATTTTTGTCTACGCCCTCAACGGATATCCAAAGGAAGATATTGATAAACTATAATTGTCTATGGGCTCAGATAATACGGAATTGGCCAGATATTGATAAATAGTAATATTCTATGTCCTCGGAGTATAACGAATTACAAGGTTTTGTATGTATCGAATTCTGAACATTAAATAGATATTTATAAACAATAATTGTCTATCGTTTTTATGCATGTACAGTTTTACGTTTCTTCTTTGTTAATTTAGAAAGTTCTTTTTTTTCCTGTAATTGTAAATATTTTGTATGTATTTAATTTGAATTTCTTTATGACTTGATTTTATGTTTGTTATTTTTATATTTATAACAATTATTCTTTATTTGGTTGTTTATTTCATGAGTTGAAGAAAAACTATTCTGTAGTACATTTGAAGTATGTTTCTCAAATGTTTTCCTGCCATCTATATTTATTTCAGAAACTTTTTTTTTTTTTTTGGGTCGTTGTTGAAACTAGTCGTTCCTTTTGAACGATTCAATCTTGGGAACTGTGAACTGGTCGCTCCTTCGAAGTGAATGAGCAGTTCCTCTGTGGTCGTTCCTCGGATCGTAACATAGTAACAAATAGAGAAGTTCCCTTCTGCAACCCGGGCATAAGACTCCCTTGTGGAAGAAAACGCCATGGGACACCGTCGGTCGAGCTATTGACCTTTTCAATTGGAACCTGCTTTCGAAGGGAGCGTCACCGGGGCTGTTGAACTGTTTACGGACGTGATTCATGCCCTAATTCAGGACTGTATGCCACATAAAACAATGAAATGTAAAACGTTCCCCCCTTGGTTTTTGATAAAGAGTTGCAGCATCTCTTACACAACAAAAAGAGAGCATGCAACTGTGGAAAAGTGTCCCCAATCCCCACACATACAACACTTTCAAAGCCCTTCGAAAGCATAGTAAAGACCTTATGAAACAGAAATACACCGAATATGTAAACACAGTCACAAACAAGCTCCTTACTAATTCAAAGAGATTTTGAACATTGATAAATCCAGGGGGACAAACCAAACGCATCCCTTTGGAAACAACGCACAATGACATTTCAGCTGTTGGTTGGTAATGATAAAGCTGAAATATTCAATCTAACATTTCAAAATAATTTTGTTTCAAATGATGTTTTATTTTAGATCACCCGCATATCAAATCTATCTGCTCTCACTCTCTTTCTACCGTCTTTACAGAACCAGGTGAAGTCTTGCCATGGGCGTCCGGAAGGGGGGACAAGGGGGGGCCGTGCCCCCCCCCTGGAAAATGAAAGTCTTCCAAAAATTATGTATTTCACACATAAAATTTCATTTTAGCCACAATAATATGTGTTAATTATTGCATGAACAACATAAATTCAAATTTAAGCAATGTTTTTTAGGGAACAACACTCTTTTAGGGGAAAATGTGACTTTTTTGCCCCCCCCCCTGGAAAAAATACCTTCCTTGCCCCTCCCTGGAAAAAATCCTGCGGACGTCCATGAGTCTTGCACTTCCTTACCGCCTTTTCTTCTCACCGAGCATCTGGACCAGACAATATTCCTACTATTTTCCTTCAAAAAACAGCCCACTCCCTAGCTACTCCTCTTGCAATGTTATACAATAGGTGCTTCTCTGAAGGCTGCTTTACCACTCAATGGAAGAAAGCAAATATCATTCCTATTTTGCAATGAAAACGATACTACATGTTGCAGGCCCATTTCTCTCCTCTCCACACTTTCTATTGTGTGTGAAAAAATTCTAAAAAATATACTTCTGAAATTCTCATCCTCCTCCATTAACCCAGCACAACATGGTTATCTTCCAAATTCTTTGCTACGCCCCTTGTGGGTACGTACTTAAATGTTATTTACCACGGCTACAGATATCTTAATCTCAGGGGATAGGTTCTTTGTTTGAGAATTCCAAATAAGAAAGCGTTTTATAGCCAAGAGGATATAGTAAAATGCGGATCTATATTCTGAGAACTTAACAAAATACAGAGAAAATATATGTATATGTATAATCGAAAAGGCTTCTTCTTCTTTTAAAAGGCTTCTTCTTCTTTTAAAAGGCTTCTTCTTCTTTTAATATGGAAAAAGCTTCTTCTTTTCTTATGGAAACGGCTTCTTCTTCTTTTAAAAGGCTTCTTCTTCTTTTAATATGGCTTCTTCTTCTTCTAAAAGACTTCTTCTTCTTTTAATATGGAAATAGCTTCTTCTTCTTTTTCTTTGAATTTCTTCTTCCTTTATTAAAGCGTAATCTTATTTATGTGCTCGCTTTCCCCCCGCTTCTTTGTCAAACAATACAAGCTATACTTGTAGAAAGAGTAGGGTCGACTAAACTGACAATAGCGCCACCTCCTATTTGACGACCAAAGGGGAAATAACCAGGATCGCTAATAACGAGCGCTGCCAATGGCCCAGTGCGACTAATAAAAAGCGCAACCGAAAAGTGCTTCGGGGCGTCTAATTTGACACAGCGCCACCGGGGAACGGACAAATGCAAAAGCTGACGATGTTCTCCTCGTCAGAGAATCAAAAAGAAATTGAGATACGTTTCTGAATTCATTTGCTCGCTTAATGACTTTCCTAAACGTTTCATATACGGCCATATTCTTTATTCTTTTAATTTACTATATACATCATTCTATTTACTTCTTTTATAATATTTGAACTCTTCTTTTATATATTTCTCAATTTACTATACTATATATAATCCCTCTTCTCCGCTCTAAGTTTTTTATAATTTCCCTTGCTCCTTTTATATAGCGTGCTGCCATCTCTCGTCGATTCCGAGAAACCATTCCTCCTTGCAACATTCATTGTGTCGTGCGAAACTGGCACGTGACACAATATCCCCCTCCTTGAGGATAAAAAATTTATATATTGGAAAATTCATTTGTAAATTTATAATTTTTTCCACTTTACATCTCATTTGACTTCTCTTACTGTTTCTATTATTCATTAACCAAGCTCTTTCTTACTTCCTCCGTGCAGTTGTACCTCCGGATATTCTCCAGGTTCTCCCTTCTCTCTATCTTTGTTTCTGTATGCTTTACTACCGCTGTGTTCCGAAACAAATTCATGACTTCGTATGGACCTTCATATATGAAGAACAATTTCTTGATTGCTTTCTCTGATGCTTTGCTCATTGGGTGTGTTTTGCAAAATACTAAGTCTCCCTTTTTTAATTTTATTTTCGTACCATTCTCTGCTTTCTTGTTCATTTTCTTCATTCTCTTAATGTATATGTCTAGTAATACTTCCTTAGTCTCTTCTTTGGATATTACTTCCCTCGGCCAATCAAATTCCTTGAAGATTCCGGGTTCTTCCATATATCCCAGAAACAATTCAGCTGCACTCTTCTTTGTTTCCTCAGATATAGAGTTATTTATCCATCTTATGGTTCTGTTAACTGCTGTAGACCACTTCGTATGATTGTCATGACATAACATTCTTAGAATTCTTACTATTTCCCCGTTATATCTCTCTATCGGGTTCGAACTTGGATGATACCTAGTAACGTTTATCATCTTAATTCCTTTAAACTTCAAGTAATCTTTAAAGTATTCCGATACAAATTGTGTACCATTGTCCGTTAGAATTTTTAATGGAACTCCATAGTGTTTGACAAATCCTTCTTCTAAATATTTTACTATCTCCTTTGCTGTAGCCTTCTTGAGGTTATAACATATTACAAACTTACTGCACACGTCGACGCATGTGAGAATATATGTAAATCCTCGCGATCTTGGGAGAGGTCCAATCAAATCTATAGATATCATATCTAGAGGATTTTTTGCAGTTACGTGTAACTCTTCTCTTTCCATTTTTAATTTTGAAGGTTTAGTTTTGATACATAGCATACAATTTCTTACATGATCCACCACGTCTCTCTTCATACACTTCCAGAAGAAAAATCTCCGGGCAAGTCTCAATGTTTTATCGATCCCGAAATGTCCAGACTTCTCATGCACTTCTGCGAGTACTTTTTTAATTAATGCTCCAGGTACGCAGAGTTGCACTTGATTAGATTTCTCTATGCTTACTCTAAAAATCATTCCTTCCTTAATTACATATTTTCCTTCTATCTTCGCTCTTCTCATTTTCTTTTCGTTTTCATTTCTATCTCCATTCAAGACATTTAAGATGCCGCTTAATTCTTCATCTTTCTTCATGCTTTCTATCCATTCCTGTCTCGATATGTTCCCGAGTTCTTCATCCATGATGGCGTTTATGGATAACTTCAACACTTCCTCCGGTTCCTGCGTCATATGTAAAGGGGATCTACTTAAGGCATCTGCAATTTTGTTGTCCTTTCCTTTAATATCCACTATTTCAAAACTGTATTCCTGGAGAAGTAATGCCCATCTTGTCAAGCGAGGATTCCATTGCCTTGCAGAGTTTAACCATATAAGACTCTTATGGTCGCAAAGAATTTTAAATTTTCTTCCTTTCAAGTAAACCGCAAACTTTTCAATACCGAATATAATGGCCAAACATTCCAGTTCGCTAATGGTATACGCCCTTTCGAACGCCTTCAGTGCACGGCTCGCATATTGAATTACAACATCTTCTCCATCCTCGGTTTTCTGGAAGAGATAGGCCCCTAGACCTATATTTGATGCGTCTGTTCCTATGATGAAAAGTCTTTTAAAATCTGGCTGGCCTATAGCTGGACTAGATGTTAGGTCTTCTTTTAGTACATTAAAAGCCTTTTCCTCCTCTTGTGCCCATTTCCATTTCACCTCCTTTCTCAAAAGATCGTATAAAGGCTTGGCCTTTGAAGCGAAATTCCTAATAAATTTGCTCCTCCAATTGCATATCCCTAAGAATCTTTGCAATTGTTTCCTGGTTGTAGGCTTTGGAAAACATTTTATAGCCTCATTTTTATCGCTACAAAGTCTTACGTTTCCTCCAGACACTATATGCCCTAGGAACTTGATTTCTTTCTTCGCAAACGAACATTTTTCTAACTTAACAGTAAGTCCTGCTTCTTTCAATTTACATAAAACCCAGTCTATTTTGCTTATATGATCCATCCAGTCCTTTGAATGTATACACATATCATCTACATATATTGCTAACCATGCCTTTGTTTCCAGACCAAATATTCTATTTAGCGCCGTTGTAAATGCCGACACCGATGAATTTAGTCCGTAAGGTAGTCTTTTAAATTGCAATAACCTGGATCCATATCTAAATGCTGTGTATTTTCTAGACTTTTCTTCAATCTCCACCTGGAAGTATCCTAGCGTTAAATCAAAAGATGTGAAGTACTTACTTCCCGCAAATGAATGCAATAACTCATTAATTTTTTCTACTTGATTTCGTGGTAGTAATACATGCTTATTTAGCTCTCTCAGGTCCAAAACAGGTCTCACGCCTCCGTTTGGCTTATCCACTACGTGCATGGGGCTTATGTGAATACTATTTGAATCTTCTATGATATCCCAGTCTAGCCATTTCTGTAGTTCTTCTTCAACAGCTTTCCTCTTGGTAAAAGGTATAGAATATTGCCTAGATACTATGGGCTGATTTGTGTCTACCTCTATTTCATATGAATACACATTCGTAAGTCCAGGTCGCTGGCTAAATAAATTCCTATGCTTGACAAGTACATTTCTCAATTCTCTTCTCTCGTTTTCCGAGATTTCTATGCATTCGCTCACTTTATCTTGTATTTCTTTAACGGACGCCACATATTCATTTTCTTTTTTCTTTATTTCTCTATGTTTATCTTCGTCGTATTCACTTTCTTTATACATAACGTCCCTTTTGTTAACCACAAGACCTTGTTTTCGAACACACATTTCTTTTGTTGACTCGTCACACATTGTCTCCATAGGAATATCAAGTCTACACGACTCTTCCAATTCAACATTTAGCCTTCTCTCTTTGACATGAATGTGCCCATCATACTTTTCTAGGAAAGACACTCCTAAAATAATCTCACACCGTAATCCTTTCACCACTAAGAAATTTACTGAGAAATTTTCACCTTGAATATTCATCATGATTTTTATTGATCCCTGTATCTTGTATTCATCCTTGCCGGCTGCCATGACCAATCTAATCCTGTCTTTCTCGCATGTATCTAATCTAGCTTGCGGGTACTTCTCTCTTATTTTCTTCCAGCATTCGTAACTCATGACTTCCACTACGCTTCCACAATCTACCAAACATTTAACTTCCAGTTCTATTATTTTAGCTTTAACATAAAACGTTCTCCCAGGTTTTAGTCTTCCAAAGTCTGGTTCTCCTACTAAACATAATTCTAAACTGTCGCTGGGTTTCTCTATTGTTTCTCCCCTCATTTCATGTTTCTTTTCACTAGCTCTCACACCTGGGGATTGCTGCAAGAGCATTACATGTTTGACGCTCGATTACTTTGGGCGTTCTCCAAATGTTCTCCTCCGTGCGATCTTTCTTGGAACCTTCTTCCATCATTACAATAGCTTCTTGTTAGCTCCATTGCCTCGTTTCTCTCTTCGTCCTGAGATATATTTCTTCTCTCAGTTTCATCATTGGATGCTCGTCCATTCTGCTGTCTTTCTTCTCTTTCCTCTCTCCATCTAGGACTTCCCCTTCTGCCATATCTTTGGAACCTATTTCGGCCTCTATATGTCCTATCATATCCCTGGTACCTTCCATCTCCAACAAACTCTTGATTCCTGACGTGATCGTTCCTATTTCTCAAGTTGGTTCCTCTTCCTCTATCCTGGTCCTGACCTCTCAAATCCAGATTTCTAACCTCGAGCTCTTGTCTTCGGAACTTTTGCCTGTTGCTATTATCTTCGTCATCATAACGTCTCTTTGAATAAGGTCGACCATCCCTGTCGTTCCTCTCTCTATCCCAAGAGTTTTGAGTTTTCTTCAACATATCTTCTGTCCTTAGGTATTCTATTAAATCATCCACTTTCTTTATTTTCACCGCTGCTATGGCTCTTTGGATTCTTACTGGTAGCGTTTGGATTACTTGTTTCACTAATTCCTCTTCACTGCATCCTTCTTTCAAATTCTTAAAGCTTCTCAAGGTTTCCCATGTACGTTCCTCCAGACTTTCAATTTTCGACCAGTCGATGTGTTTTCTTTTTAGGGCCTCCAATTGCCTTTCCTTGATGTCTTTGCTACAATAGTAATCTAAAAACTTTCTACTGAATTCTCGAAAATCTTTGAATTTGTGTTGGTTTAATTGGTACCACCCGGCTGCTGACTGTTCGAAACACGTGTCAATGAGACTAAGAGTCATGTGATCTGGGATTCTCATTAAACGTATGTTCGTGGTAAGCTCCTTCAGGAATTTCCTTGGGCATTTCTCTGATATATTCCCATTAAATTTAGGCATATGCTGTAATTCCTGTGGTCTAGGTATCCTTGATTTATATCTTTCACAGCCTTTGTATTCTTCTTCTAGCGTATCTAAAAATTTCTCATTGTTGCTACTTTCTTCACTACTCTTCCATTTTCTCTTTCTCCTTTGGTAAGATCTTTTCCCATAATCTTTTTTCCTTTCTTCTTCTGTTGTAGACTCATCGCTAGAGCTTTCTTCTTTTATCTCTTTCTTGATATAAGTCTCTTCCTCGCTGCATCGAAAACTGGATCTAGCGTTCCTTTCTTTTACTGATATATTCCCTAATCTTCTTTCCACTTCTTCCATTCTCTTCTCTGTCTTATCCATCCTGGATACTGTTCCGTTTATTTTTCTATCCATTTCCTTTCCTCTCTTATCTGCTGCATTCATTTTGGCTCGATTTTCCACAATCTCCTTTTCTATACTTAGAGTTTTTTCTTGAGCTTCTTGAAGTCCATGCAAGTTTTCTTCTCTAAGTTTTAAAACTTCCCTTTCGATTCTATTGTTCATTTCCAGACTTCTATCTTCTATCAGGAGCTTAGATTCCTCTATCTTGCTTTCGTTTTCTTTTATTCTTGAACCGGCTAATTCAATTTGAGATTTACTTTCAACCAGCTTTCTCTCCAAATTTTCATTTCTTTGTTTATTTTCCTCTCTGAGATTCGAAACCTCCTCTTCTATTCTTCTATTTATATCAAAACTTGTACTCTCGATTAACAACGTTGTTTCTTCTATCTTGCTTTCCAGCGACTTTCTATTTCCTTCACACGTTTCATTCAATCTCAAGAACATCTCATGGGTTTCGGTCCTCACGGCTTCCAATTTCTTGCTGCTTTCCTCGAACCTTTCTTCCATCTTTTTATTTCTTTCTTCTAATTTTTCTTCTAACTTTGTATTATTCTCATCAAACTTCTCCTCTAATTTTCTAATATTTTCTTCCAGCTTTTCTTCTATCTTTCTATTGTTTTCATCCGCCTTCCTACTACTTTCATCTATCTTTTCTTCGAGTCTTCTATTATTTTCTTTTGCTTCTCTGTTATTCTCTTCCATCTGTGATTTTAATTCTCTTTCTAATCTTCTGCTATTTTCTTTTGCTTCTCTGCTATTCTTTTTATTACTTTCTTCTATCTGCATCGATAACTTCTGGAACATTTCTATCATGTTCACCTCTTCTGTCTTCTTTAGTTTTTCCTTCATTTTATCTTCTTCCTTTTCCCTTTTCTTCTCTTCCTTTTCATTTATCCTTTTTTCCTTGCAATTTTTGCATACGTAATCTCCTCTTTCACTTATTCCTATGTACTTTTCTCTTCTTATCTTCTCACATAGCCAATGTTTCATTTCTTTGCATGAGCTGCATAGGATAGTTTCTTCCTTATTTCCCTCTTTTCCACAACAGTTTAATATTTCCTTTCTGTCTTCCATTTCCTCCATTATAGTTTCTCTGTTCTCGCCTTCAATTTTATTTTCTTCCTCCATTTTGGCTTTCTTTCTTTTTCGCTTTCTTAGTCACAATTCTGCTAGCCGCAACGTTGGTCGCCACTAATGCTACGCCCCTTGTGGGTACGTACTTAAATGTTATTTACCACGGCTACAGATATCTTAATCTCAGGGGATAGGTTCTTTGTTTGAGAATTCCAAATAAGAAAGCGTTTTATAGCCAAGAGGATATAGTAAAATGCGGATCTATATTCTGAGAACTTAACAAAATACAGAGAAAATATATGTATATGTATAATCGAAAAGGCTTCTTCTTCTTTTAAAAGGCTTCTTCTTCTTTTAAAAGGCTTCTTCTTCTTTTAATATGGAAAAAGCTTCTTCTTTTCTTATGGAAACGGCTTCTTCTTCTTTTAAAAGGCTTCTTCTTCTTTTAATATGGCTTCTTCTTCTTCTAAAAGACTTCTTCTTCTTTTAATATGGAAATAGCTTCTTCTTCTTTTTCTTTGAATTTCTTCTTCCTTTATTAAAGCGTAATCTTATTTATGTGCTCGCTTTCCCCCCGCTTCTTTGTCAAACAATACAAGCTATACTTGTAGAAAGAGTAGGGTCGACTAAACTGACAATAGCGCCACCTCCTATTTGACGACCAAAGGGGAAATAACCAGGATCGCTAATAACGAGCGCTGCCAATGGCCCAGTGCGACTAATAAAAAGCGCAACCGAAAAGTGCTTCGGGGCGTCTAATTTGACACAGCGCCACCGGGGAACGGACAAATGCAAAAGCTGACGATGTTCTCCTCGTCAGAGAATCAAAAAGAAATTGAGATACGTTTCTGAATTCATTTGCTCGCTTAATGACTTTCCTAAACGTTTCATATACGGCCATATTCTTTATTCTTTTAATTTACTATATACATCATTCTATTTACTTCTTTTATAATATTTGAACTCTTCTTTTATATATTTCTCAATTTACTATACTATATATAATCCCTCTTCTCCGCTCTAAGTTTTTTATAATTTCCCTTGCTCCTTTTATATAGCGTGCTGCCATCTCTCGTCGATTCCGAGAAACCATTCCTCCTTGCAACATTCATTGTGTCGTGCGAAACTGGCACGTGACATCTTGATGCCTTACCAATCTGTCTTCTATGGAATCCTATGCCATAAACGCCATTACTAATCGTAATAACTTGGATGTTGTGTACTTTGATCTGTCCAAAGCTTTTGATTCTATGGAACACCAATATTTACTGTATAAATTATCTAACAGATTTAACATCACTGGAAACACGTTAAAATTAGTGAAAGACTATCTAAGAAGTAGACAACAACGCGTTATACTTCCTGGAACTCATTCTAACTGGCTTCCTGTTACATCTGGTGTGCCGCAAGGAAGCGTTCTTGGCCCTCTGTTATTTGTATGATATCTGGATGATCTCACAGACCTCTTTAATTCCCCCATCTCAAGCACAATTCTAATGTTCGCTGATGATTGCAAGATTATGAGAGAAATAAAACAGCCATCAGACATGCAACTTCTCCAAAATGACATTAACAGATTCTCTGAATTGTGTAAGCGATGGAAACTGTCCACAAACCCTTCTAAATGCTCTTACATAACAATTTCATTGAAACAAAGTATTCTTGAAGGTAATTATACACTCACCGACCTCCATCTAACAAAAGAAGCACAACACCGAGATCTAGGTATCCTCATAGATTCAAAACTAAATTTCGATAATCACATAACAACCATCACGAAAAAGGCAATGCGTATGCTAGGCCTACTTTACAGATTCACCGAAATCAATAACCCGACAGCACTTTCCATTTACTTCAAAACATTTGTGTCCCCCATTCTAGAATACTGTTCACCAATCTGGAACATTCTCATACCTCCAAGATCGACAATGTTCTCAGTTTTTTACTCTCCATCGTTCGATATAGAGTGCCTGCCCTGAGACACCTGCCTAAGAGAGATCTGCTTGTAAATCTGCACATTAATACTCCAGAAACTCGTAGATACGTTGCAGATATGACATTGCTATTCAAGATCATAAATGGAAACTTAAGATGCAGCATCCCACTCAACGAACTGTCACGCAGAGTGTCAAGAGATGGAGCATGGGAACTTTCCATACTACAACTCCCAGGCTCTCACTCATACAACGTTCACTATTCCATAGGCTACCGAATGAGTTCAATATGATCTCAAACCAAATAGATATATTCAGTTAATATTCATCTTTTATCCCCAACGTAGAAAAAATTGCACATAAGTAATGCTTTTGTGAAACTGATCTGTTTACCTTGCTACTGTTTTGGCTTGTTTATTTTTGTTTATTTTATGTTATTCTTTTTTTGTGGTCTCTAGTCTTAGTCAATTGTTTTACTGATTTTTTCTGGTTTAAAATGGCTTCTGCTGTACTGGAAATTTCAATAAATAAATACAGTAGCAGAACAGCAAGGGAGGGGCGGACGGGTTATTCACTTTAACCCTTTCTGTGACATGTTTTCGCAACGTGAGAACTAAAAGGAGCTTGATAGGTAGAAGGAAGCTCCAATGAGACATATGGGATTACTATTCTGTGCTCTTCCTTACTGACATGTCTTTATTAGAAGGTAGTTCAAGGAAAATTACAATTTCAAACTTAAGGATTATTATGGGGGAAAATAAGCCTCGTGTGTCTACTCCCGGAAAACATACTGCGTGCGCCCATGTTTAATTGTCACAGTTAACCTAATATTTATAATTACTTTCCCTCCTCTACCATCAAGCACTGCGACAAGGGGTAGCAATTCATTTTTGGAAAGGAAGTGGGGTGGGAAGAATATAACTTGTCCAATATTTCCCTTATTAACGGCACCGCTTTGTTCATGCTTGCCTTCCTCTTTCTCATGAGGACTTTTTGTCCGCTTGGGTTCAATTATCAATTAAACTATATTTTTATTCACCCCACCCCTTCACCCTGAAAGCAGCTCCCGAACAGTGTTGCCACATGAAGGGAAATTTCCCTTTTGCAGGGAAATTCGTACCGAAATTAGCCAAAAGGGAAAAAGGGAATTTCGATGAAAAATACCACAATTGCAGAGAAATTTTAAGGTCATTTGACCACATTATTACAGTTTATGTTAATCTAGAATTTCATATCCACATTTTTATGTTATTTATTTATTTTGCTATTCCTACTTCTTTCAACTCCATTAAGTTTATTGTGCATTGCTTTTATGCATCTTTGGATAAATAATAACGATGCTGTCATGAGGATTAACGATTAAATGGATTCCTGACCAGGATTCAAACCAGGAACATCTGATCAGGAAGTGATGAAACTGAAATATGAAAGAACTTTAAAATATTTTTTATTCAAACGAATAACGAATTCAAAGGTATACTTAACTACGTACTACTACTGCTTCCACCACCACCACTAATAATGCTGCTACTACTACTACTAATTATTATTATTATTATATAATTTATTTAGGTGAAGGGAAAAAGTGGTGCTAAAAGGGAAATTTTGTCCCTTGGAAAGGGAAATTGTGTTCCCATATTGTGGCAACACTGCGCCCGAACCTCGGTCGGTCATTCTGTAGATTGTATCCTTTAGCTGTTATGTCCTCTCCCATTCTTGAGCGAAGGCGGATTCCTCACCCCTAATTATTTTCATCCAAACTACTCGTAACCCCTCTCCACTTCCACGAAACCAACTTCGAGCTGTGTTAGTAAGGTAACTTCTCCTGTTAACGACTCATTCAACGAGCACGGTCCAGTGAACTGCCCTTTCTAAAAGGAACTGCCTCGTCCGAGAGCATGCTCCGCGGTCTCGTCGTTCCTTTGAACGACTCCTTTTTGTGAGCGAGCTCCGGTGAACTGCCTTCCGAAAGTGAACTGCCTTCCGAAAGTGAACTGCCACGACCCATCAGTAAATTTTGTCTATGGCTTCAGAGGATAACGAATTACAGGTTTTTGTATGTATCAAATATGAAACATTAAATAGATATTGATAAACAATAATTGTCTATTGTTTTTCATACATCTAACGTGTTATGTTTCTTGTATGTTAATTTTCAAAGTTTATATTTTTCCTGTAATTGTAAATGTTTTGTATGTATTTAATTTGAATTCCTTTGTGACTTGCCATTTTCTCTGATAGTTTTATACTTATAGTAATTATTCTTTATTTGCTTGTTTATTTGATGAGTTGAAGAAAAGAGGCTGCTTCAAAATGATGTGAACGATTTCAACTCCTTATATTTTTTTTAATTTTTCGTCCAAATTGCTTTAAATTTTACATGTAATTCATAAAACTGTCAAAGTTTTTTTGATAAAATTTTGAACACAGTATCTCACAAATGTTCTATGTGAGCCCCATTTGTTACCCTGCATACATCAATTCTGTAATCGAATTCTGCCCAGACCCGTTTCAACATGTCTGCATCAACAGTTTGCACTGCAGCAGTAATGCGCTCTTTCAGTTCATTGACATCTGCGGGTAGAGGAGGTTTGTACACAATGTCTTTTAGATGTCCCCACAGAAAAAAAATTACAGGGGGTTAAATCCGGGGATCTTGGTGGCCAACGTAGTAACTGTTGATCATTTTGAGTAGATCGCCCAATCCAGCAGACTGGCAGCCTGTTATTAAGGTAATTTGTAGTAACCATGTGTAGGAATGTTTGTCCAGTCACTGTTCCTTCGTGAAAGAAGTACGGACCGTACACATTGGTAGATGAAACGGCGCAAAACACAGTAGTCTTCGGTGAATCACGCACAACGTCAACGATTTGACGAGGATTCTCAGTCCCCCAGATGGGAACATTTTGCTTGTTCACTCTTCCTGTCACATGGAACGTAGCCTCATCACTGAAACAAAGTTTGTCAATAAAATCATCATCACCACTGCATAACCTCTAGAAATGACTCACAAAATTTTTTGCCGGACGTGTGATCATTAGGTGTTAAATGTTGTAACAACTGCACCCGATAGAGATACATCTTTAAACGCCTACGCACTATGCGCCAAACAGTTGCTCTAGGTATTGTTAACTCTTGTCCCACTCTCCTTGCAGACTTTTGGGGGCTGCGTTGAAAACTAGCTCGAACTCTCTCGACATCTACCTCAGACGAGGACGGTCTACCAGACGATTTTCCTTTGCAAATGCATCCCGTTGTCTTGAATTTATCATACCACTTACGTATGGAGTTCTTGGATGGTGGTTCTTTACGAAACTCACGCTGAACACAACACCAGACCGACAAACGTGAAACTGTAGGACGCAAAAAGTTTAATCTGCACCACTGGCAGCCATCCTGGAACTTATCACCCTGCCACCTAGTGGAGAAATTTGGAACTACTACGACCATTGCAAACAAAACTTGAGGATATGGTTGAAAGTATTTACATATAACTTTAATTGTTGATAAAGTTTTATCGCTCCTGGAACGGTTTCTTATCGTTCAAACCATTTTAAAGCACGCTGTATATTTGAAGTAAATTTCTCAAAACATTTCCCTGCCATCTACGTATATTTAATTTAGGAACTTCGTTAATTTTTTTGTTTTTCAAAAATTTTAAAAGGTAAGAATCCGAATTGTCTATCTTTATTGAAAAATCCTGGTTAAACTGTAATGGTTCTTGAAAATTTGTTGATCAAATTGCAGACAACAGTTTTGATTTATTGCGACACTTTCACATGATATACTAGATCACATGATGCTCGTACAGTATGTTGTCACCAACGATAATACTAGTAATATTTATAGTTGGGACTAGGTTAAAATTCTGGATTTCTTATTACTCTTTGCTTTGAAGTTTAGTTGCAGTGAAAACAACAGGAAGAAATTATCTTCCAGAGACAAAATTTTCATCTAGACATTATTTCCGCAACTCAAAGTATCAACGAAGGAGGGTGAGATATGTGTTATTTTAAATGTAGTGTTTTAATCGATTTAAGGAATGTTGTGCCACCAGTGACGTTACTGATTTGGTGTGCGCGTCTTTCCATCCTCCTTTGTTTTTGTTTGTGTGTGTGCAGGGGTGCCCAAAAGGGGAAAATGGCACGGATCGCGACATCAAAATTTGGGGGAGGGGAGATTTTTCTTGAAAATAAATGTAAAATTCTGTAAAATATATGTAAAAAAGGTTACATCTTGGCACCATGCTGCAATATGTGCAATTAGGTTAGCGAGAAGGAGGGGGGGGGGGGGGCAGAACATATTTTCTTAGTAACTGGTTCAAAGACAGTTTTGTTACCAAGTTTAATCTGTTAGATGAAGAAAAGGAAGAATGTCTAAGGGGAGGAAGCAGAACAAGTTAAGTGTTCAGCAAAACTGAAAAACGTTCCTTGCAGTAATAGCATATTAGGAGACACGCTGCAATAATTAAATACTTTATTGGGATTAAGTTATGATCTGTGGAAAGATATAAGGCCATTGGCGTTCGGCGTAAAGATGAGTTCAAAATGGACACATCCTTGCTAGTTTACCAATAGTAAACAAATAGTAAAATGTGTGATCCTTATCAGCTTTTTGTGCAACACGTAGTAATGCTCCTAGTAAACGATGGAAGTTACAGAAAAGGGAGCATCCGTAGCCTCTGGATTCAACAATTGCACCAAGGTAAGTGCCTGATTTTGTTACCTACATACAGATTCTTCAATACCTCTCCTTTCTTGAGCTTTTTAGTAGTAACTGTATGTAAAGTAATCTTCTATCACAGCACAAAGTTCCCACGAGGTGTGTTTCTTTCAAATAGTGCATGAACTAATGGGAGTGTAGCAATTATCTGCATAAGGTGCCTGAACCCAATATGGCCTAATACCCAATATGGCCTAATTGCCAATATGGTCTAATACCCAATATGGCCCATTTGCTGTTTCCAAATAGTTACATGGTGAATTCAACAGATAACGTTAGTATCTCATTTAGACTGTCCAAATGACGTGATTGAATCTGTTGGCTGTACCTATAGTTCAGTAACTTGAGGACAAGAAAGATAAGTAGGTGGACCTCGTGATTGTGTTCTACTTGATCTAATATTGCATATGGAAGTTATTACTTACTACATCTTCCAAGCGATAGGTGTTTATATCTGTAGTCCATATTATGATAGCTCATAATTTGTATTGTACAACAATGTACTTCGTTTAGACTTTGATCTAAAGTCCTATTTATAAGGAATACTGGACTGTACGTAGTGTGTGTAAAATGTCGTATACGGACTGAAGATCTACGCCAGACCTGATCTTTGTCATCAGTGTGCGGTTATTGTCTCGTTTCTATCATGTGTGCTGTTAATAATCATCGTCAAGTATGGTCAATAATATATTCATGGAATATGTACACTCTGTAGGGCATGAAGATTTATATATATATATTGTAGAGATATGGAGATTACAAATATGAGAAAACCCTGTCAAGAGAATATTTACGCTTGTTTATTTCCTGGAATTGTCCGACCAGCGGGCAAACTTTGTAACTTCCGTGAAGCAATGACTGAAAGGCAAATGCGTGGATCTAAACAAGATCCAGCGTGTTCGAAAGTTCGACGCCAAAGATTATAAAAGGAAGCTTGCTCCCCGAGCTCGGTCTCATTTGGATTATTTGTCTCATCGAACTCTCAATAGTCTCTGATTACACTTGGATTACTCTACGACACATTACAACTTACAGAACTACGACGACGGAACACGAAGTTACGGCTGCATAAGCATGCAGCGAGTCGCGCGGGATCGCTCGGATCAGTGAGCCAAGGATCACGGTATCGAACTTTGGCAGCAGTCACAATTCGGTCTGCAAGAAGCATCTGGACAAGAACATCACTCGCCTACCAGGCATGAACAAGCGTAAATAACCTTTAAATTCAACCTTCCATATCTCTTCCCTCTTAATCGGAGCAGGTTCAGCTGACAGATACAATTAAGCTCTACCTAAAATGTATTATTGAAGCATCCCTGTGACCTCATATCCCAGGTAAGACGGGATTACAACAATATATACAGACGCATCAAAGTCCGCAGCTGGTAACACTGGAGCTGCAATATATTGTAATAATCTAATGGAATATAAAATCCACCCATTACCAGCAGAATTTTCAATATTCACGGCGGAAGCGTTTGCTATTCGTCAAGCATTGTTGTATATTCAGGAGAAAAACCTCAAGAGGGTAGTGATCGCCACTGATTCAGCGTGTCTTACACTCCCTGGGGTCGTTAACAGCTGATTACTATGTAGACTGGTACATTGTTAACATAAAACTTTTGTATCACAAACTAACCAACTCAGGATACAGTATTTCTTTTGTCTGGACTCCTGGGAATACATCCATAGAAGGGAACCACATAGCAGACGCATTAGCCAAGTACGCAGCTGAAGAATCAAGTCACCGATCACTTCGGATTAAATTTTCTGCAAAAGCGCTCGAGTAGCATGCTTAAACAGATTTGTTGAAAAGTTGGCAGAAAAATTATGGACAATTACAGGGAAGACTAATGGGAAAATATTATTCAATTCAACCACTTATACCTAAAGAACCTTGGTATCAAGACATTAACCTTTCAAGAAACTCTTTAATAATCTTTCTTTCTTAGATGTCGGCTAAATTACACTCTAGCCCCTAAAGACTTGTACACTAGGAAGATTGTGCAATCCCCAATCTGTCAGTGTGGTGCAACGGAAGGAACACCTGATCATATTATATTTGAATGTCGTCTCAATGCAACTACACGTGAGTATTTCTTAAGAGATCTAAAAGAAGCAGGATATAATGAGGCATACGCCTTGTCAACACTTTTGAGGAACCCGACTAAGAAAATAATATATGTACTTACCAACTATATTGTATTATAAAATTATGAAATTGTAAAACTATGAAATGTAAAACAAATGTAACAGTGCATAGCTAACAAGCTACAACCATACATTTATATATAAAAAATATGCATCGTCCTTCGTGACATAGAAAGGACGTGTAGTGTCTATATTATGGTGTAAGTTGTTTGTGCATGATGATGATGAATTTGCGAATTACACGCTTTTGCTTGCGACTCCTATCTGTTCGTATTCTTTCCTCCGCACTCCGGAATACCGAAGAACCCGCACTTAACATGAACAAATCGACATTTACACCTTCTTGCTCCTGATTTGGATTATAAGGGAAATACAAACTATCTTATGCAATCACACCACGTTAAATCATTATCAGTAATAGTATATTCATCCTCGTTGCTTGCATTAAAGTAGGTGAGCCCAGTTGAAGGTACTTTTCACAGTTGTTCGCATCCCTCATAAAACTGAACATCCAGTCTTTGGACTCAAAACCAAATTTTGCAAAACTTACTACGTGAAGCGATCAGATTTAAAAACAACGTGGTGTTTTAACTTGCATGGGTGGGCATGGGAACTTTTGTGGCAGAGTATGCGCGCTGCGACACCGTAGGTTACTGGTTCGAATCCTTATTAGACATATGAGTCATTCCATGATAAATCAACACAGATATGTGCAATTTCCAAACTGACCATCTCCCAGAATGATTTTTTGATATGTTTTAGAGTATGGCATGAGGGACCAAATATATTTTTTTCACGATTTTTGGTGATGACATGTTTTGAGATATTCAAGATCAAAGGACAAGGCCACGTGACAAAATTATATTTTTATCCAAAGGTATATAAAGGTAAATATCACCTGAAAGCTTGTTCAATTCCCTGGACAATAAGCTTTATTTGAGCTTCCTAGGCGAAATAGGGGTAGAGTTAGAGCACATTTAGTATAGGTGAGCAGGTTCAAACAAGGGCAATTTATGAGTTCTTTGACCTTGAATAATTTAACAATTACAAGCTGCACGAGACTCAATATTTTCATAGTTACTAAGCTCCATGCATAGTTTCAACTCCCCAAATTTAATGAAAATCGGAGTTGGTCAGGTTGTGGGCTGTGTTGATTTCATATGGAATGACTCATATGTAGATTGTTTAATTACACGCCACACTGTTTGTGTGGCGTGTAATAAATGAAAAGAGTAAACGTGAGTAAATAAAAAAGAAAATATGGAAAACAAAGTGCGTTAATGGTCGACGTACGATCTCGCCACCAAAGTTCCTGGATTCGAATCCCAGACTGGGCATGTCCTTATGCTTCCTCGTCAATTTCATCTAGTCATCACTCCATCTCGTCGCGATTATCCATAATTGTCAGAAAAGTGACGATAAACAACAGAAATACAAATACGGTGTTGCAGCTGGAAACACTGTTGCCTTATTCCCACCTTGATAATATACTGCAAACAGAGTCCAGGCAAGTTTAAGTACAATGGCCTGGACAATTATTTGGGAACTCCTGGATAATCTGGAAAAGACAGACCAGACAATTTGTTCTGGAAAACCTTGTCAGCTTTTAGAAGTATTTCTGCGACGATTTTGGAGTGCTGGAAGATATATTTACTAAGTTAGGCTCGAACCTGGGACCCCTGCCGTCATAACTCGATAGTCTAATCACTTCATAAAAAGGGCCCGGTGGAAGAAGCTGGAAAGAGCTTCCTTCAAGCACATAACACGGGTAACCTTCAGCGGATCATTGAAAAAATCCGCTGATACAATTCTTCCGGAAATCGTAGGGAAATAATGCAAACGCCTTATGCTAAAAACGCCGTTATCGACAGACGCGGTCTCGTTAACGGTTTTAACGATCAGAAATTCGAATTCCACATAAATAGTCCGAGTGAACGTTTCTCAGCCCAGTTGTGCTCGGAACTTTATCGCGTACACAGTCGTTGCCTCCGAATTCTCTGATTTGCAATTGTTACGTCAAGATCTACCGCGGAGTTGCGATACCGAAGGAACTTTATTTCAGGACTACGGCTTGTCTACAGTTTCCACGAGACCTTGAACTACAGGACTCCAGAGGTAAACGAACATTCCTTTATTCCTTTCTATGATTAAGATAAATCCTGCCAGACCAGTCAATCCGAAGTGTTAATATCTAATGTTTAAGTGCTCTCCTCATTTCACAGGGGCTAGCTCCCTAACTGGTACAAACAAGCTATAGGCTGGCATAGCCTATCTATGACCCCCAATAAAAGCGGTAATGCTTATATACGATACAGGGTGTCCCGAAAGTCCGGTCTCATAGGGAAAGTAGGAAGTCTCGAAGTGATGATAGTTAAATATTGATAATATTTGTTTCATGTAGGAAAAGCATCAGAAGTGAAAGCGGGCGCCTCCAAGCGGAGGATATACAAACTTCTTGCAGACGGTCTTTTAAAAACGCATCAGTTTGCTGCCTGAGATCAATGTCTGCCTATTACATTTGTCTGTGACGTGTTATAACTTGGGCTTCAAGTGGAAAGCGTATGGTACCCCTAATAAAAATCCAAGAAAGAGGTACACAAAATATTGATTTATGTCCAAAACAGGTTGATTGATTGATTGATTTAGTTTATTTTACATCGCGTCTTGTGCCTCTTGACTAATTTGCGAAGATGGGAATGAGTGATGAAATGATGAAATTGATGAATGGACATTCACAAACAACCAAGCCCGAGTGGGATTCGAACTCAGGACCCTTGGCGTCGTAGCGCGATGTGCTAACCACTCGGCCACAGAATCCGGCTTGTCCAACACAGGAAAAAGATTCCTGTACAGCAGGCTGATGATAGCAGCTTTTTTCAGATCAGATAAGAATTGTAATTAGGAATATATTTGATAGTCACTCGGAATAGCCAACTCACTGTTGAGTTGTTCAACACATCAATTCCGACAAGATGAGTTAAAACTACTAGTTATCAAAACAAGGGCTAATCAAAACAAAGAGCAGGTTTTATTGTATGGTAATTCAAATAAACTTTACAGCCTCAAACACACACGCAAATGCAGTTCGTAAAAACCTTGCAACCATGCAATTTGCACAATTCTATAAGTATAAATGAAATGATAAAGAATAATTAGATATTTCTAAGAATCAGACATGGATATTTGAATTTATATAAAAGTCGTTCTTTTTTGTGTCAGTCATAGTAACAATAGGACTTTATATTTTTATTGCCCGCAATAATTGGCATTTGACACTGATTAATAGGGAACAGATTTTAAGGTACAAAATTATGGTCAGGAAAGGGAAAATAAGGTTCTGAAAATGTATTAAAAAAGGGGCTGATAAAATGCTTTTATTCAGGTCTAAACCAGTTACATTAACATTCTTTATTCAGCACTGAAGCAAATAACATAGTTAGTAATAATTACATAAAGTAACCAGTATTTAGGAAGCAAACGTGACGTTTATTGAGATTCAATCAACTTGTTATACTGGATTACGCTCAACATTTCTGTTTTCGAATGTAATTCCCTGACGCTTTGAGCTCAGCGACTGACATTATCTTGCTACATTATCTTGGGAACTATTGGGGCTGCAATGATTATATTATACCATTTTATAGCTCTCGTTCTGCTCCACAAAATGAGACTATAGGATTTTATATAGCTGCTCAAGAAGAGTGAGAAATCATTTTTTTCAATCCAATTCTTTTTAACCAAACATGAAAGAAAAGTAAGGGAAAAGGTGTTGAAGCATCAAAGAGGGTGTAAAAAGTTATAATGTGCTAATCTAACAAAAAGGTGCAAAAAGGTTCCACAAAGCGTGTTCATTTTACTTGATTTCATGACCTAAAATACATATCTCAAATGAACGGTATGAAAACAGCTATATTTTTGGAAAGGTGCTGTACCTTAAAATCCGTTCCCTACTGATTAACAATAAATGTCTTAAAGCTGAATAGTTTTTGGTACGTAGCTGTATATAACTCAATCAAACAATGTATGCTAAACAACATTGATGAACAAAATGACAATTCAATGGGTTAGCGTTCCAAACGCTCATCAGCATTTGTTTTCACAAGTCTCAACTAGTGATCTGCCTGGCGTCTCTCTACTCTTGCCGCCGTTTCATGCACCTTCGATTGACTTGTCTCTTACTGCCCTCCCAAAGGCACAAACACCAATGGTAGATAGAATACCAATACCAGCAGAGGTATTTAGAGCTTCAGTACCCCAATTTTAATGTGTTTTACACGGATAAGTCCAAATCTGCGAATCACTGGGATGTGCCTTTGTTGTGGACTGTCAAAGTTACAGTTTCGTCCTACATCTTGCCTGTTCCATCTACACGGCAGAACTATATGCAGTCCTCAAGGCATTGGCTTGATGTTCACGTTCTGAAGAAAGTTCTTGTATGCACATATTCCACCAGTGTGCTCCAGAGTCTGGAATTGCCGAATTGCCGAATTCCAGACATCCTGTAGTGCAGCATGTCTTTCGACGGCTGGTGTCCTTGTGTTGGGTGTTGGGCCGTAGTTGTGACGTTGTTTTAACTGTTCGACACATTCTCAGAATGTGCCGATTTTACCTACCTCAGTTTTTAACCTTCCCAACGATTTGTCATCCATGTTGGGTGACGAGTATTTTAGCCAATGTTTTTAGAGGTTTCTGAGGTAGTTTTTAAACTATTCTTACCTTTTCTTAATGTGTTGTGTTTACCCATGCAAAACTTGCATTTTTATACTTCATCAAGGAGCATTTTACACTATTATTAATTTTAGGTAAGGGTTTTAGATAAGGGTATCTTCCCCGTATATATGGAAGGGTGCAAAATGGCCATACGCACCCAACAATTTTAAACTAATTCATCAATCAATCAATATATGAATGTGGGAATAACAATTGAATAAAATAAAATCCATAAACGCAATTTAAATACACAACAGTAAGAAATATGTTGTTCCGCTCTGGGCCGGATTAAGACGAAATTGGGCCTGATGCTTGAAATCTTCGGTGAACAATAAACACAACGACGTTACGTCACAGCGCAAAGAATAATAGTAACTGTATAATAAGTAATGCTGTGTCTAGGCGTCCGAAATTGGGGCTCCAAATTTCATTCTAAGATTTATTTTCAGGTTAATATAGCAAAAGAAAACTGTTCAGCTTTCGGAAAATTCTCGTCGGTTTTCATCTGGGCCTATTTCAGGAATGAGCCTAATGCTGCAGCATCAATAGCACCCACCTTAATCCGGCGTTCCGCTATCAAAATTTGTTAATAAGTAGAACACCTAGTTGATTTGGTGTCTGCGCCGTTTGTAGTAGTATCACAGATAAACGTATTATCTGTAATACGTATATATGTGAAGACATTTTTAGGGAGAGTGAAATTTGATCAGTTTTGCTGAAGTATGGCTGTAGATTTTGTATCGATTCACAGTGAGATTTAAATGTAAGGAACAGACATTCTAATCTCGCGATATGTTGGCACCCTAATGCCCTTCATAACACAACCGAAGAAACTTTGAAACTCCGTGATCCTCCACCTCGTGGTGTTCAGTTTCCTCCGCATCAAAGATCCAGACTTCTTCCTTCTTAGCCCGGAGGACAACTCCTCCAAGACGGCGGAAGGCTTTCCGTTCCGAAGCCATTGTAGCTGCCTTGAAAGGCTCCTTTGTGTAACGACACCTCCTTCCTTCGTTACAAAGTAAACTTTGGCTCTGCTTGTAAGTTCTTTGTTCCCTGGAACAATGCTTCCATCGTGAAAGACAACACGACGTACATTGTTTCGTCCGTAAGAAATTTGATATTTACTCGCGTCATGTTCAGTTACTTTGGACAGCTTTGGATACATAGATTATATAGAATGGAAGACTCGATAAGGCTCGAATGCTGATCGATCACTGGTCGATATGGGTTTCGATGTGTCGCAGATAACTAAATCATACAATCGTCGCCTTTTAGTTAAGGCGTCCCGAGTTCGATACCCAGTGGAGCCATATAGTGGCTCGGATTCCACTTTAAACTGTAGGCCCAGTCTCAATGAACCTTTCTGTGCATTAAGTGGACTGAAAGACAAACTCAGCAGTAATATTGAATTTATTGCAATGTATATTAAGTGGAAGTATCTAGGATCTCTTTATGCGAAAGAAAACTATACATACAATAAAGATAACATAGAACGGTTTACAAATCATCTGCAGTCACCTTCTAAATAAAAATTACAGCATAGTGACTCAATTTCCAGCAAAATCGGTCAAGTAATAACAGAGATATGAGCAGTTTTGTGATCGAGTGGCCGCCATCTTGGATGACGTCATAGCTGGAAAATATACTAGGTGGCGAATGTCCACCCAAGTCAAAAATCCTTCTTAAGACACCTATTCTCTATATTCAAACTTTCCTACAGAACTATAGCCAGGTCCTGGACTAAGGTATCCAGTAGGGCTTTCGTATTTTGAATTTGGAGTGAATTAATAATTCCTGTGCAGCATATCATTGATATATAATAGGGGAGAGAGGGGTAATAGCACGCGGCGGGCAATGGCACGCATGTATTTTGAGAGCCACCCTTTGATCATAATGGACTCTACCCAGCATCGTTAGGTAGCAGAAGCTTGTCTGAACTTGCACGAGTAGTTTGGTCGATGTCGGCGGAAGTGTTTCACGTTGGTGAAGCTTTTTGTGTTCTTGTCATTTTTCTTAGGGGGAGAGGGGGAACTGCACGTACATAATTTTGAACGGTTACAGTGAAATTATTTATTTACTTACAAAGCTCTTCTTCTTAGTGGAAATACTACATATATTTAGGATTACATTGTTGGGAACAGATTTTCAAAATAAGTAAAAATTGCAGAGTTATAAAGAAAAAATGAAAGTGATGCAAAGCGTACCATTGCACACCCATGCGGGCAATAGTACGCAAAAAAAAAAATCACATGTTGACAATGGTGTAGAATACCATGTCTATTTCTCTGAACAAAAATCACATTTATAATTGACTACACTGTCTGCATCACTGCAATCTACAGGTACCCACCCCGAGCACAGCACACATCTGTACCACAACTCCCTATACCGACAAAATTCCCCTCAAAATAGACACACGTTCTGAGTATCATTGAATTGAGGAAAGGAATTACAGTCAACTGAACTGTCATCTTGATACAACTCTTGCATCTGAAATACTATCTTGGTCTGGAGTCTGTGACGGAAGCAGACAGCTTCAGTATTAATGCTCCCTTCCTGGCACATCCTTGCCCTGAAACTTGCTTCACTGAAACAGTGAAATACGCTTAGAACAAACAGTTTTGAAACATGTGGGGGTTGAAACGTCCCACCACGTAATCACCACATTTCAATTAGGAGGACGGCAAAAGTCTACCCAAAAATGCTAACTTCCTTCATTCAATCGGTGGAAACAGACTCTAGATAACTCAGGGCTTGCTGGATAAAACGTGAACAACAGCTTTATATAATATATATATATATATATATATATATATATATATATATATATATGTGTGTGTGTGTGTGTGTGTGTGTGTGTGTGTGTGTGTGTGTTTATTATAAACTTATCATAAGAAAGTCTGTTAGCACACTAGTCTTTAAAGGGCGCTGTTTGCGGCCGACGTCACGGGCTCCCCTGTAAGAGAAAGTAGTATGTGCGCGGTACCCCCAACCACAGCTGGAAACTGGCCGTAGCCAGCCGGCACCTCCGAACAAGCGGACGCTGGGTAAAGGATTAAAGGATGCCGCGACACCCCCGGCTCTGCTAGGAATCGGCAAGCCGACCGGTGTCTCCTGTACAAGGGCGGCAGGTTAGGAAGGAGGTCCTGGTGCTCCCAGACAAGCCGGGCAGGTAGAACCTGGCACCTATCAGCCGAAGCGATTAGACCAGGTAGTTAGGTTGCTGCTAGGCTCTTCTTCTTCTTTCTTCCTCCTTTCTTCCTTCTGGGATGCTGCTGGGCTTCTGGCTGGATGGCTGGTTTTTCCCAGAATGTTTGCCAGTTGACATCCGGTAGCCAACTGAGCTCCGTTTTTTTTTTTTTTTTTTTTTTTTTAGACGTCAGGATTTGTGTATCCCAGCATATTGTTTATTTAACATTAACTGGAATCGACAATAATTTACAATACTGTTACAATAATTACTTTTCTTTACATCAATATTTTACAAAAACTAACGCAACTGTCGCGTTAGTACAATTTACAATGTTCCCAGAAAATCCCCAAAATCTACTCACTACTACATATACAAGGGTTGGATAAAAAGTAATGGCAACACTACTGTCCCCTGAAAGGGGCGAGGCACAGCGCCACAACCGTTTCGTGGTTGATAAAGGAATGTCAGACGAGGAAGTATAGTGAGTGGGGTGCGATTGTATGTTATTCAGTCAAAAACAGCAGTGCTCTGAAGCAGAGGACGAGAGTGCAAGCGCCCTAACAATATGTTTAGGCAAGAAGAACAACGTCTCTTAGGCAGACGGTCAACGCAGCCTAAGAGGCTTGCAACACCACCTTCGTCTCGCATTAAGAAGGAAGCGACGGCACGTTCTGGCACGGTGTCCCATCATCCTGCTTGACAATGCAAAGTGTCACACTGCGAACACTGTGACGGCGCTCCTGCATAACTGGTAGTGGGAGGTACTGGAACATCCGCCGTATTCACCGGTATGAGACCGTGTGATTACGACCTTTTTGCCAAAATGAAGGAACCACTGTGCGGGAAGCACTACGACACGCGCGAAGCCATCATACGTGCTACAGGGCGGTCACTGCGGGACATCGACAGAGATGGACGCGCTGACGGTGTACGACGCCTTCCATACGTGTGGCAGAAGGTCGTAGAGATGGGGGGGGGCAATTACATTGAAGGAATGTAACACGAGCTCCTCTACCAATACAGTCAAGTAGCAATTATACCAGTGTTGCCATTACTTTTTATCCAACCCTTGTATATGAACATTCACCATCACAATAATTACATTAACTTGATTGTCATTTCATTTATCTGGTTTATATAAACAGTCATGGACGAGGAAGTGAAACCCTCTCTACTCTGGGTTTTATTTGACCTAAAACCCTCTCTACTCTGGGTTTTATTTGACCTAAAGCTTGCAGTAATGGGTTTGGATGCATCGTAATCCGTCTCCACAGGTTATCCCGGGCAATATGTAGTAAATCTTCAATCCTGGGCTGGTCCATGTCTTCGTGGAGTTGTTGTATACGTGTCGCTAACGGGTAATGTCCAATGTATCTGAGTGCTCTGTTTTGTACATATTGCAATTTCTGTAAATGTGTTTTAGCGGCCTGTAACCATGTAGGGCCGGCATATAATAATATAGGTCTAATCATCATTTGATACAGATGGAGTCTTGTTTCAATTGACAACGCAGGTGATCTTAGTAGAGGCATGAGGTATCCTGTTCTTTGTTTTGCCCTTCTTGCGACCTCATCTAGATGTGGGCCAAAAGTCAGTCTTGTATCAAGGCTTATTCCTAGGTACTTTATCTTATTGACCGTAGGGACTGGCGTCTGGAATATTTGGATTTTGATTTTCTCCCTAGCTCCACTCGATGCTAAAACTATGGTGTTGCTTTTTGTTGGATTTATTTTTATTTTCCATTTCTGAGTCCATTTTATTAATTCTGGCACATACTTGTTAATTCGTTTTTCGCAAGTGGACAGTAATTTTGCATGTACTAACAATGCAGTATCATCTGCATATGTTGCTAGTAATCCTTCTTTCGGATATGGAATATCTGCCGTATATAATGAGTATAACGTAGGGGAAAGGACAGAGCCTTGAGGCACCCCTGCTTCAATAGATCTGGAAGTAGATTTCTGCCCTTGCACAGTTACTATGAACTTTCTGTTTTGCAGATAATTCATCATAACTTTTAAGTAGCACTGAGGTAGCGGAAGTTGTTGTAATTTGAGCATTAGTCCACCGTGTCATACTCTATCAAATGCTTGCTGCACGTCCAGAAATAAACCAGCGACACGATGCTTTCTGTTGTTATGAACAGCAATATAGTCAACGACTCTGACAAGTTGTTCGGTAGTACCGTGATTTTTCCGAAAGCCAAATTGGTGGTTTGGTATTTGAGCTCCGGTCTCGCTGCGATGGGTTTTATACACGCGGTGGCGCATGGGCGGTGAAAATTCTAACTAAAAGTACGCGTTGCCAACTCATTTTTTTACATATAGCAAACTCCGTACTGGGAATTATCGTGATTTGATATTGAGAAAACACTAGTGGAAAAATCACTAGATGCACGTGGCACCATAACTAAAACTGTGTGCATCCAGGCAATACAATTAATAATGAGTCACGCAGGACTCTGCAGCAATACTAAACAGTTTAAATGACAATAATTGATAACTTTTACAGAATACAGCGACCACGCAGGGTCTAATAATAAGTGAAGCTAATAAACTTAGAGGTGGATCCGTAAACGTTTACAGAATACATTTAAACTAAAAGCGTATGCCTCGCAGGGACATTCCGCTTAACTCTTTCATTCGATATTAAAAAGAATATAGCGACCACGCAAGGACTAATAATAATTGAATGGCGACCACGCAGGGTCGTTACAGGATAATGATACTCACTGCGTACGATTATCCCACCTGCACGTCACTATCATTCTACCTAACTCGTGTGAACAAAAACGAACAATTAAGGCAAACCACGTTGCAATTCAAACTAAAAACGTAGTTAATAGAGTGAGAATTCTTATTATAGCCATACTGAATTTCAACTTACCTGCAGTAATCTCCCGACAAAATCTTATAAGAAGAATAACAAAAACACAAAAAGCTTCACCAACGTGAAACATTTCCCGCCAACATCGACCAAACTACTCGTGCAAGTTCAGACATGCTTCTGCTACCTAACGATGCTGGCTAGAGTCCATTATGATCAAAGGGTGGCTCTCAAAATACATGCGTGCCATTGCCCGCCGCGTGCTATTACCCCTCTCTCCCCTATAAGATTTTGTCGGGAGATAACTGCAGGTAAGTTGAAATTCAGTATGGCTATAATAAGAATTCTCACTCTATCCACTACGTTTTTAGTTTGAATTGCAACGTGGTTTTTGTTCACACTAATTGGGTAGAATGATAGTGACGTGCAGGTGGGATAATCGTACGCAGTGAGTACCATTATCCCCACATGTTTTAAAACTGTTTGTTCTAAGCGTATTTCACTGTTTCAGTGAAGCAGATTTCAGGGTAAAGATGTACCATGAAGACGGAAGGGAGCATCAATACTGAAGCTGTCTGCTTCCATCACAGACTCCAGACCAAGATAATATTTCAGATGCAAGAGTTGTATCAAGATGACAGTTCAGTTGACTGTAATTCCTTTCCTCACTTCAATGATACTCAGAACGTGTGTCTATTTGAGGGGAATTTTGTCGGGATAGGGAGTTGTGGTACAGATGTGTGCTGTGCTCGGGGTGGGTACAGGCAGATTGCAGTGATGCAGACAGTGTAGTCAATTATTAATGTGATTTTTGTTCAGAGAACTAGACATGGTATTCTATGCCATTGTCAACATATGTGATTTTTTTTTTGCGTACTATTGCCCGCATGGGTGGGCAATGGTACGCTTTGCATCACTTTCATTTTTTCTTTATAACTCTGTAATTTTTACTTATTTTGAAAATCTGTTCCCAACAATGTAATCCTAAATGTATGTAGTATTTCCACTAAGAAAAAGAGCTTTGTAAGTAAATAAATAATTTTACTGTAACCGTTCAAAGTTATGTGCGTTCAGTTCCCCCTCTCTCCCCTAATTCATTGCTTCGCGTATTCATATCTAATATCAAATAATCTAAAGATTAACACACAGAAAACATAACTTTGGCCGGTATGGGTGCAAGACATGACTCCTTAGACTAAAAGAGGATCATAAATTAACAGTTTTTGAATACTATGCACAACAGCTTTCCGCCTTGAACCCTCCCCAATTTACTCGTGATGAATATAACAGTTCTACACACCTGGTTGCCACATTTTCCCCCCCTCATTGTTATCTCTGTTATGAAACTTATGTAAACATAGAGTTCTCTCCTTCCATGTGGGCAGACAAATTCAGAAAATGAACTAATTACGAAAGTGTTTATAGCTAATAATATTAAAGCATATAAATGTAATATGTGTTGTTTGCGCCCCAACAAAATTAGAATTTCAGCGCGTTTTTAGAAGAAACTATCTCACCATCTGGAAGTACTCACAAAAAGTATACTTTTCTAGGTATTCGTTTGTTTCTGATATCAGTTTCACATTGTTGTGCGTACATCGGTTATAGGTAGGTAAAATATTAAAACTCGTCTCAATACATTTATATTCAAATATATGGATATATTCAAGTGCACTTTTCTTGATGATAAATAAAGTACAGGAACCTATTGATTGAATATCTTACCGCTAGGTGACAGTAAGATTTATTTTTCACAAATTACTTCATTTCAATAGAACATATGATTTACAATTCTTAATCGTTAAAATTTAAATATTGCATTTATAAAATTAACATTCAGCTGTTTATTTTATTACAATTTTTAAATATATTATTACCTTCCTGGAAATTTAAATAACTTCTCTTGGTAATAATCGTTGAAAACTCAGATATATAGCGACGTTCAGGACAGACAGTGATACAGAAATGAAATAAAACATTTTTTTGGACAGGTACGAACTGGGCAACCCATTTTGTACCTGGATAAAAAACAAATAAATAATCATTATTAATGGAAGGGACGATTACTCGAATGTAATGAAAATACTTCAGCCTTGTTCTGCTAGTAGTGAAAAAAAGTTGGAATTTGCACTGTGTTGGGTCCAGACAGCCATTTCGGTGGCATTTCCACCTAACCGGAAGACATTATTCTAACCCATACAACCTCACTTTCTTTGCTTCCAGTCAGGCGATTGGTGTGGAAAAAGGAATTATTATTATTATTACCATAGATTATCTACAGTTCTCAAATACAAAACTAGGACCTTAAAACCTCAAATACCTTTGCAATTTTATACTTATCAATGAATACAGAAACCAACCGAAGGAAGTACTTTGAATTCGACCGTGACGACGCAATTCCAGAGTATGCAGTATATGTCCGAGTTTGTAGCAGGGCCGAATCTACGAGCCGCAAAAAACCCGTAGTTTGCAGACCCATGCTTACAGAGACTTTTATTATCGTGTACTTTCACCTGTGTCAGTTTGTTCTATTATTTATGAGACACCCTGTATGTATGGATGTATGTATGTATGTACTATATATATATATATATATATAGTAAAACCTCGTTAATCCGGGCTCTGATAAGCCGGAATTAGCTTAATTCGGACAGGCAAAAGGCAAAGAAAAAAAGAAGCAGAATGCAAGGTTTTAAATGTGGCTACAAGTCAAGAAGAGAATTTCCCAAAGAAAAGGCAGTCAACCACTGATGAAATTCTGTTTCCCGCAGACTTTGTACTGTACTGTATAGTGTATTTAGGCCTATGCCCTTTAAATACACCATAATACACGTGTTTCGTTGCTACAAACGGAGTTTTAATGCGCTTTCTACTATCCTTTTAGGTTATTTCAGTTAATCCGGTCAACTTATTCCCCCATTAGTCCGGATTAAAGAGGTTTTACTATGTATGTAATATATATATATATATATATATATATATATATATATATATATATAATCACATCACCCCTTCCCATTTGAAAATTTTCAGTTATATTCAATATGGCGGACGTCCGCTTAGAACACACCAATGTGGTTCCCCCTAAGCCTGTTTATATCATGACCAATTGTACCCAGCCTAACTCCTTTACTTTTTATAGGGGGTGTTAAGGTACTTTTGAATCACCCTCTATGCCCTTATATGTGACTGCCAACATGAGATCAAGAATTACCCCACACACACACTTACATTATATGAGTTTGTGTGTGTATATATATATATATATATATATATATATATATATATGGGGAAGGTGTAAAGGTAGGTTGAGGGGGCCTTGGGTAATATTTTGCGGGGGGTGGGGCAAGATTTGTATGCGAGAATTACAATTTGAACATAGCATATCAAGATTATTTAAAATTATACGAGGCACACACTACATTCAAGCGAGTGACAGGAGGGCATTTGAACATACATTATAATCCAGATGAGTTTATGTTACACAGGCCGATATTAATTAATAGACCTCGGAAAGGAAACAATTAGTTATTAATGATCGAACGAATATCAAAATTATATGTAAATTTCATGATACGTGAAAAGACCATATGTGGTGTTGTTTTCATTGTTCAAAAACATTCTTGCACGATGTGAAAAATGAATGCTTGTGGAACATTTTTTTAAAAAAAAATATAAATCGCTGTCCTTTAATTGGTAAGTCGTGCATTGTTCTTTTCATTGTTGATGATTTCAGTGTAAAATGGTCACTTGTGCTGTATCTCAAATTTTCTCAATAAAATAAATAAATAAATATAAATCTATTTTGCAAGCACATACAAAAATTTGGGAAAGTCTGTATTTTTTTCTTTTTTTTCATTTGCCAGGTTCTGGAAATGAAATAAATTATTCTTGAACCACTTTCTTGATGAAATATATTTTCTGCATGCAAAGGTTTTACAGTATATACAGTTTAATACCTAAAACTAGGTTTATTAGCGTATTAAAGAAGTACGGAATGGTCTAGAATTTCTTTAAAAAATTGTCTGGAAATGTCAGGGGAATTTGTTTCGCCAAAATAAGTCAGAACTTATTACTTTACGCACAGCCTGTATTTATGCAGGACTGTTTCGTCAATATCTCTGTTCATTGATGTTTCGAAAAAGTTATTTCTCCTGTAGAAATGCCCTCATAACTTCAACCAAACATTTATTCATTCGGGTTTTTACCTGCAAAAAAAATATAGTAACATTTTCTGTGAATACTCCAGTCCAATGTCTCTTCGCCAAAGCATTCTATTCCTCAGATCTCAGTAAGTGGTAAAAGTTCCTCTTTTTGGCCTTTGAAACAATTCCCAGCCTCCATGCCCTGAGAAACGAGCTGACGTTTCTAAAAATCATATTTCCTCCAGTTTCCTGCTCTCTCTCTCTCTTTCTCTCTCCATCCCTTGCTCTCTTCCTTTCTCTCTCCCTCCCTTTCTCTCTCTCTCTCTCTCCTCGCTACAACACGCGTCCTCTGGGACGTCGGGAAAGTATCAAAGAGTTTTTTTGAAACGTGGTTGCTATGACAACGCACTTTTCAATCTCATCAAACAGTTTCCCCTTTCCTTTGGATTTGATGATCTTTTAAAGACTCTGAAAACAAGCGATTCTTTTCGCGTCAAACATGTGATCGGTCTTGAATTTTTGTTTCCCCCTACTCTCCTTACATGGAAAATTGATACCATGAAAGAAATATACAGGGTGATTCTAAAGGTAGGGTACAAACGAAAACCACAGATTCCTCCCATGAAATAGAGACGAAAGTGCCTCTTCCACTTTGCTGAGAGATGCCTCCGTGAGGAGCTAGACAACGCCGAAAACGTGTGAAAATAAACTTCACATCGCTGTACAGCCAGTACCAGTGAAGATAGAAAGGCGGAACAAAAGAAGTCAAAAGGAACACCAAAGTCGTCCATCCGAAAATCACCAGGCGGCAGCTGCACAGCGCATGCGCAGCGCATGCGCATGGGGTTCCACAAAGGAAATAGGAGTGTCCCGCAACACAAGTGAAGGGGGAGGGTAGCGATCGACAACGGTAGGGACAAAAGAAGCAATGAAGCATGAAGTAACAATTGCACAGCGGGAAACAAACACCATGACTGAAGCAGTGCAGTCGAGAAAAGGTACGTGGTCCTATCTGTACGTGCACCTTTCATTGGCAATAACCTCCTGTGCCCGTAGTTGCTGTGTTTGTCCTGCTGGCGCACGACCTCTGAGCGACATCCCCTCGGTGCTGCTACGGGGAATCCCTCGTCCCGCATTTGTTGTCTCCTTGGCAGGTCCCGTCCGGTCCTCTTTCTCTTTTGTTGCACCGTGCTTTGTTCTTGCTGCGGTGTCTGCCCACTGTATTTGGAGACTCCCCATGCGCTGCACCGCCAGCGCCGCCATTTCTGCCCCGAACCATGTATGCGTCTGTTGCCTGTCGAGTGTCACGGACCACTTTGCTTGCATTCTCGGTGTGTTTCTTCGTCCTACGTCGTCCTCCCGTGGTTCTGCAACCCCGCACTACTTTTCTCGACTGCACTGCTTCAGTCATGGTGTTTGTTTCCCGCTGTGCAATTGTTACTTCATGCTTCATTGCTTCTTTTGTCCCTACCGTTGTCGATCGCTACCCTCTCCCTTCACTTGTGTTGCGGGACACTCCTATTTCCTTTGTGGAACCCCATGCGCATGCGCTGCGCATGCGCTGTGCAGCTGCCGCCTGGTGATTTTCGGATGGACGACTTTGGTGTTCCTTTTGACTTCTTTTGTTCCGCCTTTCTATCTTCACTGGTACTGGCTGTACAGTGGTGTGAAGTTTATTTTCACACGTTTTCGGCGTTGTCTAGCTCCTCACGGAGGCATCTCTCAGCAAAGTGGAAGAGGCACTTTCGTCTCTATTTCATGGGAGGAATCTGTGGTTTTCGTTTGTACCCTACCTTTAGAATCACCCTGTATAGAGAAACAAAATATATCATTTGGAATGAAACAGCAGCGACACATTTAACTGCGCTGGCTTTGTATGAAAATAGCAATGCATTGAATGGCATAAAGATGAAATATGAGCTTTTTTTATACCTAAAATAACGATGTACTGAATTAAGTAATGTACTAGCGATATTTCACGTCATCTGTTGATAAAATCGTAAACATTATACTATACTTGGGATCTCGCGATTTGGCGGCTGGCTGAATTTACACTGTTGCCATATCTGGCTCTCAAAGCAAGATTTGTTCTGAATTTTAAATAACGTTTGTTCCCGTCTTGCGGTACATCTTTGTAATACATGTGATACATATTTGTTCGAAAGATCAGCGACCAAGGGTTATTTACTTTGGAGCGAGGGTTGGCTAATTGGCTATGCAACGTTGCCATATCCGTTCGTAAATCAGCAATTCTTGGTGGGACTAGCCTTCTCCGTTCCTGAAAATCTGGACGAGAATTAAGAAAGTGATGGGAGTTTGTCAAGTTCAATGATCATTGTTCTTTTATTAAACTCAGAGTTTAATTGTCACTTATGTATGTATCTACGGTCCGAGGGAAGCAAGCATTTTCTGTTTATGCGTTCCCCCCTCTCTCTCTCTCTCTCTCTAATCCTCTACTTTCTCTTTCTTTCTCGTTGTCTTTATATCTCTTTGTCTTCTATATCAATCCTTCTTCCGTGTTTGTTTTGTCTATATTAATTCCTCTCTCTATGGAGCACGCACTCGTCTCTCCCTGTCTTTCTATTCCTCCATCTCTCTCTATCTTTTTACCTCCTCTCTCTCTCTCTCTCGCTCCCCCTCTATCCTTTTCTCTCTATTTCTCTCTCGTCCCCTCTACCCTACTTTCCATTCTCTCTCTCACACACACCACGCATTATTTTTATCTTTATTTTTAATTACGATCTCTTTTCTCTAACCCACTATCTATCTCTCTCTATCCTCTTTCACACCAGGGATGGTCAACAACATCAGGATTCCGGAAAATTTAAAATCTTGATTCGGAAATTTTACTACCCGGATTTCGGAGAGAGATGTTTAAAAAATTTTCCATTTTTCGGGTAGAATTTAAGAAAATTTAGTTAGTCTTCCTTATTTTACGATCATATACAACGTAGAAGAAAATGAATTTGGCCATCTCTACTTCACACGTCTGTACGAACACTGTTATCTTCCTTGAAGCTTTCCTGGCGGCGAGTCCCTGAAGATGAGAGTGACGTTAGCTCTCAAAGCTCGGAAAGGCTTTTTAAACGTCTCTCTCCGAAATCCGGGTAGTAAAATTTCCGAATCAAGATTTTAAATTTTTCGGAATCCTGATGTTGTTGACCATCCCTGGTGTGAAAGTAAGATATGTTGGGGAAAAGGTTCTGTCTGTCACCTCAAGAACAGAAATCTTGTCATTCGTAAGCATAGTAAACACACAACAACATTGAAGTACTTCGTGTTTTGTAAAAGAACATTATTTTCAGGAAACGATATTTGAACCGCAGGATCAAAAGAAAGAAAATAAATGAAAAGGAGAAATACAATGTATCCAGAACTGCTTCCTCCCCCTTTCCAGCTCCTTCTAGCACTAACCGTGGGGAAATTTATGCTTTTGCTTACTTATGACGTCACTAAAGCCTGCCATGTTTGTAAACAAGGTGGCTGAAAAAAGGCCTCTTATGACCAGACGAGAAACTTTCCTTTTCTGAGAACATCTCTACAGTCTCAAGGGGTTCAATGCGTATGCTGGGTCTTCTCTATCGTTTCACGGAAATAACTTGACTGCCCTCAGCACCTTTTACAAATCTTTTGTGTCACCTAAAATTGAATACTGTTCTCCGATCTGGTCTATGGCATGCCCCTCAAATTCAGATAGACTAAATTCCTTCCTAAATTTCTTCCTGGCCATTGTTCGACACCGAATTCCGTCCACAAAACACTTGCAAAAGTCCATCCTCCTGCAAATGTTAAATATACAAACTCCTCAAGAGAGACACAGACTGGCTGACCATATATTTCTACATAAAATAGTGAATGGCAACCTCAGAAGTGACCGCCTTCTTCAGGAAATTCACTTTCGTGTGCCTGTCCGCTCAACAAGAAGCACTCAACTTTTTGCCTCTCAGAAGCCGAGATTGTGCCTCATCCAGCGCTCTCTGTTCCATAGACTGCCCAGTCAATATAATAATCTAGGAAGCCACATAGACATTTTTGAAAATCTGGACTGCTTTAGAAGAAAGGTAACTAAAAGTATGTAAGTCTCTTAACCTCATGTAATTTTTCTAAGTTATTATTTTTGTCCTTATGTTCTATAAAATCGTTCCAATGTAAAATTGCTAACGCTGTATTTGGAATCATCTTATTAAATAAATAAATTAATTAAAATAAATATATAAGACCTTCAAGAGCGGGGGAAAAGCGGTCGAAGGACCTTGGATTCGCAGACCTGCTGCGATGAGTTGGCCCGCCTGACACCATTGTACTCAACAGGAAACGTAGCGAGACGGCTGAGTACGGGGGGTAGAACTGGGCCTCTCCTTTCGATTCGCTAAACTTAGCGAATCTCTTGCGTATTTCTAGCTGTTTCATGGCGTCGAGTGACTAATTTCGCTCAAATGTGCGAGTATTCAGACTTATTTTTTACTTCTTCTCTAAAATATTTAAAAAGTAATTTATTATTATTTTGCTTTGTCATCGCCGCATCTCCCGATGACCGGACGCTTCGCCTCTGTCCAGCTGTTTGAGCGTAGTCGTACACTGCAATAAATTTAACAAGATACGTGTTTTGTTTAATTTTAAGTAAAACTCTCGACGCGAACGAGTTGGTTATCCCACTAAGTGACAGCGGATATACCAGTTTGTGGCTGTGGGTAAAACTACATGTACACCAAATAGTAAAAGTAGTAGTAGGCGAATTGTCAATCATTGTATTTATTTGGCACGTTTTCCGCAATGTGACCATGCATAGAATGAAAACTATTTCACGGTTACGTCCACTCTACCCCCTCTAAACTCTGTGCATTAATATTTCACCACTCGTGTATATAAATTCTCGTACTCTCAATGACAAAATAAATAGTAGGCGTTCACCATATTTAGTCACTCCTATTTCCACAAAATTACGATTATGAATTGAAGTAACGTAAATAGCCAAAGGACAGTATCTGCTTCGCATCAATAGAACACACCACCTTAAAACACATGATGCTGTATTAAGCGTGTGATTGACACCTTGCCTACTATCAACTTTAACGTTGTATATTTTAAGCTTCAAGGTATGTGAATACATTTAGCCAATATTATTTTTGAATGTTATTAATTTTGCAATCATTTGAAATGCATCGAGTGAATACATATAGACTTTTATACTTTCAATTCTTTGACCTAAAATCGCCCAAGCAGTGGATCAATAGTGTATAGATTTTTATATTGGAAATTTTTCACGTCATTATGTTATTTTGTGTCTTTTGAAATGTAATCATACGACAATACATCATACTGTGAAATAAATTTGAATTTAACTGCAACCAGATCATTTAACCAATTACAATTAACGCCTTAATTACACTTCCGAGGTTACCAAATAATTGTGGAGAGGGATGCTGAAGTGGGTTCACGAAAATGGAGAAGCAGTTCTGGATTGCCAGGTCCAGTACTGCTTTCGCCCGTCTACTGCTTTAACACAACAGAAATACTGCATTTGAAGAGTAAGAATTTTGGAGATAACTACAGACAAAAGTTTCGTTGGCCTGTGATTGTTACTGAAAGATATTAGTGTTCTTTATTGGACGAATTCTAATCAAGATTTTGTGTTCTTCCATGAATCAATATCGTAAATGGGTCCAACAATAGTAAACTGTCATGAATATTGCAAACGGATATTATACCCACATGGGTATATTGTACAGTCACGGATAATGTAATAAGTCACTGAGATTGTTACAACCCAGAAGTGACTGCACAATTTACGCTGAATTTCCTTTATATGCCTTGGTAATATTTCAACCAACGAGATGTTTGCCAGTACCAACTTGCACAGTAGTTAGGGGGCGTGGTGTGGTGGTAGTGGTTTTTGGTTTCTATATAGGTTGGTTAGATTGTAATTGTCCTGTTCTGCACAATGTAATTCGATATTGGCAAACATCTCGAATTAGTTATTATCCTCTAGAATTAACTACCTCTAAATTCCGCATAAACCTTCATAATTTGATTTACTGAGGGAATATGTGTAATTGCACAATTTTCGTCTGTTTCGAATTCTGAATTCGATACTTTTAGTTGTCACTTTTCCTTTAGAATTGTTGAAGGTGAACCTTGGTAATCAATATTAAGATTAATTCAAATTATGCACAAAATCACAAATGAAATTAAGGTATCGATAGCTTTGAAACAACCACCCCTCCTCCCCGAATTATTAACGTCTAACTTGCCAGGTGACAAAATACAGTGCTTTCGTGTTGACTCTGGGCCGAGCTAGCGCGTGACATGGCGCAGATGCCGGCATATTTGTGCTGTAACGTCTAGCTTATTTATGCACATATCGTTAGCATGTAGGCAATTATATTTATATTCAATAACGAGTACTAACCTGTGTTATAAGAGTTGTTCAAAGTTGTTCACGCGCTATCCCGGCCCAGAGCCAAAACAAATTAACTGTATTTGTTTTTTGTTTCCAGTATTAAGGAGTAAATTTAGTAGTGAGGACCATCTCGATATATCCATAGAGGGAGTACGGGATTTTCCTTGTCCGTGCAATACAACTGAATAGCATTGATACAGGTGGCATGAGTTTTCACAACCCTGACTTCCTAACATACAATTGGTTACGTTAGAATTTGTTCAAGGGTGCGGAAACCAAAGTAACCTAGAAGTTGATTACAAATAATGGCTCCGCGTAAATAAACAACATATCCCCATATTTCTTCTTCGATATAATTATTTGATTACACGTGAAGCGAAAAACATGGATAAATGTTACTACTTCACCTAACAAAATGTCAATAAAAACCTAATATAAACGTAAAATTACTAACAAATTCGTGAGACAAGTAAGACTACCACACTACAATACGCACACTTGTAAACAAACAAGCACCACGCGATTCTCACTACAGCTGCACTAAATCTTTCGTTAAGTTTCACTGTCGTCAAAGCAGTATTACCAACTTTACAGTGACGTGCCCAATGAGGGATTGATGAGTGTTATAATCCCCCCCCAGCAAAATGAGGGCTTCACTAGTAAAAAATTAAACATGTCCCCCCCCCCTTTAAAAATCCTGGGCACGCCACTGCATTTGTAAGCACCAAAACTTCACGTAAACTCCATTCAAACCACGAACATAACTTAACATATTCCAGCTTCCTTTCCATTTGCAGTTCTTCCCAAGTTCCGACGCATGAAACCAATAGCATGTTAAAAACACTGCAAAGACAATCCATACGTAATTCCACACAAATCAGAACAGCGCGCTACGACGCCAGGGAACCTAGATTGGAATCCCGACCTGGACATGAGTGTTCTTTGAGAGTGTCCATTAGTTTCACCATATCATTCCTCATCTTCCCTGTCAGCCACAACTGGCAGAAATGCGGAAGTAAAATATACCAATAAACCAAAAAGTTCAAACCACACAGAGTTGGGAACGATGAATCAGCGTAATGAATAATATCACAGACCATTCAGTGGTTCACTATAATACATCACCGCGAGCTAAAACAAAACTTTCATACGACAATTTAAACACACACAAAAGCTTTTGCAGGGGGAGAACTGGAGAGTCAAGGTTACACTATCCAAGCTTTATCTGGAATTCGTACGTACCAGAAGTGAGATTGGCTGTGTAATGTTAGAATCCACTTTATGCACAGATAGACTAATCGGGACTGGATCTACAATTTGGAGTAGGATACGAAGCAGTACGTGGTTGTCGAACCCGGAAACCCTTGATTACAAGGACGTTCAGAACAGAGGTATAAGGTGAAGAAAAATGCTTAGGCGCCTAATAAAGGGAGGGAACTCTTATTGCATGCTTAGTTTATGTCTCTTCCCAGGCGCTTTGGTCAAGCTACGACGAGGTTAAATAATGAACTGCGTGAGTGCAGAATTACCAGGATTCCAACCTTAGACCTTAACTAGGTGACACAAAAGACGGCTCTCAAGCATTCGAAGCTGTGAATGAGTGTCCTCCCTAGTACAAATTGGCGACTTATCGATAAAAATGTATTTTTAAAAGTTAGGATTACAGAAACCACAAATTATACGTGTTTGTTTCAGACGTCTGGGGCGATACAGATCGTCGCAGACATCGGTATTGCTTGCAGCTTACGAACTCAACTGTCTAGATTAGCAAAAAGTTAGGGTTGCTGGTGAATGGATACACGTGATCTTGCTAGATTAGGTCAATTAAACTGTACAGTCTTTAGATTTCATTATAGTTTCCTGTGTCATTTAATTGAAAAGAAACTCATTCATTATACGAATTCGAACGATTTGATCTTCATGTGTTAAACTTCCCGACCTAATATCTTGGCCTTCTAGAGCTAAGGATTCCGAATGTTTAACGATATTTTGTAAACTTTAGGTTAGGAAATGGTTTAGAATACTCTAAACGTTTTTGGAAGTAAGGTTGAAGCTTAGAAAAACTAATTATCACAGTTAAAAGCTTCATTATGTTATATTTACCGCAGATATTATGATTTGAAAAGTAGCTTAGGCGAGCAATCGTTCTTGGTTTCCGGTCGTCTCAGACGCGGAGATTTAGCGGATTTTTAAGTGAGGTGCGAGGGTTTTCATACTTGACAAAGAACCATATAAGGGTGTGTGGAAGGGAAATATCGTTCTACAGACAACACGCTGTAAGGAACCAGGGAAATAGAAATCGGATCATGTGGAAAACGTTTGTGAATCGTGATTAATTCGTATGTGGAATTATGTATGGAGTCCCATATCAACTCGTCGGACTGCCCAACTTTACAACGAGATCTTTCTTTCTCTTAAGCCCCCGAAACTACGTCGTTGTGCTCTGACGTGGAAACAGCGCAAACGTCTGCCACCCGCTTATTTCATGGTCGTGGCTAGTACGTAATGGTTGCACATTTTACTATAGGAAATCCACCCATGTATATAACAAAAGTTATAACACATTTTTAAAACTAGAAGCCATGAGTTTTGACTCCTGAGAGAGCATTGCTGTTTCGTTGACGTTGTCGCAGACTCGCAGGAGCAGCGCCAAGTGTGGGCCACAAAATCAAATCAATCCACGCTATCAAATTGCAATTGGTAAACATTGCGACAAAAATAGAATTAACGTGCATAGGTAATAGTGAAAATCATGGACTAATTCATGATCTCTTTTTAACGGGTGTCTAAATAGAAAATTTAACACATTTGCAATGTAAAATTGGAATTTGAACAAGTCTTTACTGCGACATTTAAACTCTTCATTGGATATTATTTTTTTATTTTGGATGACGTAATAATGAGAATATATTATAATATAATGGTCCGCCTGCACCAGAAAGCCTGGTGCCACAACTGGGGTCTCACCAATTAAATAAATGCAATACGGAAAACTTAGTCAACGAACTAGATACAAAACGAAAATTTATAAACTGGAATTCGCCCCTATTATCACGCCAATTATTATTTCAAATCTTTCCCCATTCAATTACCAAAATAAACTTTTAAATGAAACCACACTATTTCCAGCTATCATCATTAACGAGACACTGAAGTTTAGGGAAATATCGTAGTTATTTCGATACAATACGTGCTGCTATGTGAAACTAGTTTTATCGACCAGTTAAATATTGTAAACGATTATGTAACTATGTGCATGGATTTTCAAATGTAACGGACGAACACTTCATGCTGTTAGTTGTTATAACTCGCAAGAGTTACATTAAGAGAAATAGTCTCAGAATGATAGAAATTGGCATTATTTTGCTACTGTAACGATAGAAGCTATTTTTCCTCACAAAAATGTATATGCTTATGTTATGTGCAGAAATTTGACTCTTCTAATAGTTTGAATTAGCTGTTGAAAGGGGAACGGGTCACATTTATGCACTTTTTCTGCACGGAGCAAGTTACGCGATTCATACACAAATTCTGCAATCTTACGAATAAAATATAAACACTCATATTGGATCTATCGAAACGGAAAATACACCATACTTTACCACCCATTACTTCTTAGCACATGGCTCCTCGTATCCTCGTCGTGTGGAAGATCTGACAGTGCGCTGCTTCCTGGCCTTAGACTGACTGGCTGTTCAGTGTTGGCAACCCCATTTCCAACAAATTCCCTCTTAGGTAAAGAATATCTACCTTTATCTAAGGAAAAATTCCCTTATGGAAATGAAACTTTCCTCGCTTCGTCAGAACATTTTTAAAGATCCACGATTCATCAGAAGTGTAACGGGCTATGAAAGTAAAGAGCATTGATATTCCAAGCAGCAGTATCTATATGTAGATGCAATTTGCCACAAATATAAAACATTAGACACTCTCTGAATAAGTTAAATGTCTACGAACCAATCTCGAGATGTATCATGAATATACGAGAATCATAAACACAACAGTTTTTTTTTGTAATTGCTCTTGTTCTAATGAAGCACTAACGAAATGGTTAACAGTAATTGAGAGCACTAATGATGCACTAACGAATTGCACTATTAGATTTGTTAGTGCACCATGTGGTGGGGGCAACGTGAACTTAGCCCACCAACAGTTCTTTTGTAATTACTCTTGTTCTAATGATTGATTGATTGATTTGTTGTTTTAAGTCCACTTTATGCACAGTAAGGCTAATCGGGACTGGACCTACAGTTTAAAGTGGGATCCGAACCACTTGTGCCTCCACCGGGTATCGAACCCGGGACCCCTTGATTGCAAGGCGACGACGCTACCACTGCGCCATCGGGGAGGCCTCTTGTTCTAATGAAACACTAGCGAAATTGTTAACAGTAATTGAGAGCACTGACGCTGCACTAACGAATTACACTATTTGATTCGTTATGGACGTAAAGTTTACAAAAGTTAGCGATAGATGGTAGCATTAGATTAGAAACGTAAAAACACTGTTGGTGCTTATGAAACTGCTTATAAATATATAAAATGATAAGAAAGTAATAGTTAATAATGGTTAATAACATAAAAAAGGAAATAATGAATAGAATAATATACGTATACATAAATACTATAACTTAAAATAAAGTTCTCATATGTAATGATATATAAAATCATAAGAAGTTGAAAGCGTGATAAAGTTTTCGGAGATCTCCAATATTTACAAACGGTATTTTGCAAAAATTAATGCTACCTTCGTGTTTGTGAGCTTTTTCCAGTGTAATTTCATGTGTCACATGACTAGGTTCCCATTTAAAAAGAGTGATCTCGATCCAAGATGGCGACCATATTTCAAAAGCGGTTCGGTAGGTTTTCCCCCATCCCCAAACTATATGTACACATAAAATTTGATAACCGTATGCATTTCGGTTTATTCGGCCCGTTTCGCACTTTTGGACCACCCTGTACAATCTACTAGTTAACGCCATTGGAAGATTTACTGTCTGGTGTAGTTTCCAACAAAGAACCCAATAACCCTGAGATCTAGCTGTGGGAGAAGTGTTGCCGGAATACAGGTAGCATTAGTAATGCACAAATTTTTATTTGTTGGATTTTTCCCAAGGATTACGGCGCTTATTGTGCAATGTTGCCGACCTACGAAAGGCGTCGAAATGAATAAAGCCCGTAATCCGCGAGAACCGTTTGAGCTCATCTGCAAACTGCCCATTATCATCAGACCGCTGAATCAAGTAATCCGATAATCTGGGGCGATTGCGAAACTTATGGGTTCGTAGGTTTCTCGTCGACCCCTTTCAACCAGGGTATTTAATTGCAAACCCTGTGTGGAGCGATGTTCCCTTCGAGACCGAGTACGTAATCCCCTCCTAGTATGCAGACCTTGAACAACAGCTCATCCTAGCGAAAAACATACAACTGTTGCTATGTGTACGGTGGGATCCATGAGTATTACCGTGCAAATTGTCCATAACTATTTTCATTAACTTTTCTCTCGCATCGTAGGTGTTTTTAAGCGATGGATTGGTATGTATGCTGGTGCAGAAATTGTCAACAGCTTGTTTTAAGTTTTCTTTTATTACTTGAAGCTCTTATTGGGTCAAATAAAGTGCACGAACATGGCGATGGACAATTTGCACGGTAATACTCATGGATTCCACTGTACATGAAGATGTAACATCTGTAGTCCCGTTTAGTTGCAACATCTACAGAGCATTCGCTGACATTCACTACGAGAACCGGCGGCAAGCGGCCCGGCGTCAGCGCTTGTCTTTCCCGTCGAACGGGGTCCGCGAAAGTCGCTAGAGTCGGCTATTAAGATTACAGTTTTCATATTGTGTACTAACCTTGTCTACAGAAGGTGTTGAAAATGAGGTCCCTCTGGTGCATCACATTCCTGGCATCTCCGAAGGAAATTGGCATTTACACGTGCAAGTTCGTCTACTGTAATTCTCCCGATTTCTCTTACAATACTCTCTTTAACTCACGGATGGTGTGCGGATTGTCTTTGTATACTTTATTTTTTTAGATTTCAAAAATCGCAGGCTGACAAATCGGGGGACCTAGAGAGTTTTTGAAACACCCGTTTCTTGTGAGAGGCGGCGGATAGATTTCCGAAGAGACTGTTCTAACCTTTGTCCTATCTCATCGAGTTTTTCCTCAGTAAGTACACGTGGGTTTTTCTTTCCATTTTCATTCAGAACTGACCCTGTTACTCTAAACCTTTTACGAGGTTTAATATAGTGGTCCTATGTGGAACGGGAACACCAGGAAATTTCGTTGCAAAACGTCGTCGCACATCTCCACAATTCCTCTTTCCGAAGTAACACTCGACAAGATAAATCCTTTGTTGTAATGTAAACTTTTGTGGTGCCATATTAAGCCACAATCTTCAACACACGGACACGACACAACACAACTTCCGAGGGAAGATTATACTGGCGTCAGTTTGCAACGTCAACAGAAAGGGAAAGAGAGCGAAGGCAGGAAGAGCGAAGAAAACAGACTGTAGTGTGCGACTGTCGCGGACCCGTTCACCGGGAAAGACAAGCGCTGATGCCGGGCCGCTTGACGCTGAGTCTCGTAGCGAATGTCAGGGAATGCTCTGTAGATGGTTACACGGTGCAACACCGACTCGTCCACTTCGTTGATTTAGTGTCAAGTAGTGTATTTAGTGTCTGCACTGTTTGCACTAGCGGTATAGTGCACTTGGTGCGTGCTAACTAAAGGTATTTTCTACTGCTACGGCGGCCGATCCTAAAGCTGGCAAGGGAAGTGGGGAGCGGGGAAGCGACCTATCCAGCACGATAAGAAACTCAGCAGCCTGTAGAACGAGGGACACGTAGTACTTCTTATCGCCGCGTCGTAACTATCGGCGTCACCGCTGTTGTCTGCTTGGTCTGCGACCTAATCCCCGCTCCCCACTTCCCTTGCCAGAACTAGGACCGGCCGCCGTAAGAGTAGAAAAGACCTATAATCTAATGAACGTTTAAAGTAGCAGACAGGCATTTGTTGAAACTTCTGAATTTGACTATGTCTACTTAGTGGAACGTCATTTCCTTTCACCAGCCTGACAAATGGGTACACCTGCACTACACCGAATGCCAATAAATGCAGAGAACTACACAGGGCCACTGTGTAGGTAGAGGTGGGTGGCGGTATCAGCTTTGAGACGTCCGATAAAGAATTATTTTGATTGATTTATTGATTTTTACTTCGCTTTTCTGCCACTTTTGCCCAATCGCGACGATGAGGATGAGTGATGATTGTTTTTAAGAGGGGAACCTTCGAAGTAAGCCCGCCTCCACCCGCATACATTCGAGGGTATGCACTAGCTGTCCTGGTGCCTTTAAATAAACCAGGACGTCAGTTTATCTGAATTTAAACTGTTCCCCCGCCTTTTCGTCTTTTCTTTTTTTTCTTCAAAATTTACAATATATAATACAATAATAATAATAATAACATGGTAGTGATATTTTACACATTTGGATTTATGTTTACTCATTCTGGGAGCCAGAAAGTTAATTAATTTTGTTAATATATATAGATTGGTTGATTTAGTGTTTTAAGTCCACTTTATGCACAGTAAGGCTAATCGGGACTTGACCTACAGTTTAAAGTGGAATCCGAACCACTACGTGCCTCCACCGGGTATCGAACCCGTGTTAAGATACATAAAATATAATGAATTATAAGTTGATTAATGGAGCTAAATTGTAAATAGTACCGGGTGTTTCAACAGAAACGCCGTGAGTTCAAATGGCATTTTAAAATATTTATGATAACTACTCAAAAAAAATAATTACATAATCTGATAGAGAAAACGCAAAAGTTTAATGGAAATCATGTTCGAAATGTCCACCTTGACAATTTATCACTGTCTTGCACCTGGTTGCACATGTTGTCAAATATCTGACCAAGGGTTGCACGACTAACTTGTGCAGTACACTGTTCGATTTTTGCTTTCATATCATCTAGTGATCACAGTCCTCGTTTGAAAACTCCCTGCTTTAGGAAACCCACAAGAAATAGTCTCACGGGTTTAAATCAGGGCTAGTTGGAGGCCACTATAAACCATTTTGAAATATATGTGTGTAGCGATTGTCAGGACAGGTTCAGTTGTATGCGGCCTAGCTCCGTCTAGCTGGAACCATTGCTGACGAATTGGACAACGTTTCCGTCGAAGACCAGGAATGAAGTACAGTATTCCTGCAGCATTTTGCAAATAATTTTCTGATGTGACATAGCCATAAAAAAAGAAAGGTCCAATCAAGCCACGTTTCGATACACCACCATACCAAAACCTTTTGTGCGTACAGAGGTGTCATGTCTCCTTCGTTCATGTGGATTATAGATTAAATTTTAGACTTTTGTCAATCATTACATATACAAATTATTAATGTGAATATACGAAATATTTTTTAGGGTCATTTGAAATCACGGCGTTTCTGTTGAAACACCCGGTATTATGTAATGAATTAGAAGTTAGTAAGTGAAGAACAGTGGCGGCGATCGGGGGAGCCAGGGGGCAGTTGCACCCTACTTTTTGCCACTTTTGACAGAGCACTATGCTAAACCTTATCTACGAGGGAAAGAATACTGTCTCCCCCCCCCCCGAGTTTTGGCACCTTGCCCCCCTAGTTTTGGAACCCAATCGCCGCCACTGGTGAAGAATTAGTAATAATGAGTTATTTATACATTTCTTTATACCCTTTTCTCTTTGATTCGTGAATTTAGTTATGCCTGAATTTCAAAGTATTGCATATACTTTGAAATGTGCGTTATATTTAGCATTGTTTGTTGATAATAATAATAATAATAATAATAATAATAATAATAATAAATCTAATGATTTGGTTTCCGTTAATTGTCTATTCTGGTAAACCAGAACAGATTTGGTGTAGTACTTTTCCATTTCTTAGTAAAAAGGTACAATTTATTAACTTTCACGATTATGTACGTGAAGACGTTCCCGATGTGTGATGAGATGATGAAATCTATGAAGGGGAAACGCCAATGCCCAGACCGGGATTCGAACCCATGACGTCGTAGCGCGTTGTGCGAACACTCAGCCACCGAGGCCGGCCAAGTTTCGTTTAACAATCAGGTTGACGGACAACGGAAACAACGCCATGCCATGTTCCATTTGCAGGGTGTTTTCCGACAGGAAAAAAACAATGGCTTACGTCCGTGAATCTGCAATGCGAGATTGCATAAATGCAGGATGAAAATGGAGCACCTATACCCTGTCCCGGGAACCTTTGGAGTGAGCGAACGAAAACAGGCGGAAGTTAATGGCTCGTGAACTCGTGATATGGCAAGCGAGTGCAGCTACCAGCCGTTTCCAGCAGCGCCAACTCCTTTGCTCTGCCAACTCTCTTTCTCCCCTTCTCTTCCGTTATGCGATCCGTTGCTCCAGAGATTCCAGAGACAGAGTATACTCTCTGTTTATTTCTAACATTTCCTTGTACAGTCACGTACAATAATGATGGGCCACCTAGATCGAAATACTTGCTTCTTTACACTGCGTTGTGTGTTGCCTAATTCTACGGCTTTAACAGCATATTTTCAACGACACCGCTGTAGAGATAACCTGTTTATTATTGCTCGTGACTGTACATAGCATGTAACATTTTATTATAGAGTTATAAACCCCAAGCCAATAACTGAACACCAATATAATAATACAAATTAATATAAAAAAATACTCAAATGAAAGCTACATTAAATATAATTCTCTAATAACTAGACATAAGATAAGACAAATAACATTTAATACCAAATAATAATTTTAATAGAAAAATATAACACTTTTACCTTAAAATTAATCTTACTGGCTTCTCGCCTTTCGAGAAAAATGGATATTCAATTAAAATTTAATACTCCCTGATACAAAAGGTACGATTTATCATATAATAAAAATTAATATTTCATATACAGTAAAACCTCATTAATCCGGACTGGGGGATAAGTTTAAGGAAAGTCCGGGTTAACTGAGATAACATAAAAGGACAGTAGAAACTGCATTAAAACTCCGTTTATAGCAACAAAACATGTTTATTATGGTGTATTTAAAGGACATAGGCCTAAATACACTATACAGTACAGTACAAAGTCTGCGGGAAACAGAATTTCATCAGCGGTTGACTGCTTTTTCTTTGGGAAGTTCTCTTGTGACTTGTAGCCACATTTAAAACCTTGCATTCTCCTTTTTTTTGGCCTTTTGCCTGGCCGGATTAACCGAAGTCAGGCTTATCGGGGTCTGTATTAACGAGGTTTTACTGTATTTAATAAATCCCAACACTATACTAATAATCTATCACACAACAAATATTATTACTAAAATATATAACCAAAAAATATAAAATTTATTTTCATATATAATTCTAATTTACACAAAATTATATAGTAATTTAACCCCTATTAAAATATGCCGAATTGCACTACTAACTATTCAATGAATAATATTTAATTTTCCAGAATAACTTTATGGACACATTATAGTTCCTTTCCATCAACCAAAAAGGTCCCTTTGACGTAAACCATAAACTGCTTTTCTCATTTTCCCAAAGTGTCGACTCGCTTGCATGCACCTGCTGCTACTCTGTGGAATCGATTTTGGATTTCACTTCGAGCGTGGCCAGGATACATCCCACGGGAAAAATATACCCTAATTATCGGTCCCTGGGATTTCCAATATGGATGATTATCAGGCCCTGGCTGCTTTCGTCTAAGACGGGGTTCTTCCGTTCGAAGCAACGGATTGCGCTGAAACTTGGAAAAGAGGCTATGGAAACCATGGGGAAGTGAATGCTGACGGAAAAGAAAATAGTTTAAATTTTCACCACCAGGTGTAAATGTGGCGCTTAGAATTAAATTCCCCAATCTCAGAGCACTCTGGAGATCGTTCGATGCAACGGATTTCGCTGAAACTTGGAAAAGAGGCTATGGAAACCATGGGGAAGCGAATGCTGACGGAAAAAAATAGATCAAATTTTCACCACCAGGTGCAAATGTGGCGCTTAGAATTAACTTTCCCCATCTCAGAGCCCTCTGGAGATCGTTCGAAGCAATGGATTGCGCCGAAACATGGTACAGAAGCAATTCAAACCATGGAGAAGCAAAATCTGACGAGAAAGAAAATAGTTCAAGTTTTCACCACCAGGTGGAAATGTGGCGCTTAGAATTAACTTTCCCCATCTCAGAGCCCTATGGAGGCCGTTCGATGCAACGGATTGAAACTTGGAAAAGAGGCTACGGAAACCATGGAGAAGCGATTGATTGATTGATTTAGTATTTGATGAAATTGATGAATGAACATTCCCAAACAACCAAGCCCGAGCGAGATTTGAACCCGGGACCCTTGGTGTCGCATTGCGATGTGCTAACCACTCGGCCACAGGGTCCGGCCCATGGGGAAGCGAATGCTGACGGAAAAATAGTTCACAATTTCACCACCAGGTGTAAATGTGGCGCTTAGAATTACATTTCCCCATACTCAGAGCCGCCTTGAGACCTTTCGAAGCAACATATTTCGCTGACAATTGGTACAGAGGCCACAGAGGCCATAGGAAGCTAATGCTGACGGGGAAAAGTGCTCATTTACACTACCAGGTGCAAATGTGGCGCTTAGAATTGAATTTCCCACACTCAGAGCCCTCTAGGGGTCACTTGAAGCAATGGATTGCGCTGAAACTTGGTAAAGAGGCTATTGGAAAGCAGGGGAAAACGATGCTGACGGAAAAATAGTTCAAAATTTCACCACCAGGTGTAAATGTGGCGCTTAGAATTAAATTTCCATACTCAGAGCACTCTGGAGACCGTTCGAAGCAACGGATTTCGCTGAAACTTAGTACAGAGGTTATGGAAGCCATAGAAAGCGAATACTGACGGGGGAAAGTGCACATTTTCACCACCAGATGCAAATGCGGTGCTTAGAATTGAATTTCCCATACACAGAGTCCTCTAGTGGTCATTTGAAGCAATTGATTGCGCTGAAACTTAGTAGAGAGGCTATGGAGACCATGAGGAAGCGAATGCTGACGAAAAAAGTTCAAATTTTCACCACCAGGTCGAAATGTGGCGCTGAAATCTGGTGCACAGTGAACATCATCCTGGACCATTGCGCTTCCAAAGGGTCAGTCACGTTGGGAGAGAACACATTGAACACAGCTGTACCGACATACACTCAAATTACTGCCACAGCGCCACATTCAACCTGGTGGCGAACATTTGAACTACTTTTCTTCATCAGTATTCGCTTCCCCATAGAAGCCACTGCCCACTGTACTGAAAACTGTTGTTATTTTCCTTATTATTTTATCAGATCATGAATTTTCCAGTGTTCTTTAGTACATTTTAATTTCATTATTCCAAGATAACTTCTTAAATTGTTATAATTAGAGCTCGGAAGTTGAAGACATATAAATTGCCAAAAAAGGTCTATAAAAAGACCTAAAAATATTTAAAAAAGGACCTAAAAACAGAAAAAAGACGTATAAATGTGATCCAAATTAATTAATAACTTCAGTTTTAATTACATAGCTACTTATTGAATAAAAGAATTAAAAATTCTGGTGGTATGGAACATACAGTGCGAAAAAACTATATGAATTAAATGCAACTTCTTTCAGTCCAATTTTTTTTCTCTCGTTTCAGGTATGGTTCAAATATATATATATATATATATATATATATATATATATATATATATATATATATATATATTTATTTCTTTACTACAGAAAGGATGTTTAAGAAGTGATGAACTGATGATGATTCGAATTGAGAATGGGCAGTATAAACGTTGTCAAAAGAAGGTGAAGTTCCAAAAAAAAAAAAAAAAAAGACGTTCAGACCTCAAAAAAAGGCTAAAAGAGGACCAATATGCCAAAAAACGCCGAAAAAGGCAGAAAAGGACAAATAAAACCCACCTTTTTCTGGCCTACAATGACCCAAAATGAACATATATTATGTTGTATGTTGTTGTATGTTGGGCCTCGTCTTCGGACACTAGGGAAAAAAAATGATTTTTCCTCAACTTCCTAGCCCTAGTTATAATGTTGATAAATTAATTACATTTTTTTACTGCCATGAACCTGACAGAAATAAAAAGGATTACTTAAATTAGGTATTTTAATATACTTACATATTTTTTACATGTTGCAGCTATATTTACACATTCTTTACATATTTCAGAGATTTTTCTACATATTTGGGCTACATAAAAATCCGGCCCCTATTGATGATATGATGAAATTGATGAAGGGACACTGGCAAAGAAGTCCCGTGCTCAGGCCGGGATTCGAACCTGGGACCGTTGGCTCATGCAAACATTCGCCCACCTAGCAATTATTTGATTATTGTTATTATTGTTCATATTTACTATTATTCCAACTGCCCTACACCCTTGCAAAAATTCTTGACAACAACCAGGTCCTAAACGTATTCGGTGACGTCACGTAACAGCCTGCATTGGCTCTCCGTGTAATACTTAAGGGCATGCGGGACGGTCTCCACTGAACTCTTCCCAAGCTCTTCCCCCCGTGGCAGTGTTGCCATCTCAGCTCTCTTGGAGCCAGATCTGGCTCTTTCGTGCACTCGTTTGGCTGTGAACTGGGGCGCCTGCCCCCGTGCCCCACTATGATGCGATCTCTGGTTCCGGCCCACACAGACCAACTTTTGGCGTTATTATGCATTTTGCACGTGACGTGATATTGTTATATTGGCTGCGTCGCCCCATCTCCTCTAATATCCCCAGCTACTGTTTTTTTATAGCGCCGTGTTGACGTGAAATTGGCATAATATTGTTAACAGGGAATCCTTTATTTTCGATTTTGTACCACCATGAGATGGGTGATGGCGCAGGATCTAGATGGTGAAAACTAAGAAAAAATTGTCATCAATTTAGAGTTAACGGTAATACGAGGGTCACTATTTATATTTTGAGCCTAACAATGAAAAAACAGGAATTTGGCATTGAAAACTGCTTTATTGTTTTTCGAAGTATTCTCCTTTATGGTCAATACACTTTTGCATTCGTTCGAACCATTTGTCAAAGCAGTTTTTCCATGGTCAATATACTTTTGCATTCGTTCGAACCATTTGTCAAAGCAGTTTTTCCAATCTTCTTGAGACACCTCCATAATATGGTTTTTGAACGCATCAACGGCGTCTTCCGCCGACGAAAATCATTGTCCACGCAATTTATTCTTGACATTCAGGAACAAGAAGAAGTCATTGGGTGCCAAATCAGGACTGTACGGCGGATGACCCATCAATTCGATTTTTTGACTGATCATAAAGTCGGTTGTTAGATGAGATGTGTGACAGCTGGCATTGTCTTGATGAAGAATGATCCGACGGCGTTTGTTTGTTTTCCGTATTTGACCGAAGACCTCTGGCAAACAAATTGTTGTGTACCATTCACAGTTGACCGTTCTACGTTCCTCTAAATGCACAGTTGCCACATGACCAGTTTTCCCGAAAAAACAGGCGACCATTTGTTTCGATGTGCTTCGAGCGCGAACAACTTTTGTTAGATTGGGTTCATCTTGAAACACTCATACAGTCGACTGCTGTTTACGTTCTGGCTCATATGCATATATCCATGATTCGTCACCTGTTAAAATCTTATATACGTGTTTTGAAGCACCACGATTGTATTCATTGAGCATTTGTTTGCACCAATTGACGCGAGCGTCTTTTTGAGTTTTTGTCAAATTGTGTGGGATCCAACGAGAACATACCTTTCTCACAGCTAAATGATCATGTAATATTTTATATATGCTGGTGGAACTAATGCCTATGGTTGCCTCAATCTCACAGTATGTCACATGACGATTTAAGGTGAAATTTAGCTCTTTTTTGCGCATCAGGTTTGGCAACATTGCCTGGATGGCTTAGGAGGCAAGGAGAAATGCATTGGGGTTATGGGAGTATTATTTGATTTGTCCGATGGAATAGAAAATTATATCAACGGGAAGAGGCCAGTTTAAAGAAGTGATTGCCAAGCAGAAAAGTCGAAACTTCCATTTGATTAGCCGTAACTTGATGTTGAAGTTGATTCCCCATAAAGAATACATGGGATTCCGAAAATTCTTATTCATCATATTTTTCAAATATCGTGCCCAGCTTAATAATCAAGATAATAAAACGCTTCCACTTGCAACATGGAGATAAATTCATACTCTTGGATACACCCAGGTTTTCTTTTAGTAGAAGTACCCATTCCGGCGATATTGAAATAAATGCACAATTGGTGCATAACTGTACCTCCTCCCCTTAAGTTAACTTATAGCAGCAGGAGGAGGGCGTGTAAATCGAATAGAAACATGCGACTTCTATTTTCAGCTGATTAGCGACCTAAAACTGCGTAATGTGAACGGAAATGGGGGGGAGGAGGGGGAAATATGAGCAGAGGGCCGTCTCGTTGTGTCATTTCTCGCTCCATCAGTTTTTTTATAAAGCCGATTCAGAAGACCAACGGAGCATGGATGACGGAGTTCGAAGGGAGAGGCACCCTCCTTGCATATTGATTTTCAACTATCGCGAGTTCTTTTGGCTGAGCGAGTTTCAAATATCTTAATGCACTTGAACCAGGAAATAGACGGATGATGAAATCCATGTTGCCGGGAGAGGAGCATTCAGCCGGGCACGGACTCGTTCCTGATTGGACGCGGGATAAGGTTGGTTGCATTGGGCAGGGGTCGTAACCCCCTTTGCCCCGGCGTTCCTAAAGAAAAACTCGAAATGCAGGAAAATATGACATAACGTACCAGATCAGTGGAGTAGTTTAGCAGCAGCCCAACAGATGTCTCTATCATCGTTGTTCTTTCGTCACTCAATGCCACTGGCGTAAGCAGGATGTATTTTTTCGGGAGGGGCTGGAATTGTAAAGGTGCTGCTTTCTAGGGGGGCATACACACTAAGATATTTCGTATATTTAAAACTTCCCACTCTGAAAATGACAATGGGGAGTTATTTTAAGGGAGGTATGAATTAGCCACTCTGTTTTCTCCCCGAATTCGTCATTAAAAATGTTCATTTTCTCGAAATTTCGGAGGGGGCTGTAGTCCTTTCAGCTCCCCCCCTGCGTACGCCATAACAGTTGAATGAATTCGCTCCCGCTTGGATATATTAAGCGAACGGGTTTTTCATCCTTGCTTACGGAATACGGTACATTTGCATTCAGTTTTTCAACACGACGGAGCGCCACCACACTTTGAGAACGTTGTGAGGTAGTTTCTTCACGATAAATTTCCCGACCGGTGGATTAGGAGCCGGGGACCTGATGAATGGCCTGCACGTTCATCGGATCTAACACCTTTGGACTCTTATCTTCGGAAACATTTGAAGGCAACGGTATATTCACTAAAAATCCGTGATATTGACTATCTGACAGAATGTATTGTTGCTGCTTGCGATGCTGTCACGTCTGTTATGTTGCAAAATATTCTGCACGAGTAATGTAGGCGGCGATTAGGGGGGCGTTGGGGGCAGTTGCCCCCCTCATTATTGCCACTTTTGCCCCCGCAGTATGCTAAACCTTATGTACCAAACGAAAGTAAACTGTCCTTGCCCCCTTAGTTTTGGCACCTTGCACCCCCCCCCCCCAAATTTTGTGACCCAATCGCCGCCACTGGTGGTGAAACATCTACGAGTGTGCACAATGAAACATTGACAACGTATTGAACAAATGTTATGAATCGAAAATATGCGAACAACTTTTTACTGGTTAAAGATACGTTGATAAAAATTTCACCACTGGATTCCTCATGAAATTCTAGCTTGATTTGATATATCGCATCACCCCCTTTCGACTTAACGTTTATGAATTGAGTTGAATTCAATATGGCGGACTTTTTCTTGACGTACACAACTATGGTTCCTCCTTGGCCTAACCTGTTTCTATCATGACCATGAATTGTACCCAGCATAACTCTTTTACATTTTAAAGGGGGTGTTAAGGAACTCTTGGCTCACCCTGTAGTACAATAGAAAGCTCTCAGGAGTATCGTTTCATTTCATTGCGTGTTGTGTGATTGAATTGTACAAACTCTGTCATCATGGGCAAAGGAGGTTTGCGACACTTTCCAAGAAGCCTGCGACAATCTGTTCGTTTTTATTGTCTCCGCGGTTAATCTCAGTCACTCTCCTCTATTTCACGTCTAATCCGAGACAAGATTTTACGTTCACGGTGAATCCTGCAACGATTGTTTCTCTGCCTCATTGAAGGTATAGTCCACGGGTTTACTTCGTTAACGTCAAAGAACTGAAGAAAGCCGCCGCTACAAGCGTGAGTGGGGATAAATATCGGGCGAGCTGTTTTCGTCCAATCACACTCAACCTTCAGTTAATGGGCGCAGTTGTCATTCTGCTCGTCTACTCCACGTGGAGTCTCAGTCCATGACTGCGGATACGCTGTTACCGTACTTTGCAACTTCAATGTGGAGACCGTGGGAAGGTGCTTGTGCGGGGGAGGGACAAGGTGACGTAGAGTAGATGCGGAGATGGCAACACTTTGTGTTGAATGTGATTGTTGCAGCTGGTGGGCGCGCTCCGTGGACTTCAAAGCCAGCCGGTCGTTAACGTAGCTAGCGCGTCAACTATATAGTTTCAGTCCACATTGGAACGTCACTTTACTTCAAAGAAAGTTCCGAAAATCAGTTTCCCTCTGACAACCATATGTTAAGTCCACGTGGAGCCCAGTAAACCCACCCCTCAAACCTTTCCCACCAATAGCGTCCGTCCAAGAACTGACAGTACTTGTCAAGTCCACGTGGAGTAAATGAGATGTTGCCGGTTCAGTTTCTTTAGTGATTTCTTAACGTATGGTTGCGTTATCTTTGCTAAAGTCCAGCAGGCCAAAGAAAAAAATCATGAAACCTTTTCGCCTCCACTTGTGGGAGTTTCAAGGGAGGAAAAGCGGTGTTGCTGCACGCCTGATTTTAGTGCAGTCGTACAAACAACTTTTGTTGTCATTTCGCTCGCATTTCAGGGAGAGGTAGCGAATCGGAGACCCATTCGCTTGCTGCGCTGCGGCAACCATTAGGTTTCGCCGTGCTTGGCCTTGTTGAGGGTGCCACCTGTTTTGAAAACGATTCGAAACGAAAAATTTGGCAAACGCAGAATACCACGAGCCCTTACCACGGCAACAGAACCAATCCGATTGGTTCAACGGTTCATGTGACCTTCCCTGGCTTTGAACAGAAAAGACAAAAATAGAATTTTGAAGTTTATTTTTTCGCCGAACAGGTTTTAGGTTTTGTTATTGTGTTGAGATATTTTGTTATACAATGTGGAGATCTTGGGAGTATTACGTCGCTGTGAATAAAGCGATGTCTAAACACTGCAAGTAAAAACTAAAATATGCTGACCAAGGCAGTAATTTATTTTATAAAAAAACATAAACTAACGTAACGTTTCAACCTTCTAGCAAGGTCTTCTTCAGACTCTGTATCAAGTACAAAAGGACTTTTGTACTTGATACAGAGTCTGAAGAAGACCTTGCTAGAAGGTTGAAACGTTACGTTAGTTTATGTTTTTTTATAAAATAAATTACTGCCTTGGTCAGCATATTTTAGTTTTTCATAATCATGGAAACAAGGCTTAATGGTGTTATAACTGCAAGTAAAAGTGGCAACAGCGCTTTTCAGAGAGACAAGCGCTGGCCGAAACCAGATACGCGTCCTGTTGGCTTCCTCTCGAGATATCGAACTGACGTTCCAATTAAGACTTAAGCTATACCACCTCAGTGTGCGAAACCACGTAAAAACTCAGTCAGAATGGCATTCTAGGGGATCGAACCTGTTACCTCCAGAATACGGATTCGTCACCTTAACCACTCACCCAACCCCGTCCACTGCAGCAGCAATTTTGTGTCTTCCTCGTAGCAGAAATTTGAGCCATACTTTGTCCCTGGAATATCTGAAGCAGACGATCAAGTCTGTGCAGGAAGTGACTAGAGACGACTCGACCAATGAACACATGAGAGGGAATGGGATTGCGTGGAGGGGAAAAGCGACTGCGGCTACCAGCTGTTTGCAGCAGCGTGCACAACTTTGCTCCGCCCACTCGCCTTTTCCCCTTCCTTGGCTCTATGCGCGGCCTTCCTCCACAAATACCCGGGATAGAGTATATGTTGATGGGAGTCTGCTTACAATATTGCAAATGCTACGTTCCTGTACCGCTCGAAAAAGAGCACCACAGCACCTGATCACCCAGTGAAGGTCTAAGGACGCTCGGAAACAAATGACCGTCTCCCCGAAGCCTGCGGTTTAATAAACACACCCGCAGGAAGACGCCCCATTTCCCACGACGGCAATGATCGCGGCGGGGAAGGTGGGGGAGAAGCTTTCGTATTGGGGAGGTGCATTATCCTGCAGCAAAATAATGGGGAGTAATGGTACGTTCTAGGCAAAACAAATGAAGACATATTTCAGGCAGACAAAACGCTCAGTGCGCTACCTAAGAGGGGGCTGTGGGGAGGGGCTTTGCTAAAAGCACGTCTTGAATTATTTAAAGCGTCAAAATAGGGGGAGGGGGTAAATGGAGAAAGTGTTATGAGGCTCACTAGAGAAATGAGACAAGAGAGACGTTTTGGAAGGAAGCAGAGCTAAATGAGAAATGAAGAGGAGGTAAGAAGAATGCAGCGATTTTTTAGGGGCTTATCTTGTTTTGGTTTTAATTTTGAGTTTACTTTATGCACAGATAGGCTAATCTGGACTGAGCCTACAGTTTAATGTGGAACACTTTAAGGAAGGTACACCCAAAACAAGGAACCTTTGCGAGTCGACCACTGAACGCACTTGGTCACCGGGGTAGCAACTTTACCTTGGATTGAGTTTAAGCCATATTTTGTCTTCTTTCGGACACATATCTATTATACTTGAGTGAGTGACATCTGTTGAGAAACTGTGGAACTTCGTGTTTGTAGATGAGTTCCCATTTTAACAGTGTTGTCTGTTTTTTTCTCGTGAACATAATTAGGTCTCGAAAGTGCAACTCATTAAAGAATATAAAAAATTCTCAACTCATCTCTACAAAGCGTGAAAATATGAGTGTGTTAATGTCGCAATTGTACAAGACCTAATTATAATTTGTAATTAAAATTTAATTTGAATCCATTTTTTGTCATAAATTCTTCCTCTCTTTTTAATTTAGATTAAAGATAATATAACCAAAGCAGTGGTGGAGTTAACGGCCATTCAGAGAGAATGGGGCTACAGAACTGAGTAAGGACTATACAAATCAACGTTTATAACTTTTCTCTGTAGTTTTCGCAGTACGTTAGATAATGCGTTACTTCATCTTGCACGTAAATGAATTAACGATAATGACACCGTTGCTAAGACAGAAAAGTCACGTAAATGGCTACATCTTATGGACCATCTTCCTTAGTAGCAACCAAGAGCGCATTCACGAATATTCAGTCGTGTAAAGAAAGACTACATTTCAACTCGCTGTTCTTACAAATTCCGTGTTGATGTATAAAAACGGGGGCGTATGTAAAGTGGGTCCGGAGTAGTAGGATCAGCCCGGTTGACCAACCGAAAATGGCGCTCGGTGGCGCTCGCAGTGTTGCTAACTCCTCACTTGAAAAAATCACCAAGGTTTTTGTTTTTGGGTCTAACCTAACCTCAAGCAAGGAGCTGGCAATACTGCTTGAGGTTTTTCTCGCAGTGTAGCCAACTCCTCACTTAAAAAAAATCACCAAGGTTTGTTTTTGGGTCTAACCTAACCTCAAACAAGGAGCTGGCAATACTGCTTGAGGCTTGTCTTGGAGTATTGCCAACATTTTACTTGAAAAGTCACCAAGGTTTGTTTTTGGGTCTAACCTAACCTCAAACAAGGAGCTGGCAATACTGCTTGAGGTTTTACAGTGCATAAAGCAATTTGCCAACCTACTGGTTTGCCATAGTTTTTTACAAAAAAAGAGAGAGGGAAAAGTTAAACAACCGATAGTGTTGCTAATATTTACCTACAGCTTTTTTTACTTGGCAAGAGCTATCTTACTTGAGGCTTAACTAATTTATATACTGACGTAACATACACACACTGAGCAAAAAGAGTCGGCAACAAACATATACCGCCGTAAAAGAGAGAGGGATAGATAGATAGATAGCAACACAGTATGTGTGTGCGTGTATAATATGTAGCATTATTAACTAGAGTGCGTTGGCAACCCACCTACAACTAAAAAAATAAAGATGCCAATGTTGCTGTAAGATAAAGAGAGAGACTAAGCTGGCAACAGTGGTGAGCGAATATGCATTATTTCCAAGTCCCGAGCGCCAATGTATATCGTGATTTTTGCAATCCTTTCTCGCGGCAACGATGTGCCACACACACACGTACGTATTTTTTTTTATTTCAGTATTGTGACGCAAACAAACAAATAATAATTGTTGTTTTTAGGATGCCTGGCCCCTAACCCCGCCAGGGTGCGTGGTGCCCAACCCAAAAAGGTTCTAATGGCTGCGGTTCTAGATAGCCGCACCTCTGTAGAGTTTCACGTGTTTTTTTTTTTTCCCCCAAACTTCCATGAAACCCTACAGAGGACCTCCGTAATGCATGCAACGTGTACTAACGACTCTAGTGTTATTTGATGTTGTAATATTTTTGGATATAGAATTTTGTGAGATATAGATAATAATAATTATGTTTATTATAATATTTTTTGATGAAGATGGAGAATGTATGTGTGTGTTACAAATAAAGTTGCATGCTTATTTTTTTAGTGTGTATGTGTATGTGTTTTTGATGTTCGACAGCATCTGAAACGATAAAAAAAAAAAAAAATTATTGTTAATTTTCTCATGTAAAAACAACAACAACAAAATTTTTGTGCAAAAATTCTGATTGTCTTGTGCTATAGTGCAAAAACTGATGATATTGTAATTCATAACTGATGAAATTAATATTGTAACTGATTTTGAACTAGTGAAATTTTTGTATTGTGCTATTGAAACTGATTGTGCTAGTACAAAAATTTCTTATTGTGCAAGAAAAGAGGTTAAAAACTTGTTAAAACTGCTCTGTGACCCTCTCGTTCTTCACGTCGTGGACGAAGGACTTCTCGGCGACCAGGATCACACTGCATACGGTGTCCTCGGGCAACGGACTGTTGAACTCGCAGACGACCTTGATGTTGGTTCGATCGTTGACCACCACCTGCTTCCTCTTCGTGGTATTGATGACGAACATGGGTCTGCGGGTTTTGAATTCGCTGGGCGTGTAGTACATGTCCATGCTTCCCTCGGTCACGCGTTTGAAAGAGGTGTAAGCTTCGTAAAGTTTGAGGTAATCGTCTTTGGTCATGTCGAGGTTGTAATTCTCGCGCGGGAAAACTTCGTTGCGTCCATTTTTCAGATAAACATTTTTGATCTTGCAGTCGTCGAACTTACTGGAATCTTTTTCCTGGTTGTTATCGCGACCGGTTTGAAAGAGCACCACAACGAAATCTGGCATGTCGAACTGTATGTTGTTGAACTGCGTCGTCACGTCGAATTCCATGTGACTTCCCGACGCCACCTTCTGCACGCACTGGTAACCGTGAAAGTGAATCGGCACCTGCGGACTCTTCAAGATCTCCGCTTTGTACTTGAGGGCGTAGTTCGTCTCGTATTCCACGATCGGCATTCTCAATTCCATGCTTCGGATGACGCACTTGGCTGCTTCGGGTAATGTGTTGGCTATCGGCGTGCCGTCGGCGTTCAAGTTGGTGTATCGCATCAGTGCGCCGTTGTCGTTGGCCGCTCTTCGAAACGTGACGCGCAATCCTCCCTTCCACATGATCTCTTTGTAGTCGGAGAAGAATCCCGGCAGCAGACGCATGGGAAAGAGCACCGTGTGACTTTTTGTTGATATTTTCGTCCCTGCTTCGAATCCTCCTGCTTGATAGTATGCCGCGTCTGTTTTGGATAATTTCAATGTTCCCACTGCCGTCGACGTGATGCCCGGATAATCTATTCTGTCGATGACGGTGTTGTGTTTCCTCACCTCCACCTGCGAGAACAGGTGAGGTACGAAGTTGTCCACGAGTTTCAAATTTGCATTGGGTGGAAACGCTTCTCCACTTTCCTTCTTCACCACGTCGAATTGAAGGTAGAGGTCCGCTCTGTGAGGATGAACGAACCCGTCGCCTACGTCCACGTCGTATTCGATCTCCCTGTTTGCTTCGTTGAGATTGGCGAACGTGCGACGGTTCGGAGGGAAAGATTGCAATTCGTAACTTTCGATTTGCTCCATTTTTACTATGCGTGTTATTTATTATACGTTGATCTCCACGATGGCAGTGGTCGTTGCACCTGCGAAATCCACCACGTCTCCTTTCTCGTTTGTCACCACCAACTCTATGTCGTCTATGCGGTTGCGGCATACTGGAAAATAGATCGGCGAAGAGGGTGTGTAGATGATCGGTTCCATGAATTCGGAACTGGGTTTGAATGTGGCTATGATTCCTGTCTGCTTGTGACTTCCTAACAATCCGTCCGAGGATTTTGTGATCATGCCTTCCGCCACGTTGCAGTGAACGTTTAGAGTTTCTATGGCTAGAAATTTAGGAATGTTGGTTGCCGTATGTTTGATGCCAGCTTCGAGTTTGGTGTTGTTCTCGAAACCTAAAAGTTCTCCTATGGTGCCCAGGTCCACGGTCTCCGTCGCCGATACGATTTCCACTCTGTGCGTGACCGAATTTTGAGAAAGGTACGTGCCTTTGGGTAACTGAGCTTGCAAAGTGGAAAGATTGTATTGGCCTGGCGTGACGACGATGTGTTCGCTTCCGACGCTAATTTTGTTGTTGTGCTGCGTGACGTTAGGTATGAGGTACATGCTGTAGAATGCACGCAGAGCTACGGATTTAGGATAGACGATGTCATCGTGCAGCGTGAGTTTCAAGATCGAAGATTCGCTTGTGAGATGGAACACGCCCATCGTATTTAAGATTCCACAATGCTTTCTGAAAATGTTCCACCGACGGGTTATTTATTTTAGACATGTATGCGAGAACAGAAAGGCATAGGTGGCCGCAGTTAACATCGGTGAAACCCTGGATGCGTTTGTCATTGTAGTAGAGGTTGGCAACACTGAGATACTTCACCAACCTGGCAGGCGGTGTGCCACCGAACGAATCGAAAACAAATGCATTGTTATCGTTAATTTTGAGGTAGCATATCCAATGTGTACCAGGATTTTTGTAACTGTCCAGGTTGACCACGCCATACTCTTTTTTCTTCACAGCAGAGGGTAGAGAATCGGACATGAAAACACCCCTGAAGTTTCTTATTCCCAACAGTTCGATCAGAGATTCAATATCGAAGTTGGACAGGGCTTCTTCTTTTTTTTATATTTTTTCAAAGCATCGAGGTTGCTTTTTTGCTTTTTGGTTATACCTTTCCCCTTCTTCTCCATAGCCAAATTATGACGTTTTTGTTCTTCCAGTTCCGCCTTGTTCTTCTTCGAGTCGATGACGGTTTTCGCGATGGCGGCGCTTCCGCCGGCCAAACTTCCAACGGCCCCCAATGCTGCCAGGATGGCCGGGATGCTGAATATGAAACCTCCGATTTTTTGCTGTTTCCGCGAACGCTGCAAGCGTCTCAATTGAGGTGTGCTGAGAAGTAATTTCATTCCGTGTCCTTTCGTCAAGCAAGAACGTTTCTTCTCGCGTTGTTTCTTGGTGAGTAACCCATCGAGGGCACCTAGATTTTTCAGATTGGAGTATGGTATCTGGTACACAACACCCTTGGGCTTCATGTTGATGCTCTATATGTTATCTTCACGGTATGTTATTTATATATATGTTCTAGGATTTTTTTGTGTAATTTTTTTGGTATGTTATTTATATATAAATGTTCTGAGATTTTTTTTTTGTTCCGTGTAATTTTTTTCAAGGATATACTTCGCGCAGAGTCGTTACACAAATTCTATTACGTGCTTTGTTTTTTTACCAAGAAGTTCTTTTGTACCCTTGTACACGATTCGAGTTTTGTTCTCGATTAAAATAGCTAGCTTCTCGTCGGATAACATGTCAGCGTATCGATCTGGTAAAAATAGACTGTATTGTGCGTTGAGCAACAGACGCGCCTTGGGGCCATACTGGGTAGAAACAATTGAACCGGAAGTTATCGTGTAAGGTTTGTCCACTTCTAATTCCTGAATTTTTACATATTCGACTGATGAATTTAGCATTTGTTTTAATGCTTGGGCGTCTAGTGATTGTTTACTCATTTTATAAATGGCAAACACAATTGGAGTTTTTTTTTTTTTACGTAGTGTTATTTATATACCGAAGAAATTTTTTTCACGGGTTGAGAAACTTTTTTATTTCTACACACCCCATCCAAGTTTTTGTTTCGTGTTCATGGCGATGGTGGTGCCCAGTGCTGCAACTCTTTCTCCCAGCGAAGCGTCTCTGCTAACGAATCTTTCGAAAGCTGCGTGCTCTAACTTTCTGTCTGCTTCGTGACGTGCATTCAGATCGGTGCGAGTGGTGTTGTAAGCGATGTCGTGATCTTTGCATGCGGCGTCCAACAGATTCACGCCCTTGTCTCCTCTCTCCAATCTTTTCTCGAGTTTGGTACCTGGTCCGCAGTACTGGTAGCCGGGTAAATGCATCTCGAAAGGTAACTTGTTGATGATGTCGTTCACGAGACCCTTTCCTTCGGCCACGTTCCAGAATCTCGGAGGCAGCGTGTTGATGATTTTAATGAGGTACCCTATGCCCTTGTCGTCGTTTACGATGAAGTTGGAAAGTTTTGTGCTGATCATGTCCACGATGCCAACCTTCTCGTTGTAGAAATTACGATTGCCTGCATTCTCCTCTCCTGCAATAACCAACAATCGGTCTATGAGCTTGCGCACGTCGTCCACCCACACAAACTCTTTGGGCAGGGTGTTGTAGAGTTTGACGCCGCTGCCTGTTTTCACCTGGTTCCATATCGGCTTGATGAGATTCCTGTATTTTTCGCCGCTGCTCGATTTCACCCTATTCTGCGTAGCGTCGTTGTTCTGGTACAAGGCGTCCGTCATGATCAGAATTTCCTTGTAACTCTGGTAATCTTCTTCGGTGTAATCCTTCGGCTGCTTTTTGGCAACGAGTTCCCACAGTCCCACCGTACCCGGATACCTGTTCCAGCTATTCTTATCGCCTAAATTGACTTTAATGTCGTTGCCTTCAAAAGTCACCTTCGATTTCCCAATCTTCCATACCACACCGCCGCCTTCATTGGTTTCCATGGTGGGATACAATCCGAACACTTCATCCTTGTCGAACTTACCCGTACTCAGGTAGTCTCGTGCCAAAGGTCCCAACTCGATCTTATCCAAAGACGACGACGTGCTGCTTATGGCTCGACGTCCTGGCGGTACGTCCTTCAGTTCAAACGGTGTTGAAGGAATGCTCGAAATAGGCGTGGGTACGGTGTAACTTTTAGCTGCAAGTGGTACGAGTTCGTTGATCAAATTTTTATTTTGTTCTGTGACGCCTTTAATTTCTTTACCTAGATCGCTGATGGCATCGATCACAGGTTGATCTTGACGTTTCTTCTCTTCGTAGAATCCGCGATTCTCGGATTTCCAACCTTTGAAGCGTTTCGCGAGGTAGTTTCGCAACTTGAGATTTTCGTCTTCGATTTTTCGTTTCGTCATAGCGTTATTTATACACGTTGTTTCTCATAACGTTGCAACGTTTAGAAAGTCGTTGATTTTGTTTCTGTATTTTCCGTCGTTGGGTTTTCTCGTCATGTCGATCGTCGCGAATCCGAAATCGTCACTGTTCCAACAGTGGGAGCAGCAGCGTTCCGAAAATTGATTGTAGTTCATGTCTCCGCCTACGTAGTCATCGTACGCGTGCTTGAGGTTGGTGTGATCTTGACGAAACAAACATATGAAATTAGCGTTGTCGCGTACTAACTGTTTTGGAATTTTGGAAAACGTTTGAGCTAGGAAGAAGCAATCTATTCCTTTGTGGCGACCTTGCGTGAAAAAGTTGCGAATTTCATTTTGATTTTCCAGGATGACATCGTCGAACACAACGACTGAATTTTCACGACAATCGTCGAGTGGTTTTATTTCCGAAGCGAACGTTGCAATGTCCAGACCATCGTACAGTTTTATCAGTTGCTGGTATTTCGCTTGTTCGAGACTTTTCGAAAATACGTAGAGGTGCCTGTTCTTCCAATCTAACCAATTCGGTGCGAGGAGAAAATTGTCCACGAGCAGTGTTGTTTTCCCACACCCTGAAGGGCCTACGATCAGACAGCGGATGCTGTCGGGAAGCAACTCGCCGTTCTTTTTTTTCGTTTGACTTTCCGAATCAGGTAGACGTTTCACGACATTCCATGCACTCATAGAATCACTTCGTTCGCGTCGATCCAACTCTTTTCCGGAAGCCCCAGCCATTTCACCAATAGTTTGTCACCTTTTCTACGCAATACTTTCTCGATAAGGTACGTGTTAGGATGTTTCGTTTTAGAGAGTTCCTCTTCGTAAAATCTTCCTTTCAAAATCTCGCCGCTACTATCTTTTATTATATACGTGTGTCGGTTTCCGGGTAAAACTCGAACCACCGTAAAAAGTTCTGTACTCCAATTTTTTGTGAATCCCTTCTTGAAGGTGCGTTTGAATTTGCTGATCCTCACCTGGTCTCCAATTTTGAATTTTGATTTCTTGGTAGTCGTGGGAGTGTACTTTGGACAGTAAACTGTAGAAATTAAACGCTGCTCGTCAGATTTTGTAACATCAGCTGGCTTCATGCCTATCGTTCTGTGTACCGTATCATTATAGGTGTCGACGAGTTCCGGCAGTATGTCGACCCATTTGTAATTTCCTCGAAGCGTGAATCGTTTCCACATGTGTGTTTTCAAGGTTCGATTAAATCTTTCCACGATGTTGGCTTTGATGTGACTGAAGGTTGAATAATGTCGAATGTCATGTTTTTGAATAAACTTTTGGAATACAGCATTGTAAAATTCCTTCCCCTTGTCTGTTTGCAAAAACCGAGGTCGTCTGCCGCTTTCGCGAAAAATTGTCTTGAATGCTTCCGTTACGCACGTTCCCGTTTTGGCTTTCAAAGGTAGAGCCCATGCGAATTTCGAAAACGTGTCTATGACGGTAAGGAGATACTTGTTGCCCTTGTTCAATTTATGCACATTTTTTAGATTGCCGCTACTCATCTCCACGAGGTCACTTTGCCAGAGGTCATCGATTCCCTTGGTTACCACAGCTAAACGTTTGTAGTTGCGGCGTGCAGGTTTATGCAATTCTTCGACGATGGCTTGCCTAGACATTTTTTAGAGATTACGTTTGAAGAGAAGCACCAGCGTGATGGGATTCAAAGAGGGTGGCACTTCGCTCGTGTTTTGAATGATCAGCTTATCGCCGGCGCTCACGTCGAAAACAGTGAGATCTTCGTCTTCGTGTATTTCATATACGTTGCGCGTTTCGTTCCAACGTGCCAGAGGAATGTTTCCTGCTTTCTGAACACCACGATTCGATATCAAGGTCATGGTGGGAACGCTAGCTTTTCTGCCGTGAGACCAGTACGAAAATTCATTTATCTGAATCGTGCCATCGAGGAGAAACTTGTAGTACGGATGATAAGGATGCAACATGTACAGTTTGTTACCTTCGACGAACGTGGAGATTCTCTGTTGATTGGGTACGCTGTTGATTTCGATGGCTTGCAGAGAATGCAGTTTAGCGAATTTAGTATCGACGCTAACGAGGTTGCTGTGAAGCTGTCCCAGTGTATTTTGTACGGGCAACAAATGTTCGACTATGGTATCCGTTACGGTAGAAAATGACGGTTTGATTTTCACTTCCACGTTCAACTGCTTGTAGTTTTCGTTGAGTTCTTGTAATTTGGCACCGAAAGAGGCCAGCGTCGATTCCTGCGTGGATTCCAACACTCCAACTTGATCTCTGATGTTGACGACGATACTCTGAAGGTTCTCGACTTGATTCAATTTCGAACTTTTCTCGGTAAGATCGTTCACGATGCTTCGCATCTCGGTAAACTGCGTGTGAAGGTCGGCGACGCTCTGCGAAGTGGGCAGCGTCGACACCAGCGAAGTAAGTTCGTCTCGAATCTGTTCCACGTTCGCCGTTTCCGTTTCCAGTCGTTTCAGCATACGTGATATGTTCCTTTTCAAAGCGTGCAATTCTTTGGAGGTGGGGAGATTGGCAACCCTACTCTCGAGATCGCTCAACGAACTTTTGATGTCGCTCGAATCGGATAGTGCCGTCACCGCCGTTTTCAATTTTTCCAAATCTTCGCTCGAAGGTACGCTCGTCCGTAACGATTCCAAGTCACCCTGTATGTTGTCCAGTACGTGATGAAAATGAGCAAGGTTCGTTTCGACGTTCAAATTTTCTAAATATTCGATCTTCTGCTGAACCGTGCTCAACGTGTCTTGTATGCTCGTCAACGCGTTCGCTTCAGCGTGAATATTTTTAATTTCTTCGTTGATCAACTCCAGAGACGCCTGAAGCGTAGCGATGGTGGTTTGAATGTGTTCGAAATCTTGATAAGCCTCCAATTGAATTTTTATGTTCGCCACGCTTTTGCCGATGACCTGCAGTTCGTCTGACGATGGTAGGTTCGTCATGGTATCTTCCAAAGTCTGTAACTTGGATTTAATTTCTTCCAACGTGCCGGCGAATTCTTCTTGTAATTTGGAAACAATAACATGCAAGCGTTCTACATCAATATCCTTCACGACGGTTTGAAGTTCAGAGAAATTCTTTTCGATTGCCGAAGTTCGTTCTTCGATTTCGAGTTTCAATTTTTCCAAATCTTCATTTTTCGATTGAAATTGTTGTAATTTGGCCAAATCATTTTGAAGCTTATCCACGCTCAACTGTATATTTTGAACATTGTCGTAAGAAGGTACGTCGACGTAATTTTTTATGAGCGTTTTCAGTTCGGAATCGATTTTCAGAATGGGGTCGAGACATTGCGTTTGGAGCGTAGCGATCTCCGACTCTAAACTTTTGTTTAAGGTCTCCTGCAAAGCGATCAAATCGCTCCTCAACTTTTTAATTCGGACGTCCAACATGAGAATCTCTTCTGCGTGGTCTACACGCTTAGTGTTGCCGAAAATATCGTTAGGCATTTTGGTTAACGGTTATTTATAATAGGATAGACGATTCGTAATTCTACGAAGAGAGGAATGAGTTTGTCGTAATCTCCTAGGAGTTCCACGTATAAACAATCTCCTGCAGAAACATCGTACGTAATGTTAGAAAGCATCTTGTCGTGCTTGATTCGAAAAATGTTCTTGCCGGTAGATATTTTGATTTCGCCTACGTTTTCCGGATTCACGGCGATTTGAAGTTTTCCATCGATTGGAATTTCGTAGAAATATAAATTGTTGTTGAAGACGTAAAACATCTTGCCCACATCGTCATCCAATTTCGTCCAAATGCTGTTAAGGTGAACGATCAGTAGACCGTTGAGTTTAGTTAACATGGAAGGTAGAAATTCATGATCTGTCGTCGCGCGGTGTACAGTCTCCATGTTGGTTTGTTTTCGGAAACCAAAAAGATTCATAGGTATGCTGGTTATTTAAAATACGGTCAAAGTTTTTTTTTTTGTAATAACAGTCGGTGTTGTTTTTTTTTTTGTTTTCTTTTTTTTTTGTTTTGTTTTATGAATCTTCTGTTGAAGATGGGCATATGTTGCAGGTTTTGCTTTCTGCTAAGCGATAGTGCCCCCACGGCAGTGTGTGGATTCCACATTGGAGAACGCACCTCTTGTCGTCGTTGGGATCCAGGGCAATCTTCCTCACTTTGTTGGTGGTCAACACATGGTCGATGCTCTGGATGCGCTGTTCTGCTCTTAGAACCGACGACCTGGTCTTGAGGCAATCCACGAAGTCCTCGAATGTGAGATGCTGCCGAACCACCTGTCTGCCGACACCCTTGGCCTTCTTGGTAACGCTACCCTCGGCTTTGATGGTATAGGCCTTGGCGCGAAGACCTGCAAACTCAAGAATCACATCTCCGTCCTTCTCATCTTTGAGTTTGCCAGGCACCTTCTTGTTGCGGGCCAGGATGTCGTACTGGTTCGGCTGGGGATAGCCCGAGGTGTCGAAGAGCTCTTCAAGAGCTGGAACTGTGGCTATATCCCAGTATGCGTCGGTTGTGTGAACGTGGTACATCAAACTATCTGTGTCCGTGTAGAGTAGGTTGATATTGTCGTTATAGTGCTGGCGTAGTATCCCATAATATATTTGAAACATGTGCAGTTTGCTCAGGTCTAATACTGAGGCACCAACATAAATTGGCTTGTTGAGCATCACCTTGTTCTTCCTCATATGCACCAGAGCAAGCTGCTCATTATAAATAGTCCTCGATTTGAATAACGGGTTTGCTACGAGCCTGCGACATTGTGCTTTGTTTGATATTAGCCTCACATCTACATGATTTCGCACATTCTCCATGGTCTTGCCAAACACCGCATTATTCATGAGCTTGAAGAAATCCTTATCAAGCTCGGACGTGGCTGCGGTGCGGTGTTTAGTGTTGACTTCGATATATGGACGCAACCATGAAGAATGCTCGAACTTGAGGATGCGGTGAACTACGTGGACTGTGACCCCTTGCTTCATCAACCACCGGAGATTCCGGTAGTGCAGGACATAACGCTCTTTGGGCTCGAAGTCCATGACGAGCTTCTTCTGGTTGGAATCGGGTGGACACTTGAACTCGGGTGCAGGGGGAAGATCGCAGAACAAATCCTGCAGCTTCTCGGAGAACTCAAGGTCCACCTCGGCAAAAAATCCGCATTCCTCATCGTTGAAACCTTCAACATCGAAGTTGGAGGGATCAGCCCACTCGAAACCTCTAAAAGGGAGTGGCTGCATCATGGAGTGTCCGTAGAGGTTATTAACATCCGTGTACATGATGTAGCTGGACGGTTGTGAGGGGTCGTAACCGGTGGCCATGTGGTGATTGTTGGCGTGCGAGTGTCGCTGCGACACCTGGACCATTCCACCCCGCACGGCACGTTCCACAAACAGCATCATGTCCACGTCCGAAAGAAGCTCCAGCTCAATTTTCGTCACCAGAAACATGGCTGACCATGCCAGTCCGGGGAGACTATAGAAGTAGGCGGGATCCAGATGGTAGATGGTCTTCGCAGTTGCACGAAACGCCTGGATCACGTCGGCGAGGAGCGTCACATCAAGTCTGAGGTAGGCGTTGTGGTAGTCTCCGAGATTTTGGCAATCCAGCTCGCGCCACATGGACTGAGCATGGTTATAGTCATCCTCAGAGATGCCCGAGCCTCGCAGTTTGCTATAGAAGTTTGCTCGAGGAGGAAGCGACGTCTCCGCAAACTTGGTAGAGTCGGTGACGTATTCGTAGGGGTAGACCCCCTTACGCCTGAAGAGACCGGCGTCCAAGTTTGGAAAATTCGCAGAGGTAATGAGCATTTGCTCGTTGCTCAGCTTCCCTGCAAGGGCATCGAGGCTGGCCGGGAGGAACCTCAGGGAATCGAGGAAGCGAAGCTCGACGGTAGAGCCGGATTCTAGGATCGACACTCGCTTGCTCACACTGATGTAACGCTCCTCGTTCTGGGCCAGGACGTTGATTCGCATGTCGTCGTACCCAAGATGCTTGATCAGGTGGTGAAAGTCGTACCCCGAGCCGTTGTGAAAAAACACAGGGATGAAGCGTGGGTCCCGGGCCATACGGTTGCAATCGTTGCACCAAGGACCAACGTACCTACCGTTAAAATAATCGTGGTGATGGACTTTACGGTTTTTGGTGGTGTACTCCTCGACGCAGACAGGGCAAGCAATGGCCTCGTCGTGTCTATGTTGATCGTCGGGGGACAGCGGGAGCATAGACTTGGGGGTCAACAGCACCTTCCCTATCTCGATGGCCTCGTCAACCATCCTCTCGAGGAAGTGTTTGGCTGCGTCGGGACCGCGATACACGTAGGGCTCGGGGGCGATGTGTTGAACTCGTCGCACCACAACGTATGCGAAACTGGATGCCTCGTGGAGTTGGTAAGGGGTGGTGGAAGAAACTTCAGGATCGGGATCGCAAGTGGACAGGGGTTTGAGGAAGGCCTCGAAATCCGCGATGATGATAGCGGGGTGCTCCACCATGGCACCGTGCATGCGGAAACGCTCCACGGTGCCAGGTTCGGGCAAGTCTGCCACCCCCGGTTCGTTGGCATTGCAGTAGAGCTTGTGGTTAGCGAGCTTCTCGGCAGCGATGTTGGGACCTCTGATGTGTTGGTAACTGCGTTGATCTCGTCCGTCGAACATTGACAAGCACCTGCGACAAACTTCTATGTGGTGACTATCACTGCTCCGTTGGCTCGAAACAAGTCTAGAGAGCGAGCGAATGAGGGTGTAGTGGTGATGGGTCTCGTCCTTGATGAGTAGGAGATGAATTTCCTGCGCACCGTCGTCGTCCACGTCGCTCACCCGGATAGGGTACACCACATTTTCGTCGGTGAGGCTATAAACGTTGATGGCTAACCGAGGGTTGCGTGTACGGGCCTCGAACTTGCGAATGTCCGAGACCTCCACCGGGTAGTCGATCCCAGCAATGGCATCTTCCAGCTCTGGCTCGTAGGGTAGGTAGTGGTTAACTCGGTGTGGTTGTTTTTTCCAGTGAACAGGGTGCAACGCTGCAAGCACCGACCAGAGAAAGCACTTGGCGTCACTGTTTTGAATGTTCAGGACGGCCTTTTTATCCTCAATCGCTTCTGGTAAGCGGACGTAGCTGGAGGCGGAGAGAGGCACAAACTTGCAAAGTTTGACGCGCAGTTCGTGAGGCTCACCACACAGCGAACCCCCCGAGCCCTTGGCTTGATGTTCTTCTTGCTTTGCCACCAGCTCCTCGACAAACTTGTTGTAAATATCCTCGAGGTTGTCGACATCCGCCAGATGCAACGTCTTCGCCTTGGTGTTGTGGCAGAAGCTGTAAATTTCATCAGACGGCTTCTTGTACCGACAACGTAGCGATGCGTAGAATTTAGTGGAGTGTGTTGCAAGCGCATCGCCGAGGACGGAAATAATTTGCGCTTGCACGTTCTCTAAAAAGCTACGCACGTCGCATGAGCCCTCCGAAATAAAAGGAAAGTCCTCTAACGAACGCTGGAAAGCAGACTGGTCTGCTTTTATCGCAGGCTTGACGCGTTTAGCAGGTGGTGCATTGATGGAGGCTGCTTCCGCCTTCCTCTTGGTGGAGGTCGAAGGCTGGGCCCCAGATGTATTTTTGCTTAGGCAAGTAAGCTTATGCTTTTTGGCATACGCAATTGTAATATGTTTATTACATCCGGAACACAGTTCGGTGGCAGCCAAATGCTTGCCTGGCACGCAGGTGCGACAATGTCTTGCAAAATGTTCGCTTGATATAGTTTTTTCGCACACAGGGCAACTTTTCATGGAGCGCATTTTTTCGGGGTATGTTTATTTATATATGGGTGGTGTTGCCTTCCTCAAATATATGCTTTAATCAACTCTATAAAAAAAATTAAAAAAAATATATAAGAAAAATATGATTGTAGATAGAAAAAACACAATAAATATTGTATGCATGTGTAATTCTATTTAGCTTATTTTTGCTAGACACGAATTTTCTTCAGATTTTATTGCCCATTAGTATATTTTTCGACTATTCTAGTAGAGGCGTGAAACTATGAAAATGTTTTTGTTTATATATATTCTATTGTTTTGGCTGATATAATAGCAAATATATATAGCTATTTTGAAATTCTAAAACTTTCAGGTATACTTAATTTTACATGCAAACATACATCATAAAAAATTACACAATCGTATTTTTTTCCATACGCACATTTTTTTTATTTTTGGAAAACAAAGTTATTTTCGATCTCCATTTTTTAAAATCAAACAATAAACATTATTTGTGTTTATAGTATTTGTCGGGCAATAGCAGATAAAACAAGAATAGGTTTTCTACGACCTATAGTTTACGAGTTACAAAACAACTTAGAAATTACATCTTGAAATTTAAATTTAAAATAACTCGAAAACAGTAAGCACTAATCATTATGTTTCCAATAGGTTGCAGAGTACCTTCAATTTTTTATCAAATATCATTAAAATTTTCGAAATAGGGTAAAAACTAAGCCAGCAAATCAAGTTTCTCAAAAAAATAAAAAAATTGTCTATATTTTCGAAACTTGAGGGGGTAAAATCGATTTTATTTGCTAGTCGAATAGTTTTCGTCAAATCCTATCCAACAAACTTAAAATCATCATCCTAGCTCAATTAGGAGCCGAGAAAATCAATATCTTGGAAAACGTCTTAAGATTTTTGTCTTAAGAAAATTTTCTTGATAGACCGGAAGTAACATCTTGACAGACCGGAAGTCGACTTTCTTAAAAATTAAGATATTTGTCTTAAGACGTTTTCCAAGATATTGATTTTCTCGGCTCCTATGGGACCTAGAACCATGTAACTTTGGTCTATGTATATACCAGTACTTGCCCGACGCTGTGGCCAAGTAGTTAGCACATCGCGCTGCGACGCCAAGAGTTCCGCATTCGAATCCCAGTCGGGTATGGTTGTTTGTGAATATCCATTTTCATCAATTTCATCACTCATCTTCGCAAATTAGCCAACAAGTACAAAACGCGAAGTAAAATAAACTAAATCAATCAATCAATCAATATACCAGTATTTTTCCTACATGTTCACTCACCTTACAACCCACCCGATCAAAAAAAAAAATTTACCCCCTGTGCGCATGCGCGCATGTATAAATTTAAAATATAGGTTCGATATTAAAAAACAAAATATTATTTTTTTTCCCCCTCTCCTCTCTCTGGCGAAGATTGCAAATAATTGCAGAAATAATAATACCATGATATTTTTTAGACTGAAGGTCTAAATAAATAAGATTCGAATAACTATGTACTTCCACTAGTCTCTGCGATGGTGCAGCGATAGCCTTGTAATCCAGGGTTCGATACCCACACAAGTGGTTTTTGAAACTGAAGATCCAGTCCCGATTAGCCTTACTGTGCATAAAATAGACTTAAAACATCAAATCAAACAGTACTTCCACTAGCCTCTGCGATAGCACAGCAATAGCCTTGTAATCTCGGGTTCGATATCCACGCAAGTGGTTCTTGAAACTGTAGGTCCAGTCCCGATTAGCCTTACTGTGCATAAAATAGACTTAAAACATCAAATCAAACAGTACTTCCACTAGCCTCTGCGATAGCACAGCAAAGCCTTGTAATCTCGGCTTCGATACCCGCACAAGTAGTTCTTGAAACTGTAGGTTCAGTCCCGATTAGCCTTACTGTGCATAAAATAGATTTAAAAAACAACAAAATCCAATCCAGAGTATCAACAAATTCAAAAAATAGAGTTTCCCCTGTACACTTGTATAATTTTAAACTCAAAGTTCGATACCCAGCAGAGGTGGTTCGGATCCCGCTGTAGGCCCAGTTTCGATTAGCCTTACCGCGTAAATTTTAGTTTTATAGCTAGTCAAGCAACTTGTGTGCGTATAACTTATGCTGATATGGTACTCACCTGACAGACCAAACTAATTCGGCTTCTATTACACTTGATATTTACACTTGGTATAGCGTACACTTTTATGCGACTGCCCAGTAGCAATACTCGACTGCAACTAATGTGCGCGAGGTTTCTAATAGAAACTTATACCTGCCGACAGCTAAACTTTCAAAATTGGTTCGAGCTATGCGTGAACGCCCTTTCCTAGAAAACATATCGTTGACGCCCAGCTGTATTCTGCCGAAAACAAGTAGAATTTGTTTCGTGCAGAATTTATGACAGCTGTAAGTGATTGCTTCCTGTGGTCACCCAGTAGATTTGAATCTTGTGTGCCCTTTAGTGTAATCCACCCTTTAGTGCAATCCAGAAAAAAAATATCGTTGAGTTCATCGCACAGCCTGGGTGTGACTGCAGGAAACTGTCAATCACATAGCCGCCGCAAAAGCTGAGAATTTGCACAGTTTTCGGCAGTAACAAATAATCTTGATTTTTGTCGAGTTTCAAAAAGCTTATCACGCCCAGATATTTAAACATCCGGTTTAATTGTTACCGCTGCCGCTAGTTGATCGCACCCATCGTACCCAACCCATCCGGTTTGATTGTTACGCGACATCGCAGCAGTGATTTCCCACGGCAGCTCTTTTCTCCCCCCACGATTGCTTTCAAGCATATCGTTTCGCTCTGTTGCTTTAGTATCCTGGGCTGTAATGATACCATCAACTCGATGGACAACTTTTTGTAGTCGCACCCAGGCGATTGACAGCTTCCTGTTGTGTAATTGATGGTTTCCCATAGTTACCCGCCCAAGTTTCCACACAACACAGTTGAGTTGACCACAGATTTTTAGCTTATCCTTTCAATCACTCCCAACAGTCGATGAAAATTGTAGATAGGCTGTAATTGATGGCTTCCCGCAGTCACCCACCCAAAATTTTTACATGGTTGAGTTGACTACAGATTTTCAGCTTGCCCTTCAGTCACTTCAGTAGATGAAAATACAAAAATAAAAAAAAATACGTACGTGTGTGTGTGGCACATCGTTGCCGCGAGAAAGGATTGCAAAAATCACGATATACATTGGCGCTCGGGACTTGGAAATAATGCATATTCGCTCACCACTGTTGCCAGCTTAGTCTCTCTCTTTATCTTACAGCAACATTGGCATCTTTATTTTTTTAGTTGTAGGTGGGTTGCCAACGCACTCTAGTTAATAATGCTACATATTATACACGCACACACATACTGTGTTGCTATCTATCTATCTATCCCTCTCTCTTTTACGGCGGTATATGTTTGTTGCCGACTCTTTTTGCTCAGTGTGTGTATGTTACGTCAGTATATAAATTAGTTAAGCCTCAAGTAAGATAGCTCTTGCCAAGTAAAAAAAGCTGTAGGTAAATATTAGCAACACTATCGGTTGTTTAACTTTTCCCTCTCTCTTTTTTTGTAAAAAACTATGGCAAACCAGTAGGTTGGCAAATTGCTTTATGCACTGTAAAACCTCAAGCAGTATTGCCAGCTCCTTGTTTGAGGTTAGGTTAGACCCAAAAACAAACCTTGGTGACTTTTCAAGTAAAATGTTGGCAATACTCCAAGACAAGCCTCAAGCAGTATTGCCAGCTCCTTGTTTGAGGTTAGGTTAGACCCAAAAACAAACCTTGGTGATTTTTTTAAGTGAGGAGTTGGCTACACTGCGAGAAAAACCTCAAGCAGTATTGCCAGCTCCTTGCTTGAGGTTAGGTTAGACCCAAAAACAAAAACCTTGGTGATTTTTTCAAGTGAGGAGTTAGCAACACTGCGAGCGCCACCGAGCGCCATTTTCGGTTGGTCAACCGGGCTGATCCTACTACTGTCCGGAACCCCTTAAATTCTATTTCTGTGTACATTTAATGTCTTTTTAGGCGTAATAATATTATTTACTATAATAATTACATCAAAAATAATGACCCCTGCACCTCCTCTCGTTTATTGGAACTTTCGTCTGCTTAAAAATGCTTCGTCTATTTTTGAAGAGTGTAATATTGTTTATAAAAATCCCTCTACAGTGCATATTAACTAAAAAACTAGCGGGCAACTGCCCCCGCCCTCTGCCACCCATACACGCTATGTTTGAACTCTGCATGTTTTTCGTTACAGGCTTGGTTGACGATGATGTTATTGGAAAAGTTTTCAACGATTAAGCACATCGTCGTGTTTATCGGAAAATTCTTCCATTTTGACAGTCATCACGTCGTACCACTGTGCGTTTTCTACATTCAAACGGTTAGAGTGTAACAGCCAGAAATGGAGGGAAAAGCTCAAAATAACAATGAGCTTGTACTGTTTCTCTTGAAGACCGTATTAAAGACAAATTTGCAGAAAAGTTCAAGTCCCAAATAGTTAAAGTGTTTGAAGTAACAACTACTTTCTCCGGCCTACAGTAACACTAACGAATTCCTTTCTCAGATAAGTAACTGTTTTGATTTGCTTTATTTTACTTCGCTTTTTGTGCCACTTTTGGCTAATTTGCGAAGATAGGGATGAGTGATGATATGACGAAATTGATGAATAGACACTCACAAACATCCATGCCAAGGCCAGGATTCGAACCCGGGACCCCTGGCGACGTAGCACGATGTGCAATCCACTTCACCACGGGGGCCGGCAAAGTAACTGAAACCCAGTTGTCTCATATAGCAAGCAGCCGAAATAAGTTACTTTTCTGTACATTTGAACAACAATGATTTATTATTATATTATTATTAATAGCTAATTATTATTAATAATAATAATTTCAACAATATGGTTTGCAAGACATTGATTATTTGTGAGAAAATGTTTGACGTGATCTATCTTTTCAAGTATAAGGTTTTATTTTTAATTTTATTACCTCTACATTTTCATAATTAAACGTATGAGGTTTATTATAATGTAAATAGCATTAATATAAAGGAAAGTAACCTATCTCAGAGAATGCATGCAACACTTTCTAGAATAAAGAAACGGTAGGTGTAATAATGTAATTATGTTCACGAAAAAAACAACAGACAACACTGTTAAAATGGGAACTCATCTACAAACACGAAGTTCCACAGTTTCTCAACAGATGTCACTCACTCTCTTGTGGACTTTTTACCCTACATAGTGCTAACGTCCGATACTATTTCTGTTCCAATTTTACTCGTGTTTGCGCCAATCTTTGCTTTCTGTTGCCATCTGGTGGCCTTGTTGAGAACCACTTGGGACGTGCTTTTCCTGCGCAACCTGGCGCTTGTTTCCCAATATTAAACACGAGACGAAAGTTTTGATTTTCAATTGCTTTGCAAAATGAATCTATAGATGATTTGAATTGTTACATTTATTAATTTAACTTTTAGAAGCACAACTGGGGCCCTTCTGGGGTCCGATAAGCTTAAGAAATATAATGTATTTCGTATTCTTGTGGATCATTAAATTTTCGACATATTCGACTGGATATTCGTTTTCTAAATTTTAGCCTGTAATTTCTGGTGTTATTTTCGCAGCTGCACAGCTCAATACAACGTCCCACAGGTTCAATGAGTAATATGATGGCCAGGGGTGTAGTCAAGGGTCAGTCAGGTATCTAGGGGGGGGGGAGGGACCGAACCAAGTGTCTCGGGAATAATAATAATAATAATAATAATAATAATAATAATAATAATAATAATAATACAGTACTCCTACGTGGCCGTGGCGCTATCCTTTGGACTCTGACTGCGGGACGGCATGGATTCGAGTCCGGCTGGGTTCAGTCTCTGGGTTTTCGGCCTGTGTATATGACCGGTAGCAACCCACCATCGTGAGGAAATTGGGGAGCTACGAGTGAGTAACGAAACCCAGTCTGGGAAATCTCCTATAACGGCTGAGGGTTCGATGTGCCGACCCCAAGTCACCCCATTACCGGTTGAAGAACTCCACGCCTCTAGGTAGGATTGTGGGAGGGAGACTGGCAGTCGGGAGATAGTCCAAGGCCCTTACAGGGCTGTATAGCCACTGGTTTCTGGCAAAGAAATTAATGTCAAATAGATGAAGAATTGAATATTTTAGGACTAAAAGTGGTAAACGTTGTAAGTACCAAAAGCGAAAGTGTTGGGAAAACGCTACGTTCCGCACATCAGCCCGTAAGAACATGCACACTAGTGACCTCTTTACACGCCCTTTGGACTACTTAGAGGGCTACCAGCCACATTTCACGTTTACCACATTATCAAGCATGGCACATTTCACAGTTTAACGTGGAAAACGGTGTTTGAATTTTTGTGGCACTTGCAGCGTTTACCAATTTTAGTCTTCATTTATTGAATAACAAAAAAGGATATTAAATCAAGTTCGTGAAGTAGTTCCTGATTAACGTTTTATGTATTATCATAAATAGCAGTGTGCAAGCATAAATCTTTGGTACTGTCCTTCAGAGCCTTATGATCCCAATATAATCCTTGTTTTCCACTACGTTCAGAGGAAAATAACAGCCATATATTATACGACAAATGCTAAACAAGTATATATTAATTATTAAATTTGTATTTTAAGTATTATTTCATTTTAGTACTTGCTAAGTATTTCGGGGGGGGCGGACTCCCTAAATACGTCCTTGTCAACGGTATACGCCGTATTTCCTGTGGTTAAGCTTACTCATTAGTGCATACATTCTGCTACTTTCATTTCATTTATATTTATTTGTGTAATTTGGCCATAATTCCAATGAGATTATTACTGTCAAATACTTCTGGTTTGGTGAGAGATTGATTGATTTGTTGTTTTAAGTCCACTCTATGCACAGAAAGGCTAATCGGGATTGGACCTACAGTTTAAAGTGGGATCCGAACCACTGTGCCTTGTGCCTCCACCGGGTATCGAACCGGGGACCACTTGCTTACAAGGCGACGACGCTACCACTGCGCCATCGGGGAGACCCTGGTTTGGTGAGAGTGAGAGATAGAAGATATGAAGCACGTCAGCATTTTATGGCAATCATTTGGCTTCTATAATAATTTTATAGAAATACACACAATACGAGTATGTACAAATGATTTTAGCAGAACCAGGCCCGTAGGCAGGATTTTATTTCGGTGGGGCTCATCCCTAATCAGTACAGGTGTCGCCAGAAATATTTTGTACAGGAGAGCAGGCCACTGATAAAACTTCATTAGTAGAAATAATAATAACAATAATTATTATTACCATTGTTATAGGCCTAATTGTCATTTTAATTATTAAAAATAAAAAAATCCAAATTTATTGTTGTTGTTGTTGTTATTATTATTATTATTATTATTATGGTTAGGTGGAGAGACTTTGTTACTCGATGTTACTCGATCAGTCGTTAGGGCGTCTGACTACCATGCGAGAGACCCGGGTTCGATCCCCGGCAGGGGAGAACCGGGAATTTTTCCACCTGTTCAAGCGGCTCCGGCGTCGTATAAAGTGGGTAACTGGAGGAAACTCCGGGGGGGGGGGGGTAAAGGCGGCCAGGGGCGTGGTGCTGAACACATCACCCCCACCTTTGGCCGTGATCAAGAATGTGTACACACACCCTATACGCCTTCATGGCGTGGTGCATAGCACGGGGAGCACTTTACTTTTTTTTTTACTGCTGTCCATTATTTCTCTTACATTTTATACAGTTAGTGTACTGAAATTCATAGTTATTGTATTTTGTTATTAACTTTTAAACATTCCGTTCAAAAAAGGCTTTAAAATTTAGGGCCAAAAATTACTCATAAAATTTAGGCTATATTGTGTGACCTCTCACAAGGAAAGTATTTTGGGAGCTGTGGATCCATTTAGATATTTTTTTTGGATTTAATTGTAGAATTCTGTAAAAATACTCGTATAACCTGGTTCATCTATTATACACTAAATTTTCTAATGTTTAATCCTGCTAAGGAAGTATAATTAATTACCACTCTACACTATTTAAATTAGATATTTGAAGCATTTCGGGGGGGTTAAGCCCCCGTAGCCCTCGCCCTAGCTACGTGCCTGAGCAGAATCTTTATTTGGTTGGTCTCTTTGTGCAGATATTGAGTAATGTAAGGTCTGCCTTTTGTTATCAAAACTAATGTAGAATTTTGCCTTCGCATGACTATAAATACCGAAGTATCGAGTAAGTCTCATGCGCAAGTCTCAACAATGTTCTTGTTTCCCGCAACAATTGACGGCAGACTTATCGTTAAACGCAACTATTGTGGCGTGTTGTATTTGTTTTAAACACGGTGAGAACGAGGAGAAATATAATTCGCCGCTATATTTAATCGAATATTAGCTCTGATGGCCTTATTATTTGTCGTTTCGTCCCTTACGTACTGGCTTAAGCAATATTTGGATGCATTCTTGTTAGTGCTGCAACGAGGTTTTCTTGCTCGATCGTCTAATAGTTCGCACGGATGACGCTAGATGGCTTATGGAGTGAACCGAATAACGCTCGAACTTTCACACGACCGATATCTCGAAGCCCAGTAGTTCACGCATAACCGCAGTTTGTCTGTAGTAGTGGGCCCTCAAATATAGATTGTGACGCAGTGAACATCTCCATGTAAAAATGTGATTTAGTCAATCTTACCAATACATAGCAATACATGAAAATAAATAGATGATTATGGGCTGAAACTACCAGGACGGATTTTTACACATACATTTGTACGATTATTGTCCCATTGAAATGATTATTCTATATATTCGAGCGAATCACGCTCGAACGTGGGAGATTCATGAACAAGATTATGTTTCGGATCTAGTGGGGGTCTAGGGTTATAAATTTGAATGAAGTTTGATGTATACAGTTTAATCTAAACCACCATGCTACTATTTCAGGTATACTCGACAACATAGAGAAAAAATAATTAATTGAAGCTCCTATTAACTGTGGCCACTTAAGAAGATTTCTGGACTTTTCGCCAAAGGATTTATTCCTTTGGAATATTTTCAAAGACTTGGTGTTTGTCCCCACACAAGTCGATCGAGAAACGTTGGAGAAAGTGTAGGATTTGTTTATGTGAAGTCCACTTTATACACAGACTAATGAGGATTGGGTTTTGGCACTTACGCACAGAAAGGCTAATCGGGACTGGACCTACAGTTACAGGGCGACAACGGTACCACTGCGCAATCGGGGAGGCCACCGGATATCGAACCAGGGGTCCTTTGATTACAAGGTTTTGATTGAAGTAATGAGTTCCTTTAATTTTCTGAGCTTTTCTGCCACTTTCGGCTAATCGCGAATTTCAGGATGAATGGTGGTAAGCAGGGCTCGGATTTTTAGGTAAATATATATTTTTTTTTCTGCAAGTAGATATGACCTCGTAAGTGAGTTACAAATTCCGATCATGGTAACTGGAGCCTATATAAAAAAAAATATTTCTCATAAAACACATATTTTCTAATTATTTTTATGTAAATACATATTTCTTAATATTCGTTCAAAAATGCATAAAATTCATGTTTCGTCACAGAAATTCCACATAAAATTTCATATCTACTTATTTTGTTTTCAAGATTTCCCAGAAGGAAATCAAAAGTCATATTTTTATAGTCGCTGTACTTATTTTCGCATCTTACAGAGGGAAGAATTTCTGTAAGACCTGGCAACAGTATCCAGTCTGGATGTAACGAATTGTCAATACTGAGAGGTGAAACGTAAGCTCAACGTTCGGTAGTGGACAGACCGTTCCACAGTGGTGAAGCGTGGGTGTAGCACTTAGTAGTGTGTTTCATTAGAAAGGTGCGAGAAGTTTGTGCGTGTTTGAAAATACCGAAAGTAAAATCAGCACCAAGCTATCGTTTGCAGCAATATGTTGCAGAATTCAAGAATACATTTATCATGACGGAGAGCTACTTTTTTGTCAACCCTGTGGAAAAGCCATAACAGCTGACCAGCGATCTCAGGTACACTGGTGAACTTTAAAAAAAGGTCTCCCTCCTCTTAGTTAGATTGGAAGCAACAAACAAAAACCGATATTGAATTGGAAACACTCCAGCATCAATGACGAAACAATATGCAAGATAAGGAAGAGGAGCTGCACAGCTGTCAGAAGAGCAATGTTAACCATGAGTCATCAAGGAATTAGCACAGCGTTTCTTTCTGTGGTCATTCGGCCTCGGAAGAAATATTTGTTGTCCAATTTGAGCTCTCAAGAAATCAGGTTCTGAGCTGGCGATTTATTTACTTCATGAATGAAAATAGGTTGTTAATTTTTTCGTTTCTTTTCTCTCTTTTGTCATTAGCTCTAAAACAAATATAAAAATAAAACGAGCAAAAAAGGTAGTTTATTTCGGCACGTGACAGGCATATGTGGTAACTTTGCTACTTTTACGACCATATTATATCCCTCTTGTTTATTTTCAACGATAAGGACGAATGTTGGAGTGACTAGAAAAAATTAACGAACACAATAAGCTCTTAAATATTACCCACGCTTCGAAAAAAAGATTCTGGCCCCAGTGTCAGAGTGGTTATCACATCACGCTACGACGCCAGTTGTCCCGCATTCGAATCCTGGCCTGGGCATGGATATGTGAGTGTCCATACATCAATTTCATCATATCGTCACTCATCCCCATATTTGATTGAGTTTGTGTTTGAAGTCCACTTTATGCACAGTAAGGCTAATCGGGACTGGACCTACAGTTTAAAGTGGGATCCGAACCACTATGTGCCTCCTCCGGGTATCGAACCCGGGAACCCTTGATCACAAGGCGACGATGCTACCACTGCCCCATCGGGGAGGCCTCCCCCATTTGTAACTTAGCCAAAAGTGGCACAAGAAGCGAAGTAAAATAAAGCAAATCAATCAATCAATCCAACATAGGGTCTCCGGTTTCATAGAGCAGTATGCAAAGCACTCGGTCATGAAGACCCTCAAAATTGAAATAATAAGTGGAACAAAAAACCTGATATTAGAGTATTTTAAGAGTTTAGGCAGATTAACAATTCACGTCAACCTACAACAATTTCACCTGTATTGTGTGATATATGGTTCTGCCCTAATATAATTGAACGTGCTCTTGCGATAATAGTTACACATTTAAGTCTTGCAACACACAACCTCGACTCGGCACGATATGTGAATTTCCTTGCCCCTTTTCTGTATTCTTTTCTATTTAGGATATATTACGTTGCCTTTTTGCCTATTGGTTAATCCGCAGCGATGAGAATGATTGACCAATTTATAACATGGATGTGATGGGGCAAGCATGCCTTAATCATGGTTCGAACTTAAGACGTCTGTCTTGAAACCACGTTACAATCTGCCACGTGTGTCTTTTCATCTCCAGTCACCATTAATTTGAAGAGTTAGAAAACGACGTTACCCAAACAAATTGTATGAATAATTTCCATGACCATAAACATTTGTTGCACTTGTTGAGAGAAATCCATACCCTCGTAACGTTATAAGTAAACGTCGACCTAGTTGATGTCCCAGGAACCCTTCCTTGCACGAAAATCACACTGTCCACATGATTTACGACTGAATGTTTACTAAAGTAATAGAAATGTGCATCCCCATTTCCATTAATCGTTCACTCTTCGTATATTTTGAGGTCAGCTAATTCGACGATACGACCCTCAGACAGCTACACACTGCCAAAAAAAAACTGCAGTGTCAACAAAGTAATTACTGTATTTTATATATTTTATTTTTGCTAATGGAATATTTTTCCCTTGAGCATCTTATTTATGTTTGATTTGGTTTATTTTACTTCGCTTTTCTGCCACTTTTGGCTAAACGCGACGATGAGGATGAGCGATGAAATTGATGAAGGGACACTCACAGTGAACACCGAACGAACACAATGCCAAGGCGGTGTTTAAGCAAGCTGTGTTAACCACTCTACCACGGAGGCCGGAATCCTTTTTATTTAGGAGAAATCGTTCCTTGACAGCGAACTAAGAACAGTTAATATGCGTCACGTCAGAGTTACAATATTTTAAATTTCTAACTATCAACTGGGATTTACTCTTAACCATTTTTTTGCCTACATAAAAACTTCCACACAGTTAAGATCGTTTACACTAAGGACAACCGCGTTAAAGTCTATTCTTTAAGGAATGATTAAGCACACTATGATGACGGAAAATAATAATTCACATGACTATATTCATGCATTACATCGGTGAAACAATAATTTTCGTTCAGGAAGAAATATTGAAAAACGCAGGGACACAATGACCAATTGAATTATTTATTTTACTTCGCTTTTCTTCCACTTCTGAGTAATCACATAGATAAGGATGAAATTTATGAAAGGCAATCACAAATGTAGGACCCAGCCCAAACTTCACAGACCATTATACTGGCCTTGTGTCTAGACGCCAGATCCTCGTTAGTCTGCAAAATATACTCCATTGTCACAATGACGTAAGCAATCGTAGAATAAATTTGTATATCATTCTCCCCCTCCCCCTAAGAAATGTGAGCTAAACTAGTGCGCATTCTGTGATATGTTCATTACTTCTCAGGAACCACTCGCGGCCTTCAACTGGTTTATCCTGAAAAAAAAACAAAAAACTACGGGTTAGGATGTTAACAGATATTTCAGGGACAATATCCAAAGAATACTGTCACAAACGCAGAATGCAAAACATTTCTATTTTCTCATTTCTACTACAACCCTGGCGAAAAAAAGGTGGCTGGAGTGTGGTGCTGATTGTATCACCTCTAAAAGGGCCGAGCTCGAGAATATGCGGTTCCCTACTACCACATCCCTTAAATGTGCCTTCATGGCACGTTGCTATACGCACGAGGAACTTTATATAACCTTTACTACTACTAACTACTCATGCCAGGAATTTTGGTAATTTTTATACTTTTATATTTGCCCATTGCTAACCTGGTTCATTCCCAGCCATAACAGCAATTAGTCGATGCAATAAACATACGCCAAACTTAAAAAGAAACAGGTGTTGGAGTGCACGCGCGCGCTCGCACGCACACACACACACACAGAGAGAGAGAGAGAGGGATAGGAACACAAGAATCTTCCACAAACTGCCCAGATCATGCCTAGCAAGACTCAAACAGAAAGCTTTCCGGAGACAACTTTACGTGCGCATAGGGTAGTGATGGTCTTGTCTGCAACTGCCTTCCCCCACTTTCTTATCCAATACAGGAGTAATGAAGTGTTTCCAACTACCTTCCAATCTAACTAAGAGGAGGGAGACCTTTTTTTAAAGTTCGCCAGTGTACCCAACATGTGAATGGCAATAAACATATTGCAGCAGCTGTGCGTTTGAAAAGCAAACAATCCCTTATTGGTGACCCCATTCCAAGTTCGTCCCAGTGACCATCCAAGTTTTCTGGTTATTGTGAGGATTTGTGTGTGGCTTTTGTTTCAGCTGACATATAGCTTTATAAAGTGAATCATCCTCAGCTGCGAAGTTTTTTAGGTAAATACACAAACATCGACACCCCAGATGACTCTACTTTAAGGAAATGTTACATCCCAAAGTGTTACGAAGAAACGTTGCAGAAAACATGTGCTATTTGTGAGAATTTCGTGTTTTAAGCAGAAATTGTCAACATTTTTAGCTCATAAAAATGCATATTTTCCATGTTTAAGTACTTAAAATGTAAATATTGTTATTTTCCATATTTTGAGCACATAAAAATAAATATTTTTCTGATTTTTAGCCCCTAGAAATCCGAGCCCTGGTGATAAAATGGAAAAGGCAATTAGAAACACAGATGGACAACACACAAGTCCCACAGAAGTTTGTACTGGTCGTGGGTCGCGGCACCATAGCTAGGCTGGCCTGCAAGACCGGGATGAACTGCGGAATAATCAAGGAGCACTGGATTCGATTCCTCGTGGAGGCACATTGCCTAGTGGTTCGGATCCCAATGTAAACTTAAGTTCCAGTTCTGATTAGCCAGTCTGCGCATCAAGTGGACTTAGAAACAACCTTTACAATTGCAATGTTCAATTTAGTTCCGTACAATTAGGATAAAACTTCATTCTTCAAGGGTTCGTAGCGTCGAAACGAGGCGTCAAACAGAATATCATTAAGTAAACCGTAAGAAACCTCCATACCCTGTCAAAATTCGTGCGGTTACATCCAGTACATGTTGCTTATGCTCTACATTTAGAAAAGTGTCTACATTACCTCTATCACGTCTTGTTTGAATCTCCTTTCTCAAAATGTGAAACGAAGCAGTTAGATTCGAACGTAGCTGGTATCAACTTCCCCAGCTCCTTCCCGTTTACTCTTCAGAACAACCATTCGAATGCACAGGACTCGACAGTTTTCTACGAAGCGAATCCCTCTAATTAAATGCTTCATCGAAGCCGTACTACAAGAACTTTCTTTCCGCATCTTGTTCTAAAATGGCGGAAAACGGATTAGAATATTGAACAGCATTACCTCCTGTCTCGTCTCCTTTTGTAATTCGATTTTAACGAAGCTGGAGGTGGGTATCAAGGAAGAACTTCAGCGAGTCCAATTACGGGCCAATTGGAGTTGGCGGTTTACGTGCTACCTCCAGTTTCGCCGTTCGCACTGCCATCTCTCGGAAGACCGATGAAGCTGGGGATTTATGAGTAGGGAGTTAATACGACAAATGAATGATATCAGTTCGTCTGCTTGGGAAATAGCAAGAAGAGGTTTCAAAAGGAGTAATGAGGGACTTGGCATGGACTGTTTTGTAACACAGTTCCTGCGAAACTAATAAGTTGAAACAAAAAAGCACCTGGAAACGCACTTGCAGCTACCAACCATTTGCACGGCTTTGCTCCGCCCACTCGTTTTCTCCCCATCTTTACCGTTATGCGTGGCTTTGCTCCACAGATTCCCGAAACAGATTACAGTCACTCATTCGTTTTCAGCCGGAAACGGAACCAAACCGGAGCAAGAAGCCTTCTGGCAGGAAATCCAATTTCTAAGTGGTATACCCTGTTCCAACTATCACTGGAGCAAGGCCGCGCATAGCGGCAGAGAAGGGGGGATCATGTGGGCAGAGCGCAGTACACGCTGCTGGGAAAGCTGGTAACTGCAGTCGCTCCCCCCTCCACGCAATCCCGTTCCTCTCACGTGTTCATTGGAGGAGTCGTCTCGCGTCACTATTTGCGCAGAGCCTTTGGCTTTGGAATCCAACACGTAGTGGCTGTTTCTATTCAATAATTACTGTGCATAACATATTCAGATATGGGAAAATTCCTAAAATGTGTGTTCAACAACAGGGGGTAATTCTATACAATCTACCATGAAAGAGAACAGCGTATAGGCTAGAAGGTTTAACCTGGCACAGTTCGCGCCAAACCGTAGATATCCTTCTGCTAGCCGACTTTCCCGGGTATCACGTGAGTGTTTTCATCCATTGGCAGAAGCCTTGGAAGCAGCACGTGCTTTGTCCTCCGCCTACCAGGGGTCGCCGCTTCCCTCGCGTGTCGAATCACGGAACATTGTTGCCGCATTGTCATAAACGTGAATGCTCTGGTTGTGGAGATCGCCACGTTTGCGCGCTTGCGCCGAAATCAGCATAACATATTCAGATATGGGAAAATTCCTAAAATGTGTGTTCAACAACAGGGGGTAATTCTATACAATCTACCATGAAAGAGAACAGCGTATAGGCTAGAAGGTTTAACCTGGCACAGTTCGCGCCAAACCGTAGATATCCTTCTGCTAGCCGACTTTCCCGGGTATCACGTGAGTGTTTTCATCCATTGGCAGAAGCCTTGGAAGCAGCACGTGCTTTGTCCTCCGCCTACCAGGGGTCGCCGCTTCCCTCGCGTGTCGAATCACGGAACATTGTTGCCGCATTGTCATAAACGTGAATGCTCTGGTTGTGGAGATCGCCACGTTTGCGCGCTTGCGCCGAAATCAGTGGCAACAACGCCCTGCAGACGACGGAGAAGGTTTTGGCGGGAGTCGTGCCAGGTTAAACCTTCAGCCCTATAAGTACAGGGTTATTCTGAATATGACCAGCAACTTTAAACATGTATTGTAATAGAAACTTTTAATTGAAAAGAGACATGAAATGAAGTTCAATACCGGTGGAGGTACATAGTGGTTCGGATCCCACTTTAAACTGTAGGTCCAGTCCCGATTAGCCGTACTGTGCATAAAGTGGGCTTAAAATAACAACTCAATAAATCAGACATGAAATGAAAGCTTACATAAGTGAATTGAATTTACTTACAATTACAAGTTTGACGTGTGTTCCACCCTATAAAGTCCATATTGAAAATAGATTTGATCATGCTTTGTCCAAGATTTACGTTTTATAAATACACTCATTCTCAATGAACTGTTTACGCCACTTAAGAATAGCGGTAATCTAGTTGGTGGTTCCTTGTTAGACTTGTTTTTAAATTATCATTGCACTGCAACATCATTTTCTTTCGATGCCAAGCAAGAACGCCTGCGACTCTACGTTGGTACTGACAGAACTCATTGACCCCACACCTAATAGTGACATGTGCTGCCATCTATTGGAGAACATTTCCTAAAGAATCTTTAATTACTGTTTACCTATGTTCTCTTTTAATAATCTTGAATGTTCCTTAAAACAATATTGATACACAGCTCTACCTCCAAAAACAATATAAAAATAAATAAAATCAAAATTAATGAAATTAATTTTAGTGAAGTGTCATGAGTTCATGAGACTAATTTGTTTTTTTAATTCAACCAAAAATAAGTATTTTTTCACATTACTTGACTTCTCCAATTGTCAGTATTTGCATTGTTGGTTGCTTCCAAACAGATTTCAATCTAAACAAAGAAAAAAGTATTTTCATTGTCAGCAATGAAAACGATTAGAGAACTGCAGGGAGAGGAGTAGTAATGACGGCACTCTAGATCCATGAGTCAGCAGAAATCTGATATTCGGCGTTACATCCGCTGAACTTGACTACATCCGTGGATGAAAGCAGGGGTCCATGACTCAGCAGAAACTTCATGTCCCTGTTGACCTTGAAGACATCCGTCCCAGAGCCCCGTACCAAGGTGGAAGTAGGAAGGGGTACTTGACCTGAGGAGATAAATGACCTTTGATGTTGTTTCTGGGTTTTTACTAACCTAATGCGTACGCGCGTGTGTGTAAGGTATGCGTGCGCATCCAAAATTAATGCCTGAAACGCAAGGACATGAAGAAACCTGATTTTAAGATGGCAGCGAAGGTGTCGTATCCTGAAAGACTAGCGGCTAAGGTTGTTCTCTGTAATCAAGGGCATCGATTGTTCCATTCTTGGTAGAGTTAGTATCGTGTTATGAGTATAAACATTCTCTCGATTAGCCTGTGTGAGTATAATGTGTACGTGAAGCAAACAAGATTACGGTGTTCGAAAAGCGAGTGGTAAATGTTGCCTCATAATGAAGAGGTCCCTGGTTCGATTCCCTAGTTAGTCAAAATGGGTAATTGTTATTGTCGCCCATTGTAGGTCCCGATTAGACCATCTGTGCATAAATAATATTTTAATAAAAAAAACAATATGGCAGCCATGTTTTACGTGCGGAGGGGCGCGCGGTGCGGACGGCGTTGCCCCCGCGAAATAGTTAATATTTTAAAAATAAATTAGGTAAAGGAAATGTTTTAATCAAGAGGTTCTGGATTCGATTCCCGATAATGATGTAATCAAGAGGTTCCGGGTTCGATTCTTATTCTTGGCAAATTGCATAATAATCCAAAATCCGTTCTAATTCTTGTGGCACAGACGGCATTAACCTGAAAATGATAAGGCTAATTCTTCCACACATTCTTTCACCTCTGACTCACTTGATAAATTCTCTTTAGATAAGAACATCTTTCATCTTATATGGAAGGAGGCTAGAATCCTGCCCGTACAGAAGAAGCGAAACGTGACCGACATGAACGAATTTTACGACCAATTAGTATTTTTACCTGTTTTATCAAAAGTTATCGAGAAAGCAGTGCACAAGCAAATAGAAAGTTATGTTGGCAAAAATCAAATATTGCCTGCAGTACAGTCTGGTTTCCGACCTTCCCACACCACTGCAACCACTCATGAAAGTAACAGACGACATTCTACAAACGCTGAACGAAAGTAAAGCTGCAGCCTTGGTGTTGCTTGACTTGTCCAAGCAGTGTTGCCAATCTCCGAATGCAGGATTTCCCTTTCACCAGTGTAAGATTTCCCTTTTTCGACCTTAATTTCCCTCGATTTTCAAAACACATCCGAAGCTGTATCTTTGTATTACTATAACTGTTAATCAGGACCGTATATAAGGGTGTTTAGTGGTTTCAAACCCCCCCTTGAATAAAATACTAGAAACTGATCATAGTTTCATAATATAATTATCCTAAAATAAACATTTGAATTTTAAAATAAGACACTAATGTATTGAAAAAATTCCCAAACCAAAATTTTTTTTGTCTGCGACGCAATGATTGTCGGACTTTGAAACCCAACCTTTGTCAAAGCTTAGCTAGGGGCCTGCTGATAATATATTTTTCTTTTGACGCCTGTTTTGCCTGAAGAACAAACTTTATTATTATTATTATTATTATTATTAAATATATATGAAAATCATAAAAGTGTGAAGTAATGGGAAGCCACTCAATACGAAATTTTTTCACATGTTTCCCAGATATCTTTCCATCCTCAGATAAATCCCCACGACGTTTTCTAACCTTTTTGGGAGTTGCAGGTAGCTTCCTATCAGTCAGTCACCTCTTCCATTCTCCTTGCATCGACACAGGACACACAAAGTCACACACACAGCCACTAAGACACGTTCTGAAATGATGGATGGAACAAAGAATGAAGTTGAAAATCGCGTCCCAAATTCTTTCCAGGTGCGGCGCGGCTCGTGCCTTGAGGCCTTTCTAGGAAACGCGACAAATATAAGACTGACTGGTCAAGGTCATCTATAACAGGGAGAAAGAAAGCTTACTGAAAAGTTTCACTGTTGCTAACTATTTATTTGGAAAAAGTACACGCTGAAAAAAAAATATTTTCGAACTTTTTAAAAGAATGAAACGAAAATGTGAGTTTAAATTTCCCTGTTTTTTAGCTATTTTTCATTAAATTTCCCTTTTCCCTTTTCACCCTCAAATTTTCTTGTGCCGAGGGAAATTTCACTTCTTTTGGCATCACTGTGTCCAAGGCGTTTAATCTTGTATCTCATCAGTTACTCCTTTCAAAAAAGAGTTACTACGGTTTTTCGCCGGGAGCAATAAAATGGTTCCAGTCTTACCTTACTGGGCGAGTGCAATCGGTTGGCTTCCCTCAGGAGCTACATCGACTCCCCTTACAATACCCTCAGGGGTCGCGCAGGGAAGTATTCTAGGCCCTTTTCTGTAATGCCCCTTCACCGCAGACCTACCTCTGCAAGTACGACACAGCGTACCTCATTGTTATGCAGACAACATGCAGCTGATGATGCCAGTAGACCCCAAAAATGCAAAACCAGCAATTGGTCTCCTGAACCGTGACCTTGATGCTATATATAAATGGTGTAAACGTAATGGTCTTGTAATCAACCCCTGTAAATGCTGCTTTACATTAATTGGTTCTAGGGCGGCCTTAAATAAAATTCAAATAAATTGGTTATCAATTAATATTAATGATGTGAGGGTACCCCATTGCACAACTGTTAGAAACTTAAGGGTATCATTTAATCAGAAACTTGACATGCAAAAACACGTAACATCTCAGAGTTCAAAAGCTTATGGTATACTTAGGTCACTCTACAAATCATCGCACTTACTTTCGACTGATGCGTCTCATGCAAGCTCTCGTTTTTCCCATCTTCGATTACCGTGGCGTTGTTTACGGTGTTAATTTAACAAAAGAAAATGCTAAAATTTTACAAAAAGTACAGAATTCTTGCATACGTTTTGCATTTACCTTGAAACGAAGTGATCACATACTGCCTTACTTAAATGACGTTAATTGGCTGAATATGACACGACGCAGAAAACTACATCTGGCCCGCACAATGTTCAAAATTCTGCAAGCAAAAACACCAACATACTTATACGACAGACTCCAATTTAGACACGACATACACAACTACACGACTCGACTCTCTATGAAACTTCATCTGGACAGATTTCAAAATCCATACTCCTGTCAAAGCTGCATATTGTTTGAATGCACTGCCACCAGATGCTACCTCGTGTACGACATACGCGTACAACAGCTTTAAAAGGGCAGTAACAAAAGTCCTTCAGTACACATGACTAGATTCAGCATGGTTACGTTGAAATGAAAACCAAAAAAAATGAGCAGATTTGAATCCAAGACGAACATTTTGATGTTTGTGAATGAGTAAAATTCTCTTTATCTTTTTATAGTATTAATTACTGAAATATTTAGAAGCGATAAATGTAATGAAATTCTTACGTTATGGTAGTAATTTTATTTCTGTTTTTTTTTATTGTACTAGATTTTGCCCATGAATAAACAATTTCTAATTCTAATTCTAGTTTATTTTTTAAAATTTGAATTACCAGTCCCGATTAGCTTGCCCGATTAAGTTTCTTCTTGGATCCACTCCATACGCAGACTAAACGGGAGAGGATCACTAAGTGCCTCCATCGTGGATGAAACCCGGGACCGCTTGATTACAATCCCAAGCGTTACCACTGCATCATCTAGAGTACAATATGTATATCGTGTCATTCTATAGAATGAAGGGATCTGAACCAGTTAGCTGATGGGGTGATATAAACTACTCATCATTCATCCTCTTGATGAGACCACTCGTCATTGACATGACGAGTTATTGCTTGGCATGCGAAAGGTACAAATTACACAAAGGAATTAAACTACTGAAAAGACAATGACAACTCGTTGGATTTTGTGAACCGTTGAACCTGTATCATGGCTGGGTGTAGGATAATTACCTGTCTAACTGAAGTCTCTGAGCTGAATGAAAATAGCGAAGTCCTCTGTAAGCTTCTAACTTGTTGACCAAAGCGTGCTTCCACTCTCGACCTCCTGCCTTGCTGACCTCCTCTCTCTACCAACTCAATTCCCAAAGTCCAGTCACTTCCCAGCTTGTCTCACCTCTATATTCCCTGGCCATCGAGCTCTTCCTCGATGCCGAATCGCCGAATCGTGTTTATTATAATTGCTACCATGCAAACCGCTGACACCAAACCCAGAAGTGTTACCTGTTTCCTGAATGCTCAGGAGGTTTGCATGGCACAACACAATGCATTGTAAACATGCCTAAGAGGCTTGAGACAGCTGAGAAAAACAAGTGAATGCCCTGGTCAACATGAAGCGTTCAGAGAGACTTAATAAAATAAACATACAATCCTAGGGATTGATACGTTCGCCCCCGCGAAGGAAAATTTTCCCCATTGAAAATTTAAAAGTCAAATCGCAAAGCTTGACATGACTCAGGTTCGCCAATTCCATATATTTTCTTAAAAAAACCAAATATACAAAAAAAAAATCCACCACAACTGTCTGTTGTTTGCCGTATCCCGAAGGAAAGAAAATTTTCATTCCCTAAACTTTATAATGAATAATACCCTTAATACTAACAAATTCGTATGTTTATACGATGTAAAAAACAATAATATATACTATTATAAGACTAGAAATCACAAAAGTTCGTGTCGTTAAGCGAAAAACTCTTAATGTACCACATTTTGTGCGTACGTACTGTTTATTATGTATAATTGCTCATCCATTTGCTCCGAGTCAAGAGTCTGTGATGCCTCGCCACGCGGTAAAGACTCTGTGTCTCCCGCGAGGCCAACGGCTGGCTTTTGGGCTGGAGCGTCTTGCAAGATGGAACGAAATTCACAATGTTTGTTTATATTGCCACTCAATATAGACTCTTCAAATAGATAAAAACCTAAAAAAGGTGCACAAGTAAGTACACGTAAGTAAGCATGTAAAACATTGTCACTTCTCACTGTTTTGTCCGTGTAAAAACCTGATCATATCAAAATGCGTATGTTTTACGAACTACGTAGCACTGCACTCCTAACATCGCCAAATATATAAACTTGCATGGCTGTGTTGCACATTCCAATGTATTATTATACAATATTCAAATGCATATAGTGAGTTACACTGAAAACTGTCGCTGGTAAAACTTAATTATGGCGTTCAATTTTCTTTTCTACGTTTAAACTGTACACTGTATACACAACTATGGCGTGGTGAATACCTTTGTATGACTGCACACAAAATTAATAATCTTCCAAGTGACAAAACTATGTGCTTAAGTTATAAATATCAAAAACAATGTTCTGCGAACAAATGTGTCGCTTTCAATCTTCCATGTTGGTGAGAAGAAAGAGAAAAAAAAAAAAAATAACAATAATACCTGCATGCGACAAACATATGCATAAAATATTGGCACTAAAGCATGCTTTCTAACATGTTCGAAAGTGCTATAATTATGTTATTTGTATTGCTTGCATGTCCATTTATTATTCGAAGTGCAAAATTTCATCGTAAAAAAAATTATGCACTAATTAATGCTAACACTGGTCAATTGACACCACTGGTGCGTGTCGCTTCCTTGTAGTATGATGTACACTTGCATGCATATAAAACTAGTTCTTATGCATGACACAAAACTGAAAATGTATATAAGGACTATGGAAAAGTATTGTTTCCCATAATGCATGTTAAATAACCAAATAGATACACATGATAGGAGCTCGCATGTGTATGTGTAGAAACACTGTAGCACAATTCTGTAATTATTGTTTGTGACCAGAACTGCTGTTTGTAAAATGTATGTTTTCTCTGCTTCCTCTTCTTTCTGGATTGCTTGTCGTCTTGACTGCTTTGGGCAATGTAAAAATGTAGTAAATTACCCGTAGAACTTGGGAGATAGGGAAAAATTGTTGTTCGAACTGCAGTGTGGGGGGAAATTTTATCTAGCTACATCACTAGCTGTTGTTGATAATGTGTAGTCTGTTATACTGGGAAATGTATGGTTGACTACATCCTTCCTGTAAAAGGTAGTCTCTGTGTAGTAATTAGAAATGTCTGCATGTCTCCCTCAAATTGGTGGTGACGAGTCTCTTCTTGAAATAATATTTCAAATGTCTGCATGTCTCCCTCGTAGAATGGTAATCAGTCTTTCTGCCTGGTAATAGACTGCCTGCGGATGTCCGTCACGAAAAATGCCCATGGAAGGTGTGGGTATTGCTTGTCCATGGCGCTCCGTATAGACAGGTTAGGTTGAATAAAGGGAAAATTATGACAAAGAAAGGAAATTGCAATAGGATGGGTATATATAATTCAAGTATGCATGTACACAAAACCAACTAATTTCCACTGCCTTTTCTTTAAAATTAAATTAAATTGTCTCATCAAAAATAAAATATGATTAAAATAAATAAATAAAATAATTGCCATAACTCTTTGAAAATAAATAAGGAAAATTTAAATAAAATATCCAACCGTAATTAAAATATTAATGTCCATGATTAATGTGTTGCCTTAACCTATTAATTATTACTGTGCTGCTCTGAATTAATCTGTTTCGCAAGCTGATGATGCTTATAAAAATAATATCCTAAGGTTGCGGTTAATAACACATTCCAAATAACAAAAACTAATATAGACATAGGCAAAGGGTTTAGAACTAATTCTTTAAATGAAATGCTCTTACTAATTGATTGATTAAGTTGTTTTAAAGCAAGTTCAAGCGAAGTCCATTGGGGAATAGTGAAATCAGATAAATTCTTGGGAATATTAGGTAGTAACTCAATTTCCTGCATTTTGACTTGTTCGAAAGCTAAAATTCTTGTGTGTAAAATTTGTTGATCCACAATAATTTGCGAAAAATCCTGATAATTAAAAAATAGAGATTCCCCTTCGTTAAGCTGAATTGATCTGTGCGTGTTCAAAGTACTCGGAAGATTGATACGATATGTGCCTGCGTGTGGATGGTGGTGTACGTACACCTATGCCTCGCAAGATCACGAATTCTTCCCCCCCCCCCATAAAACTAAAAATTTATCGAATGCCACAATGCCGCTACACTATTTCATGTGGCGAGGATTATTTACTTGTGCTTTTTTGACGACTTACTAGTCTTAATCGCTTAATTTTAGACGTCAGACGGAGTCACAATCGCCTATTTTAATGATAAACGACCTTACTCCTAATTGAGTATTTGTTCTTACTTTTAGGCATCTTCATGGGTGATGGCTTAATTTTATAGATCAAGTCATTAATTTATAGTGATACGTCAATTGATGATTTATTTGTAGTTCTAAACAATTCTGGACAGCCCGATACTCTGTCCCCTTGACATGGGTGGAGTTTGAGCTCTTGCTTTGAGGGGACCAGACTCTGGAGTAGTTGTATTTACGGTACTATAAACCCGAGAAAGTATGAACCCCTCCTCAAGCAGATTTGCTATACTTAAAACAAGCTTAACATGAGCATATGAGCTTTTTGTTCAAGTGTGGAATCTTGTCTAATCTAAGATTTTTGTGAAAATGCCCTCGGGAATTTCCTCAGAAAGTATGACCCTCTCAGATTGATTTGTTTATACTTACAAAAGGCACTTCTGTGAGATTGTTATCCATAAATTTGTTAAAAATATGCCCCTCTTGTGGCCACACTTAAAACTGGCCATCCACACACATACACACACACACACACATATATACACACACACACATACACACATACATATTTATTTCTGGTTTAAGTTCTTGGATACCAGGTTCAATTTACATATCTAATATTAAAACAATGTAATTCTTCTAGAATTGCTCCGTGACAACAGACCCATCTATGTGCAAATGCCTGAACTCGGTGAATACTTGGGAACAAGTCCATTTTTTTCATTATGTCAACATTTTTAACTTCTTTTGCCAGTAATAGGGAAATGGTAGCAAGCATTAGACAAAGTACTTTGGAGCTGAATATTCCTTTTCTTAGACGTCGTATATTACTAAAATATTTTCAATTCACATATTTCTCATACCGCTGTATCTTGTTCTATTAGGCCTCTTCGAGAACATTGCCTATTAGGACTCTTCGAGAACATTGCCTATTAGTGAAATAATAGGACAAGCATATGGCGGTATGGGGATATGTGAATTGTTGGTTTCTTCAATTCACATAAAAGGATTGAATAGAAACTAGGATATTTTGCATTTGTTATATTCAATTTATTTGTTGTAATCTGTTCATATATAAAATCAAGCCCCGAGAAAATATAAGATCAATACTTGAACAATATGTGCGCATGACGGCCCCAAAGCGGTGGGATCGATACTTTCTGCACAGCGATCAGTTCATTTCGAGCCCAGCACCGGCGTGTCGATCAATATTTGGAGCAGCGATCCTTTACAAATTAGTTCCAGACAATTCCGCTCCCCTAAGCGTGGAGGCGCTGCGGTCGGGATTGCATGTACGCTCAGCAGAAAAACGGGATACACTCAGAAGAAAGTACTTCGGCAAAAATGTTAGAGAATAGCTCATGTTTCTGAATATACCCCTACAGTGTTTCTATTGGCTCTGTAAAACTATAAAAGCCAGGGTACAGTGCAGATTCTTCACCATTGCTGGATTGGCAGTGGAACCCACTGCTCCACCAAAGTATAGGAGACTTGAAGCATATAATTTGGCGGAATAATCCAAGTAAGGTCATATATACATATACATACAAAGCACAGTGCTGAACTCAACTGATCCAGCATAGAGTTTTGAATTTAAACCCCAAGAAATTGTATATAAATACCAAAGCCAAAACTATTAATACACGTACACACATACACACACACACAAAGCACAGTGCTGAACCCCAACTGATCCAGCATAAAGTTTTGAATTGAATCCCAAGAAATTGTATATAAATACCAAAGCCAAAAAATATTAAGTGTATACACGCATATATACATACACACACACAAAGTACAGTGCTGAACCCCAACTGATATTTTTATTCAGTATAAAGTTTTGAATTGAAACCCAGGAAATTGTATATAATAAACAACAACAAAAATGCCGAATCAAAAATATTGTAATCAATGCAATAAAAATATATCCAGCCCCAATTGGGCCAAGCATCAAAAAATTTGTAATCCAGACAAATACAAAACTCCCACAAAAATTTGCCCCAAATGCAATAGAAAATACAACATGGAATATTTCACATATAAACATAAAGATACTTGCTCTGCATTGCCCTCTCAACCATCTACATCTGGTCTGAAAAGAAGGCACGAAGCACCTGTTAATGCCAGAGCAGCAAAACAGCCACGCCATGAACCTACCCGTAGCAGTTTTAATGCCCAACTTAAGGATTACCAGTTTGTATCAGAGCTAAGATGCGGCATTGAGAATTTCTTGAACAGTATAAATTCTGATCTGCAGGCAATTCTTAATGCACAAAATGGCTCTTATAAGCTATCCCTCAAATTGTTTGTACAATATAAGAAACCAAATGGCACAAAATTTACACAGCCCCACATAACAGAAACTGTACCGGTATATTCAAATGCAAATTCAGACAAAATAATAAGCAGGTTGATTGATCAATTAAATATCAAACACTCTGAATTTGCGGCAAAAGAGTCCGGATGGAGCCTATGCGGTTCATCACACAAGTTATATGTTAATATTTCTGAATTCACTCCATTACAAGGATCCACTTATCTGCCTTTACCTGCCAATATTAAAAACAGAAGAGCCGTGGTTAATATAGAAAATACCGACCAGAAATGTTTTCTGTGGTGTATATTAGCTGCTTTGTTTCTAGTTTCAAGGCATCCTGAGAGAATAAGTTATTACAAACAGCATGAACATATTTTTGACGATGCAATGAAGGGTTTAGAATATCCAATGTCAGTTCAGAATATTGATAAATTTGAAAAAAGGGCCAGGCACATCAATGGCAAACAATTATCTATTAATGTTTTTATTTGTTCTACTGGACGTGGCAATTCTTTGATAGAACCTCTCAGAATCAGTACACTTGATGATGAATCTGCAATTCCGATTGATCTGCTCTTAATTGAAGGGGATGGCACATATCATTACACTCTGATACACAGTCTTGAAGCTTTAGTCAGAAAACAACTAGACAAAACTCATACAATATTCAAGTTGTGCAGAAGATGTTTGACTGTATTTGATGGTCAAAAAATGGTGAAGGGGGTTCGGGAAGAGAATGCAGAAATTGCAAAAAACAAGTTAAAAGAGCATCTGAAATACTGTGGCAACCATAAACCTGTTCATATGGTGATGCCCAATCCAGGTGAAAATTGCAAATTCAAAAAGTATGAAGCCCTGTTGGAACACCCAGTATATATTGTCTGTGATTTCGAATCGAACCTCAAACCTATTGCATTCTGTAGCCCAGATCCAGAAGAATCATCAAGTACACCATACCAGCAACATGAACCATCCAGCTTTTGTTATGTGGTTATACGGGACGGTGTTGTTATTAAAATAGATTCATACATGGGAGAAGATGCCATCAAAGAATTTGCACATAGAATGGAAAATATGTGTCGTGACATAGCATCTAACATCTTATTAAAATCAAAGCCTATGTTGCCTTTAACAGAGGAACAGATTGAGGATTTCAACAATGCAGAAAAATGCCCGGTATGTGATTCTGAATTTTCAGATACAAATATCAAGGTGAAACACCATTCTCATACAGATGGTAAATTCTTAATGGCCCTGTGTAATAGCTGTAATATTAAGATCAAGAGACCAAGATTTATCCCCATATTTTGCCATGGAGCATCCAATTATGATTTCCATCATCTGATCAAGTACGAGGGGTTTGAGAAGCAGAATTTAAATATTTTAGCTGAAAATGATGAAAAATATATATCTATTAGCAAGATAATTAAAGTTGATGGTGTTCCTATTCAATTAAGATTTCTTGATTCTTACAGATTTTTACCTGCTAGCCTGGATACACTGGCCTCTCAATTATCTGATGATGACTTGAAAATCACACGTGCATTGTTTCCAAATCAGGACCTGAAATTAATTAGGCGGAAGGGTGTATATCCATATGACTATGTCACAGATTCTTCTAAATTTGATGAGTGTTCCCTGCCACCACAAGAAGCATTTTACAGCAAAATCAGAGGATCTGGAATCAGTGATGAAGATTATCACCATGCCCAGTTGATGTGGGACAATTTAAATTGCCAGACATTTGGTGATTATCACATGGCTTATTTGAAACTTGATGTTACCCTCTTAGCTGATATAATACAGATATTCAGAAAATCTTCCATGCAAAATTATGGACTGGACCCAGTGTATTTTTACAGTGCCCCGGGCCTAGCATGGGCTGCAATGTTTTTCAACACCAAAAAGCCATTGGATCTGATCCACGATCAAGAAAAGTATCTGTTTATGGAGGAATGTATAAGAGGGGGGATGGTGCAATGTTCCCAGAGATATGCCAGAGCAAATAACAAATACATGCCTGATTATGATCCAACACGGCCATCAAATTATATACTGTATGGAGATGCAAACAGCCTCTATGGTCACGCAATGATGCAAAAACTGCCATATGCAGAGCTTGAGTGGGTCGAAGATTTCAATATTGAAGATCTTAAGGATTTTGATGACAGTGAGTATGGCCTCTTCTTAGAGACTGATCTGACAATTCCTGATCATTTACACAACAAATTTTCTGATCTGCCCCCAATTCCCGAGGTTCAGTGCTCACCTGGCTCTAAACAGAAGAAGCTCATGACGACACTGGAGCCGAAACAGGGTTATGTCATATATTATAAAAACCTCCAATTCCTGATGAAACATGGTGTCCAAGTGACCAAAGTTGGCAAAGTCTTGAGGTTCAGGCACTCAAGATGGTTGAAACCATACATTGATACAAATACGGAGCTTCGAACATCTGCAAAGAGCGAATTTGATAAGGGCTTGTTTAAATTGATGGTGAATTCAGTGTATGGCAAAACAATTGAAAATGTCAGGAAACATACCGATGTTAAAATAATTACTGACCCCAGCCGGAGCAAAAAATTGGTTGCAAAGCCCAACTTCAATTACAGAAGAATTTATGATGAGTACATGGCACTTTTCAACATGATGAAAACAAAGATCAAGTTTGATAAACCTATTTATGTAGGGGCTGTGATATTGGAATTGTCCAAATTACATATGTTAATATTGTATTATGATGTGCTGAAACCTTTTTACGGTGATCGTGTAAAATTATTGTACATGGACACGGATAGTTTTATTCTTGAAATTCAAACAGAAGATGTTTATCAAGATATGTCACAGCCTGAATTGTTTCAATACTTTGATACCAGTGAACATACAAGAATTCAACAACACCACAACAAAAAGGTGCCTGGCAAGTTAAAAGATGAGACACTTGGTGATGTTATTGTGGAATTTGCTGGGTTAAGAGCCAAGATGTACAGTTTTGAAACATGTAGTGGTGCTGTTGCCAAAAAGGCCAAGGGCATTGGCAGAGTAACTGTTGAAAAAGAGCTTGTATTTGAAGATTACAAAAATTGCATCAAATCACAGAGTTCAATCAGAACATCAGAAAATAGAATTCAGAGTGAGGATCACTTGTTGACTTCAAATGTTGTAAGAAAAGTGGCCCTGGACCCACATGATGATAAGAGATGCATTTTGTCATGTGGCACACATACTTTACCTTGGGGGCATTGTGATTTGAAAAATGGAAATCAATGCCCAATTCCAGAGCATGATTTGAAATAAATAAACATGCCTATGAACTTATTTGGGTTCAAAAAACAGGCTATTATGGACCTGCCGACACCACTACCCTCTCCTGATTTACAATCTGTAATGTCTAAACTGAGTGGCTTGTTAATTATTCATCTGAACAGCATACTTACAGATAATGATGAAGAAACAGGCAAAACATTGTACATATTTAACAATAATTTAAATCACTACCAATTACCTGTAGGTGGGCAATTGCAATTTATTACAACCCCCGAGGGTGATGTCAAGATTTCAGTAGGGAGAAATATTTACAGAATTAAGCACTCAAACATGGTTTCTGGCACTGTATATACTGTTTCTGCTGGTGACTGCTTATATATTGAGGTCCCTGGATCCTATGACAAGCTTATACCCTTTTTTATAGAATTAAGAATCAGATACTCTATAATAAATAACCAGTAAAACAAAATGCCTAATGATATATTTGGCCATACAAGGCATGAAGATCACAGTGATGAGATTCTGATGCTTGATGTCAGAGTCAAGAAATTAAGAAGTGATTTACAAGCTTTACAAACCACACTCAATGCCAGTCTTCAATTAGAAATTACAAATTTACAATCACAATGCATGGACCCTCTTCTCAAAATTGATTCCGAACTCAAAGTGTTGCTTCAGAAATATACTGATCTGGCTACATTGGATAATTTTCAAAGTTTGGAAGAAGCTGTAGCAGCTCTTCAAGCCAAATTTAAGACCCAGGCTACCAACTCTGAGCAATTGAAACAGCAATTAGAAGAGCAGATAAATAATGTCCAGGCACAGCTCCAAACAATTGTCAAAAGCATAAAATCACAAGAAGATTTTGATCTAGTGATTTCCACTCTGAAAGAACAGATTCAGTCACTCGAGATACCTAATCTGGACCCTCTGAACAATGCCATAGCCGAGGTTAAAGGAAAAATTGAGACACTTGAAAATTTTATGAACAATTTGCCATCTTCTGATGCTTTGAATGCAATAACTCGGAGTGTTGCCAACATCAAGCTGCAACTTGAAACATATGAAGATTTTGGAAAAATTCAAAGTTCCATAACCCATCTTGAAGGTACAATAGCAGCAGTGCAAAGTGATTTGGCAAATGTACTAGAATCTCGCCTGCCCGGGATTGTAGATACACTTGTTAGTGTCCAGCAACAGATCACAAAGCTTGAAAACCTCAACACTGAATCTGAACTATCTCATTTTCATCACTTGATAGATGATATCCAAACAAAACTTGAAATTTTACAACAATCAACACCCTCTCAGGCAGATATAGCCCTGCTCCAAAATGCTATGCAAAATGTGGCTGATGCTTCTGAATTAAACAATGTGAAATTGGCACTTGAATCTTTGCAAAATACTGTATCAAATCTGCCTACATCACAGGAACTTAAAAATATTAAGAGAGCAGTGAATAGGATATTGAAATCAGAAGATATCAAGAATATCCAGGCAGAGATCAAACATCTCACTCAGACAGTTGCCACTCTACCAACCAATCAACATATTAATGAACTGCATGCCCTGTTTGAGGATATCAGAAGACAGGTCCATGATCTTACTGCTCAAAATTCAAAATTGGCAGTTGTTGAAAATTTGCAACAAATTGTAGCTAATATCAAGCAACAGCTAGGAACCATGGAATCCAATCAAGCAAGTGCTTTGTCTGTTTTTGCCACCCAGCTCCAAGAAATAGTGCAACAATACAAGAAACTTGTTGTGGACGTAAAGATCAAGCCAGGCCATGATGATGTTGTTAGGACCATCAATGAGCATCTTGAATCTGTAACAAGCAGATTGCTCACAGCAGAAAAGGAAATAACAGGCATAATCGAGAATCCAAAACATACAGTAATTCTTGAATTGTACAGCATCCCCAATAAAGAATATGATTCACCATTTACACCAGGTAGCAAAATATATATGCTGTCCCCTGCACAATTTTATTACCAGTTTTTTGTTGGAGGCACATTGAGACCAATCAAGATCAAATATTGGCATCAGCCACAGGCACACCACTACCCCACCTTATCAATAACAAATGCTGACAACAAACCAAAAATCACCAATGTAGAGTTAGAGGATTTTACAGATCCTAATACATTAGAAACAGCCTATACTGAAGATGATGGCTCTTTGGAATTTAAAATACAAATAGGGGACAAATTATATTTAGAAAATCCTGCAGTCTCAGCTGCTGAATACCCCATAGTTGCAATATTCTTGTTTACATATCATGTCTAGACAAATTATTGTTGATGAATTACACAGACAAGCCAGACATAATTATAAGAGACTCCCAGTAGTCACAAAGGGCATAGATGATTTATGGCAGAGCGACTTGATTGAAATGGCAACTGGACAGTTGAAAAACTTAGACAAAATCAACAAGGGCTACAAGTATCTACTCACTGTAATAGATACATTTTCAAAATTTGCCTGGGCTGTGCCACTCAAATCCAAGACTGGAACATGTGTTACAGAAGCCATCAGGACAATCATCAATCATTCAGGAAGATCACCGCGCTATTTGCAAACAGATAATGGCAAAGAATTTTATAATTCAGTGTTTCAACAATTTATTAAAAGCCAGGCAATAAAACATTACTCGAGTTACAGTGATCTCAAAGCCTCAATTGTAGAGAGATTCAACAGAACCTTAAAAAATCTTATGTATAAACAATTTACACTTCAAGGTAATTATAAATGGCTTACAATCCTACCAGAACTTCTACATAAATATAACAACTCGGTCCATTCCACAATCAACATGAAACCCTCTGAAGTAACTTCATCTGATGAGCAAAAATTGATCAGGACTGTTTATTATCCTAGATACCAGCCAACAACAAGAAGGGCCAAATACAGGGTAGGCGATCAAGTAAGAATCAGCAAATATAAGCACTTATTCAAGAGAGGCTTTACGAGAAACTGGAGCACCGAATTATTTACAGTAGTTCAAGTTAAACCCGGGACCCTTAACACATATATAATAAAGAATCACCGAGGAGAAATTCTCAAAGGCAGGTTTTATGAACAAGAGCTCAGCAAAACTAAACAGCCTGACACATATCTCATAGAAAAAATCATCCGCAGAAAAGGCAACAAGTTACTTGTCAAATGGCTAGGTCATCCGGAAAACAGCTGGATCGATGCAGACAAAGTGATAATATGAGCACCTGGGATGTTATAAAAAGGCTGCCAGAACCTGAACAGCAGAATAAGATAAATGGAGTGCTGCTGCCTGATAATATTAGGTGTCTTATTGTTGGGCCATCTGCTTGTGGTAAAACTACACTAATGGTTGATAATTTTTTATTGGCACCCAACTGGTTAGATTGGAAAAACAGGCACTTGTATATCTTCTCTAAGAGCTTGGAACAATTAAAATATCAGCAGCTGATGAAGCTATATGATGGACTGGATATTGCCACTTTTGAACCAGATGTTAAGCCACTTCATGAATGTCTCGATAATTCTGTTGTTGTGTTTGATGACATTATACTGGATAATCAAAACAAGGTTAGAAATTTCTTTACACAGGGCCGGCACAAAAACATTGACTGCTTCTACCTGGCACAGACTTTTTCTAAAATTCCGAAGCAACTGATCCGAGACAACAGCAATTTTATATGTGTGTTTCATCAAGATCATACCAACCTCAAACACATACATGATGAATATGTAGGTGGGGACTTGAGCTACAATGATTTTTCCAAGTTTTGCAGTAGGTGCTGGAGCCAGGACAGTTATGGGTTTGTCACAATTGATATGACAAGAAAACCCAATAGTGGCAAATACAGAAATAAAATCAACGATTTTCTAAACGTTGAGACATAAATAAACAACCATGAAACGACCAATCATTGATGATCTTAAGTTAAGAGATTATCTTGTAAAAAGATTTAGGGGATGGAAATCAGAGAACCGTGGAATTTATGAAAAACACAAACAAACAGAACAGCCTGTCATTGATGCTATTAATAATTTAGGTAAGAATATCAAAACTGTTACAGAGCAAAATCAAAATTTGATCACAGAGCTTGTACCTGTAGCTGCTAGGAACATATTAGATTATCCATTCACCCCACTTTCCAGTATTCATACACCTAGTCCTGTTGCTCCTAGAAGAATTGAAGCTACCCAGGATCCTATTGAATTGGGTCTTCTTGCTCAAAAATATTTAACCACATCTAAAGACAACAAAGATGAGGTGTTTGGCTTATATGCTGACACAGAGCTTGATGGCAGCATCATACATAGAATTGGCAATTTCAGAGTAACTTTTATGGGAGATGATCTGATTGTTTATTCAGAATCTCGTCTCGGAGAAAAAGGTGCTTTTGTTAAATATCCTGGCACACCTGGATTGTGGGAACTGATGACTAGGAAAAGGCCTGGCAGCTATACAGATCAAGATTATGAGCATTACAAAGAAATATTAATAAAATCAGATGCTCTATACCAGAACAATGATCCCACACAAAAAAGAGTCAAGTCGAGCAGTGGAGCAAAATACAACAACTTAATCAAACCCATATGGTCACAGATCAAGACTGGCAGTGGAATCAAACAATACAACACCCTGCCTAAAGAATTTGTGTGGGTTGATGATGTCAGGAAACTTGTGGATAGGTTGCTGGTGATAGCTGGGGAGGAAAATGCTGGCAACCACAATTTTTACAATGAAAAGGTTGGAATTATGGACATGATAAGCACAAAATTGTCTAATTTTATAGTGAATGACCCTAAGGGGATTGGATATCTTATAAAAATTATTAATACTCTACCACCTAAATTTTGGAATATTTCTGAGGGTCGGGGGTTGGTTAATGACATTATAAACAAGCTGCCATTTGAACTACACATTCCAGGCTATCAGTATTGTGGTCCCGGTACAAAATTGGACCATAGATTAAACAGGGGTGATCCTGGTATAAATCCCCTAGATGCTGCTTGTAGAGACCATGACATAGCATACAACACACATACCGACCTTGACAAGAGACATGTTGCAGACAAGAAATTAGAAGAGGCTGCATTTGGTAGATTTGTAAGCAAAGATGCTTCTTTGAGTGAAAGAATAGCAGCATTGGGGACCACCATAGCTATGAGCACCAAACAAAAACTGGGGTGGGGGTTGTGAACATGTATATAATAAACCTACAATGAAGGCCAAGGGTGTTATGTATCAAATACCTTATGCAGGTCTCAAATCTCTTAAAACTATTGACAGTCTTTTAACCAAAAAGCAGCGCAAGAAAAAAAGCTCTTGTCTTGCAAAGGGGCATGGTATGAAATTGTTGCTTAGTACCCCCCAATTAAAAAAATTACAGCAATCAAGAAAAAAATCACATGTGGGGGGATTCATATTTACCATCCCTGCCATCTTAGCAGCTCTCGGGGCTGTTGGGAGCTTGGCTGGGGGATCAGCTGCCATAGCAAAAACGGTAATAGATGCCAAGAAAAATAGGGCAGAATTAGATGAGCAGAGGCGCCATAACCTGGCCATGGAGAAAAAGGGCAAAGGTCTTAAGAGAGCCATGAATAAGTTTAAAAAAAACAAGAGGCGCTTACAAACCAAGATATTGAAGCTTTAATCAAGCCATTGGGCATCAAACATTTTAGAGGTGTGTACATGTCTGATTCTTTACCGGAACAACCACTCAACAAAGAGTGTGGCATTGTTAATTTGGATGAGTACAAAAATCAGGGCACTCACTGGATCTGTTATCTTAAATATTTAAACAATAAGGCATTTGTGTTTGATTCATTTGGAGGTGTTCCACCTGAAAATTTAGTAAAATATCTAAATTCAGCTAATCTTTATTACAATAATGCCCGTGTTCAAAACTTCAAAGATGTTAATTGCGGACATTTGTGTTTATCTGTTCTCAGATATATGTCTCAAATAAATAAACCATCAATTGAAAATTTTCAAAAAGCCTTGTGGTATCTGAAACATCATGGGGGTATTCCATCTCACCAGCCAAAATTCAATATTGAAACTCAAATTGCATGATGACATAGTGTATCCCAAAACAATAGCTCTCAGAGCATTTTACGGCATGTACCTGATCCCTAATATTACGCACCACAACAATACAATTGCAGTAGGGGATCAAAAAATTGTCATCACTCCAGGGCAATATAATCTGTCCACTCTAAATGCTCAATTACCCAGAGGTGTAGTGTTAAGTCAAAATTCTGTCACTCACAGAGTAGAGATTGTATCTGCTACGGAGACAGTACATCTGGGTACTATAGGAGAGCTGTTGGGATTTGAGAACAACACAAAACTCGAAGCAGCCATCAAACACACTGCTATGAATATACCTAAATTCTTAGCCATAGAGACTCTGAATATTCACTGTAATGTGGCTGAGGGTATGATCACCAAATCAAATGGCATAGGCACTCACAAACAAACCGGCATCATTGCAACATTCAAACCTAATTCCGAATTCATGGAGCCAATCATCTACAATCCATCCCCAACATTATATTTTCCTGTGTGCCATAATAGAATAGATTATATTGAATTGATGGTCACTAATGAAAAAGAAGAATTAGTTGATTTTGCTGGAGCCACAACAACTGCTATCATAGAGATTAACATTTAAATAAAAATACATACAATGGAAAATATTGAGAGTTATGAGCTACAATCATTCCCTCCAAACAGGAGGACATTTGCAAATTTAAATCAACCCAACACAGAGATTGAGGTTGATCTTGATGTAGGGGACGGCTTTATACACCCCCACAGAGCAGATCTATACATCAAATTTGATGTTGTAAAGCTCGATGGAACAGATTACCCGGCAAATTCAAATATAAGATTGGTGGATAATTTTGTGCCGCATCTGTTCTCTGAAATTGAGATCAGAAAGCATGGCGTTGTTATAAACAGAATAGATTATCCCGGCATTACCTCCACGGCTTTGGCCACACTAAAATTATCCAAAACCGAAGCTTCTTACTACAAAATAGGTGGATTTGAGGCTGGTGATAAAATATTATCTAAGAACCACACTGTGCTGTTCCCGATGCGCCTGTTGCCAGGATTCTTCTCGGATTACAAAGAAATTATGTGGAAGGGTGGGTTAAGAATTACATTTAGAAGAGCTGCAAATGATAATAATGCTTTGATGAGGTACAGCACATTAAACCCTACGGGGGAAGCTATGCCTAATACTCTACCTGATGCAGGCAAATGCATTATTCAGACTATGGAGCTAAGAATCCCCGTTGTTGAATATGAGGCCAGTTACGCTCTTAAATACAAAGCAGATATCCTAAAAAATCCACAGGTTCCTCTGCAATTTTATACATATCAATGCGTACAGAAGCCTGCCTCTGGTACTTATTATGAGTTTGATGCCACAAATTCATTCTCCAGTATTCAATTTGACATGCCTGATTTTGTGGTGGTACTGTTTCAGACTGGGAGACACAACAATCAGGAAAAAAATTCAAGTAGATTTGATAACTGCAACATCAAGAACATTTATCTTAAAAATGGCAGAAATGAGGTCTTTCCTAGAGAAAATTACAATTTAGACATGTCCAAGGATGATTTCCTCAAATTATATGAGGCTTTTTCGGCTTTCAAAAGGGTCACTACTGGCAGTACTGATATGTATTACTCACCAGATGAATTCAAAACACGGAGACCCATGTTTGTAATCAACACTTCAAAAAGAAAACAAGTTGTAGTGAACGACAGGACAAACATTAAAATTATCTGTGAATTCCACGAGGCATTACCCGATGACACCATTTGTAGTGTCATTCTCATAGGTGAAAAATCATATGTTTATGATGTAAGAAATGAGAGAGTCACGGAGCAATTCTAGAAGAATTACATTGTTTTAATATTAGATATGTAAATTGAACCTGGTATCCAAGAACTTAAACCAGAAATAAATATGTATGTGTGTATGTGTGTGTGTGTATATATGTGTGTGTGTGTGTGTATGTGTGTGGATGGCCAGTTTTAAGTGTGGCCACAAGAGGGGCATATTTTTAACAAATTTATGGATAACAATCTCACAGAAGTGCCTTTTGTAAGTATAAACAAATCAATCTGAGAGGGTCATACTTTCTGAGGAAATTCCCGAGGGCATTTTCACAAAAATCTTAGATTAGACAAGATTCCACACTTGAACAAAAAGCTCATATGCTCATGTTAAGCTTGTTTTAAGTATAGCAAATCTGCTTGAGGAGGGGTTCATACTTTCTCGGGTTTATAGTACCGTAAATACAACTACTCTCTGGGAAAAGCATATGATGTACCTGAGGGTTATTGAATATCCCCTACTTTATAAGGGGTCCGGAGGCCTTCACCCGGTAAAAAAGACAAAAACTTAAAAACACTGAGTTTTAGGCCTTTTAGATTTGAAAGTGTCAAATTTCCTCGCTTAAGTAAACAAATATTAATTAGTATATTGGTTGTCAGTTTTAAAAGAAGCAAAACAGTACGATTATTGCATTTTGCATTTCATTATTTTTTTATTGATACAATACTCGTATTACTTTAAAAAAGTTACGGTACAATAGTAAACTTCAGAAATTTTAGAAAAATTAAGTTGGAAAGTTCTTTTGATGCCTCAGCAGTAACTGTTGACTCAACACAAAGTCATTTAACGTTTTTCTTTCTTCAAACTGTACACATCAATCAAATCGTCTAAGACCCGCTATTGCGGCGTAATTACCGCACATTCCATCATGACAAAGGTCAAGATTTTCGGTATGGCTTCATCACAAAAATGTAGTAACTGAACTTAATCATGTGTTACTTTTTTAGTCTTCTTTAAGTTGAGGGGACAGGCCCCCTGGCCCCTCCAGAACTCCGCCTATGCCCCTTGACCCTTAATCCACCTATGAATTGTTTTCGTAAAGAGTGTGCGCTCGGATTATATGACTGATGAAAATATAGAGCTGGGTTGATTTTGCATATGAGTACATTTGGAGCGAGTCTAATACATGACGTCGCAGGGAAAGCCCCGCCCTCTCAAAGCTATTCGCTGCTCAGGCGCATGTGCAAAAACTTTAAAATGCGTAAGTGCGCACGCTTATGCGCAGTAACGAACTGTTTGCGAGCATTATAGGCCCGCTGACTAGCTTCACCATCGGATCAACAGTTGTTTTCAACTTCAGAGAGCTTCTGCAAGCTTTTTGCATCCAGCAAGTTAAGAAGAAACCTATTTCACGTTGAGTGCTTCTCAGAAAGCTTAATTCAGATGTTCCCCCTGTGTCTGAGCGCCCGGGAAGGGACGAAACAAAAGGAATGGCGGTCTTCGGAGAAGCAAAGCCTTTCTTAATCCCTTTCGAGAACTTGACGGCTTACCGCCAGCATCTGCTCCTCTCGGGAGGAACTGGTGTGTGTTGTTGCCATGGAAACGGTCGTAAGCCAGCACGCTCATTAGTACGGAAGACGGGAATGGCTTGTTTCTCACGAACGTCCATCAACAAGTTGGCGGGATGCTGAGAGAGAGAGAGAGAGAGAGAGAGAGAGAGAGAGAGAGAGAGAGAGAGAGAGAGAGAGAGAGAGAGAGAGAGATAAAACAGCAAGAAACTGGAGACAGATTGTTTTTCGGTTCTGTATCGAATTTCGAAATACGTGCACCGTTAGAAAAATGTTCAAACGTACATTGTACAGTCACATTTTCCCTCAATTTTTTAACTGTTAGGGAGAATTCACACCGAAGAAACACGCGACACGCAACACGCGACATGCAACACGAAAAACGTGTCGCTTGGAAGCCAACACTCAGTAATCAATGCAACCTTTCGAACCGAAGAGACACGGCAAGATGCACGTGTCGCATGTCGCTTACGTGTCTCTCGGAATGTGCCGTTTTCTCAATACCGTGCATCGTGTTGCTTCAGTTTGTTGTTCGTGCATGCGCAGCGAATGCTTCATTCCAACGAGCTGTATTTAGACTCTAGAAGAGAGCCCAACCGGCATTAAGTTTGATCCTCTAATTTTCTGATATAATAAAGTATCGATATGTACAATGTTTTAACAATGTTTTAAAATTTAAACACAACGTTCATTTCGCTTTATCAAGTTTTTTGATGCAGTTATCAATCGGCTGTAATTTGCCTTCAACATCGTGAAAAGAGGCCGTGTTTTGGCAATTTACCTGCCTGCTTTTATTTGAAAAAGTCAGCTTATGGAGGCACTTTAGTCCAAACTATATTAGTCAACATGGTAAAGTACTCTAGTGCATTGTTTTTCAACCACCCGATACCGTGCCCTCGTATCAACTATACTGAGCTGTGAAATGTTCTGCTGAAACTGGTTGACAACTATCATAATCCCAATATCATATTTGAGTTGTGAGTTTTCGTTTTTTAAGTCCATTTTATGCACAAATAGACTAATCAGAACTGGATCTGTCCGGTGCCTCCCCGGATATCGAACCCGGGATCACTATATTACAAAGAGACGACGTTACCACTTTGTCTTCCATATTTTTATATTTGTCAACAATACTACACACGTAATCAAACTATTATTACTCTTATGATTATGCTAGAATTTATTTATCAATATTTAATTTCATAGGTACATGTTAATTCATGCATAAAATCTTCAATACTGTAAAGATTTACGAGGAAAATTCTTCGACTAAGGGCATTGACTTAAAATAAAATACCATGACATGGTTTCAAGAAGGTTGAGAACCATTTCTCTAGTGTTAGGTATTCGCTTTATTCAGGCTGAAAAGTCTAGCGTATACAGTTTGAGGTCAGTGTATATTATTTCTCAGTTTTCTCGTGCACAACATGCCTCTCCCAAGTTTCAATAACTTGCACAAATTTTACAACGCAGTTTACATGTAACAATGTATCTTGTTACGTTATTTTAGGGTGACTAACAAACTGATTAATGCAATTATGTCGGTACCATCACGCAAACTGAGCAAATAAACCAAGTGTCGCTTGCCGCGTGCATCTTGTCTCTTCGGTGTGAAACACTCGTGTCGTGTGTTGCATGTCGCATGTTGTGTGTCGCGTGTTGCGTGTTCCTTCGGTGTAAATTCTCCCTAAAGTTAGTGTGACTTGATTTTCTTTCCTAATTGTAACAGTAGTAGAAGTAGTAGCCTACCAGTGGCGTATTCTGAGGCCAAGATCTGAGCTATCTCACAATGTCACGTGGTCCTAGGCTATGAATAGAAATTAGTTTTATCAACTCATAAGAAATCAGGTTGCCAACTCATAAGAAATCAGGTTAACAACTCATAAGAAATCAGGTTAACAACTCATAAGAAATCAGGTTGCCAACTCATAGGAAATCAGGTTGCCAACTCATAAGAATTCAGGTTGCCAACTCCAGAATCATCATCATCATCTCACTGATATGAATAATATCATTTACAATTTCTGATCGATGTTTCTCCTGTATTTTATTCTCTAGACTTCAGGCTTCGCAGGTAGCCAGCTAGTCTAGAATATGTGCTCCTGTAGCCTACATCAATAACTTCCCGCGGCCAAACTCGCATGAACTAAAATAAAAAATTGTTAGAGAAATTGAAGGAAATATGCTGTTGCCAAATTTATGATCCGGCCTCCGCGGCGGAGTGGCGCTACGATGACAGGAGTCGTGGGTTCGAATCCCGGCATGGGTGTTATTTGTGTATCATCTCATCCTCATCTTTGCGATTAGCCAAAAGTGGCAGAAATGCGAAGTAAAACAAACCAAATAAACTTAATATAAAAGAAAGGACCTGGTCCATGAATGAACATTATGCATTAGAATGTACAGGGTAGGGGGTGCAAGTAAAAATTACCATGTTACCAGCCCTTATGTCACAGAAATCTTCTTGCAACTAACAAGAAAGAAATTAACAACAATTAGAAACACTGAACGATCTTACATGTACAACTGATGGAGCAAAGTAACATACAGAAATACAAGCAACGACTGCATACCAACTTTTGCACCCTTTTTCATGAACATTGTGTTATGTACAAAAGGGCCCGTAGCTAGAATTGATATCCACGGGGTAGGGGGGGGGGGCACGGGTTATCAAGGGTTGTTTTGTAGGCAAAGTCCATTTTCGAAAGTTTAACAGTATTAAATGAAGGTAAATTGTGGGGGGATCATCAAGTTAATGTAAAACACAAAATTTAGAAATATCATGCAAACAGTACAGTTTCTACTATATCTTCTAAAACATCTCTAGAAGTGTTAATTGACTTCTACTGGCATCATCCCTTACTACACACTCCACACTACTTTGATGATACAGATATTGATATCATACAAGAAAAAATATATAGTATTCAATCATAGTGCCTACAGTACATTCCACTCCTGCCCGAAGCAATAAAACTCCCCTTCGTTCCCAAATATTGGGAGCTCTCGACCTTTGACGGAGATGTGGAAGGGGCAGCGAACATACAGATAAAGAAGTTCCCTTAGAAAAGAACTTTCTAAAGTCCAGAGAATTGTCTACCTAAACTTCGGCTCATAAACAAGAAGAATGAATGTTATAGCTGCTGTCTGCATTTTCACTTTTCGCTGCAAACAAATTATACAAAAAATAGTTTTACCTAATGACCTACTATTAAGGGGACTGACGGCAGTGCCAGGGGGGATGAGCCCCGCTGGTCCCTGCCTGGCTACGGGCCTGTGTACGAGCATTAATGTCTTGTAAAGGTATAATTAAAAAATCTGGCTAATTAACAATTTTTTCTCACATTTATTATCGATGGTAATAAATGGAAAGCTGCCCCTGCATACGATGGTATAGTAAAACGCATTCACAATCTCTGTTATCTGTGGAGATGATGTGATCAACACTACGCTCCGGCGGCATTTACCTTCATAGAAATGTAAATACATGGTCTTTTTCAGAATGTATATGATCAGGATAGCTATACGAAACTGGGAAATGTTCGAATAAGCTATTGCTTGAGGCAGGTCCAGTGTAACTGTAGCAAACGAAGTCTGTACGTTACAAGATTAGCTGCAGACTTAATCTGCAACTGACAGTGGTGGGTGTGGGAGGAAGGAGGTGTAAGGGAGAGGAAATCTCATTTGGCTCATCCCTGGGTTGGGGTGCGTATGGGTTCTGTTGTGGAAGATTGATCACAGAAGAGCCAGGCTCAATTAGTTTGAGGTCAGCAAGTTTCAAGACCGGGCGTGTAGTTGTCTGGAGGAAAGTCTTTCGGGGGGGGGGAGCTGAAGGGTGTTTCGGAGGCTGGAAGATTGGATGGACTCTCCTCTACCGCTTAATTCAATAATTTCAGGAAGGATAGAGGCTGTAACGGCAGATACAAGGATAATTATTTCTGAGACTGATCTGAGAATTAGTAATTTTCCGTGCCTTCTTTGTTCCCTTGATGATGGTACAGTGGGATGCATACGTATTACCAAGCTATACTGATCGCAGTCCCAACTGGTGGCTACATAGCTCCATCTGTCCACCAATCGTCTTCGGGGGTGTGTGGCTGGATGAGTGCCAACAACCTTAGTTGCGAAGTAAAAGATGTAGGGGCAACATCGCTCTCCCGTTGCAACTTTGCCAAGCGTACGTCTGATTTTGTCAGTTGTTTTTATTAGTTTGTTTGTAGTGTTTGGGTGTTTTGTGTACTACTTTTCCGTGCTCTGTGTACTATTGTACAACTTTTATCCAGTATCGGCTGTGGTCAATTCCCCTCCCTGTGCCTCGTGACTCGAACATGCCCCGCCAGGAACTTTCGGTGCCTCGTGACTCGAACATGTCCCGCCAGTAACTTTCGGTGCCTCGTGACTCGAACATGCCCCGCCAGGAACTTTCGGTGCCTCGTGACTCGGACATGTCCCGCCAGGAACTTTCGGTGCCTCGTGACTCGAACATGTCCCGCCAGGAACTTTCGGTGCCTCGTGACTCGAACATGTCCCGCCAGGAACTTTCGGTGCATCGTGACTTGAACATGTCCCGCCAGGAACTTTCGGTGCCTCGTGACTTGAACATGTCCCGCCAGGAACTTTCGGTGCCTCGTGACTCGAACATGTCCCGCCAGGAACTTTCGGTGCCTCGTGACTCGAACATGTCCCGCCAGGAACTTTCGGTGCCTCGTGACTTGAACATGTCCCGCCAGGAACTTTCGGTGCCTCGTGACTCGAACATGTCCCGCCAGGAACTTTCGGTGCCTCGTGACTCGAACATGTCCCGCCAGGAACTTTCGGTGCATCGTGACTCGAATATGTCCCGCCAGGAACTTTCGGTGCCTCGTGACTCGGACATGTCCCGCCAGTAACGTTCGGTGCCTCGTGACTCGAACATGCCCCGCCAGGAACTTTCGGTGCCTCGTGACTCGAACATGTCCCGCCAGGAACTTTCGGTGCCTCGTGACTCGAACATGTCCCGCCAGGAACTTTAGGTGCATCGTGACTCGAATATGTCCCGCCAGGAACTTTCGGTGCCTCGTGACTCGGACATGTCCCGCCAGTAACTTTCGGTGTCTCGTGACTCGAACATGCCCCGCCAGGAACTTTCGGTGCCTCGTGACTCGAACATGCCCCGCCAGGAACTTTCGGTGCCTCGTGACTCGGACATGTCCCGCCAGTAACTTTCGGTGCCTCGTGACTCGAACATGTCCCGCCAGGAACTTTCGGTGCATCGTGACTCGAATATGTCCCGCCAGGAACTTTCGGTGCCTCGTGACTCGGACATGTCCCGCCAGTAACTTTCGGTGTCTCGTGACTCGAACATGCCCCGCCAGGAACTTTCGGTGCCTCGTGACTCGAACATGTCCCGCCAGGAACTTTCGGTGCCTCGTGACTCGAACATGTCCCGCCAGGAACTTTCGGTGCATCGTGACTCGAATATGTCCCGCCAGGAACTTTCGGTTCCTCGTGACTCGAACATGCCCCGCCAGGAACTTTCGGTGCCTCGTGACTCGGACATGTCCCGCCAGTAACTTTCGGTGCCTCGTGACTCGAACATGCCCCGCCAGGAACTTTCGGTGCCTCGTGACTCGAACATGTCCCGCCAGGAACTTTCGGTGCCTCGTGACTCGAACATGTCCCGCCAGGAACTTTCGGTGCATCGTGACTCGAATATGTCCCGCCAGGAACTTTCGGTGCCTCGTGACTCGGACATGTCCCGCCAGTAACTTTCGGTGTCTCGTGACTCGAACATGCCCCGCCAGGAACTTTCGGTGCCTCGTGACTCGAACATGCCCCGCCAGGAACTTTCGGTGCCTCGTGACTCGGACATGTCCCGCCAGTAACTTTCGGTGTCTCGTGACTCGAACATGCCCGATGTCAGTCTAAGATAATTCGACTGATCGCTGATTCGATGTTTTTCAGCCGCCAGCTAGAAATGCTAGCAGTATAGGGCCGCAAGTCCAGGTGTCCATGGGGGGGGGGGGCGCACGAAAATGAGACGCTGGATAGGCAGAAGTAACAAAAGCCAATACCAAGTTCTCTTACTTGCTTATTTCATGAAAGAACGTAGAAGGAGTTTCTATCATTTAATTAACTTCTTACATCATAACTCTAGTTTCAGAAGTCATGTAACAGTACTCGAATATAAACAATTGTTCTTCGAATAAACGAATGTAAACAGTTTGAATGCCAATAACTGAAAGTCAAGTGGAGGGATATTGATGGTTGAAACAAACATCCTTGTCTCTCAGTTCGCAGCCAGTGTGGCTACCGTAATGTAGTGTAGGTTTATTTTCTTCTGGTGCGTGTGCGGTATTAGTCTTGAGTGGCAAAATGCACAGTGAAAGTGGCGTTCATATACTGAAACGAAGTTTAATTAAAAAATTGTAATTAGATGTGTCTATATTTTAAAGTTTACAAGTGTTATTAATACAGAGCATGCAATTAGTGGAGGTGAGGTACCATGAAAATAGAACTGTAAATAATAATAATGTCGGCAGATACCAAAACAAAGAATAGCCTAGGGGCGAAATTTTGTAAATGCACCCCCGTTCCATCACTACGTATATTGTCTTTGTTTTAAGCAACGAGCTTTGAGAATTGAAACAATACGCCAAACAAGTTGTTGACAACATTTTCACCAGCATACGTAAAAATCCTAGTCCGTAAAAACATGAGGAAAATAATGACGGACAATTTGTCGAACAATACTTGTGAATCCCACTGTACCGAGACGAATCTAGGTCTTGGCTCGAAACATGTAACTGTCACTCTTTATGTAATATAATAAATAAGTCTCAATAACCCGTGACTCGACAACACTTGAACAGTGTTGCCACAATATGAGGGCACAATTTCCCTCTCCTAGGGGCAAAATTTCCCTTTTTGGATCAATTTTTCCCTTTCTGGACAAATGTTTACCTTCACCTAAGCTAGTCATACAATAATAATAATAATAAGTATTAGTAGTGGTAGTAGCAGTAGCTGTAATTATTATTAGTGGTGGTGGTGCTGGTGAAAGCAGTAGTAGCAGTATTTCCGTCGGTCCGTGTCCGTGTGAATACAAAATGTTAAATTTTCACATACATGTCACTTTCATCGCTTCCTGACCAGATGTCTCAGGTTTGGATCCTGGTAAGGAATCCATTTAATCGTTAATCCTCATCGTTACTATTATCATAAGGTGAAGAAAAGCGATGTACCTAACAGGAATATAAATAGATGCAGGCTATATTCAAGGCAGCAGAAAAATGAACAGAAAAATAAAAATGTGAATTTGAAACTGGAACTTAACATAAACTATAATAGTGTAGTCAGATGTCTTGAAATTTCCCTGGAATTATGGTATTTTTAATCGAAATTCGAAATCGAAATTGACATTCATCTGAGACTGAAGGCATTTTATGGGGATGAATGTGTAGACATCAGTACTGTGGGATCTTGAATTTATCATGCTCTTAAAGAAAACCCCAGCTGAAGAAATCTCAGCTATGTGAGAGAATGGAGTGAAAGGCCACGAACTGCAACTGATGGAGGTCATCGGAATCGTGTTCAGCTTGGGTTCTCTTTGCGAACATGAACAGCCCAAGATCGCAAAATACTGATGTCTACACATTCATCCCCATAAAATGCCTTCAGTCTCAGATGAATGTCAATTTGTAGCACATTTTCTGCGGTTATAAACTCGATCACGGCACGCTACTTCAGGCGCTTCATCAGCATTGCATGGTTACATGCTGCCATTTTCCTCGCAATAGTTCAGCACCCCCTGGCGATAGAAGTTTGAAACCTTCAATGGAGAAGCGGGAAAGTCTTATAAGTGCAATGTATGGTTGCTCAAAATCCAAAATGCGTTTACAAGGTAACAAAGAAAATAAAAACGTAGGAAGCTTTACTTTTCAGCACGCCCTCGTATATATACTTTATTGTAGATACATTTCAGGATTGTAATGTTGTTGATTGACATTCCAAATTACAGTTTGCAGAATTTTAACACAAAATGTTAATTAGAAATGAAATTAGGCATACCATATTTAATGCAAAATATTGAATTTTTCACGAGTTTTGTATCTCTTAAACGAATTGAATCTCAAACTCAAAATTTTTACTGAAGGTAGTTATCATGGAGTACTGTATTGTGTACAAATTTCAGATTTTTGAAAAACTGCCCACAAGAGATATTTAACCCTGAACTTGGAACTTTTTAACAAAAAGTACATGTTTATGACCCTGTAGAAAATAAAGGATTAAAGTCTCAAGCTTCAAATAATTTTGACGTACTCTATTGGTACACAGGTACTTGCACAAAAAAATTCAAGTGTCAAACAAACTGCCTTCCCCCCCAAAAAATGTCCGAAAATGTCATTTTGAGCGATTAAAATACACAATTTTAACCTTAAAATTTATTATGAAGGAATAATATTTAGAAAATTACACAGAAATATAATTGTAGCCTATAATGTGCTTAACATCACAGATTTTGTCTCATTGTCGTAGGACGTATCAGAGCTGAGAAAAGCAAGTTGTCGCTGATGCTTACGAATGGAGAAAATGACGCGCGCCATGATAAAAAAATGCCCCCCATCTTCAAATCGGTGATAGTAAAAATAAAATAACAGTGGTTCTGAACTGTCAAAATATGAGGCTCACTCCACACAAAAAAAAAACTTTTTTAAAAATGGTCAAGCAACCAGGTTGTATGACTTCATATGGATTGACCCTATACTGAAATGCACAGTTATTGTATTTTGTTATTAACTTTTGCAAGTGTCGTTCAAGAAAGGACTTTAAAAGTTAGAAAAAATACTCACAAAGCATATACTGTATATTGTTTGTTGACGTCATTTAAAATTATAATTTTTCGAATTCTGAAAACTGTGGAAGCATTTATTCTTTGGATTAAATTGTAGAATATGAAAATATAACCTAGTTCCTGTATTATTCACTCATTTTTTCGATCTAATGCATATTTTACATTGATTACTCTGTTCGAATACTAACCAAGTGAACTTTATTTCTGTTGTTAACACTAAAAATAACAAACTTCTTGCTTTTTTGCAAATTGAAATGAAGGATGCAAATTTCCATGGAGAGCGTGCTTATCAACAACCAAAGGGCAAATGAGTTATAATATGAATATAAATAGTTCCAACAGTAGAACAGTGTCCCCGGTTCGCAAACCGAAAATGGCGCTCGGTGGCGCTCGCAGTGTTGCTAACTCTGAAAAATGGACGCAACGAAGTTTTCCCGCGCGAGAATTACAACCTCGACATGACCAAAGACGATTACCTCAAACTTTACGAAGCTTACACCTCTTTCAAACGCGTGACCGAGGGAAGCATGGACATGTACTACACGCCCAGCGAATTCAAAACCCGCAGGCCGATGTTCGTCATCAACACATCTAAGAGAAAGCAGGTGGTGGTCAACGATCGAACCAACATCAAAATCGTCTGCGAGTTCCACGAAGCCTTGCCCGAGGACACCGTGTGCAGTGTGATCCTGGTCGCCGAGAAGTCCTTCGTCCACGACGTGAAGAACGAGAGGGTCACAGAGCAGTTTTAACAAGTTTTTAACCTCTTTTCTTGCACAATAAGAAATTTTTGTACTAGCACAATCAGTTTCAATAGCACAATACAAAAATTTCACTAGTTCAAGATCAGTTACAATATTAATTTCATCAGTTATGAATTACAATATCATCAGTTTTTGCACTATAGCACAAGACAATCAGAATTTTTGCACAAAAATTTTGTTGTTGTTGTTTTTACATGAGAAAATTAACAATAAAATTTTTTTATCGTTTCAGATGCTGTCGAACATCAAAAACACATACACATACACACACACTAGAAAAAATAAGCATGCAACTTTATTTGTAACACACACATACATTCTCCATCTTCATCAAAAAATATTATAATAAACATAATTATTTTTATCTATATCTCACAATAAAACTCTATATCCAAAAATATTACAACATCAAAATAACACTAGAGTCGTTAGTACACATTGCATGCATTACGGAGGTCCTCTGTAGGGTTTCATGGAAGTTTGGGGGAAAAAAAAAAAAAACACGTGAAACTCTACAGAGGTGCGGCTATCTAGAACCGCAGCCATTAGAACCTTTTTGGGTTGGGCACCACGCACCCTGGCGGGGTTAGGGGCCAGGCATCCTAAAAACAACAATTATTATTTGTTTGTTTGCGTCACAATACTGAAATAAAAAGAAGTACGTACGTGTGTGTGTGGCGCATCGTTGCCGCGAGAGAGGATTGCAAAAATCACGATATACATTGGCGCTCGGGACTTGGAAATAATGCATATTCGCTCACCACTGTTGCCAGCTTAGTCTCTCTCTTTATCTTACAGCAACATTGGCATCTTTATTTTTTTAGTTGTAGGTGGGTTGCCAACGCACTCTAGTTAATAATGCTACATATTATACACGCACACACATACTGTGTTGCTATCTATCTATCTATCCCTCTCTCTTTTACAGCAGTATATGTTTGTTGCCGACTCTTTTTGCTCAGTGTGTGTATTGTTACGTCAGTATATAAATTAGTTAAGCCTCAAGTAAGATAGCTCTTGCCAAGTAAAAAAAAAGCTGTAGGTAAATATTAGCAACACTATCGGTTGTTTAACTTTTCCCTCTCTCTTTTTTTTGTAAAAAGCTATGGCAAACCAGTAGGTTGGCAAATTGCTTTATGCACTGTAAGACCTCAAGCAGTATTGCCAGCTCCTTGTTTGAGGTTAGGTTAGACCCAAAAACAAACCTTGGTGACTTTTCAAGTAAAATGTTGGCAATACTCCAAGACAAGCCTCAAGCAGTATTGCCAGCTCCTTGTTTGAGGTTAGGTTAGACCCAAAAACAAACCTTGGTGATTTTTTAAGTGAGGAGTTGGCCACACTGCGAGAAAAGCCTCAAGCAGTGTTGCCAGCTCCTTGCTTGAGGTTAGGTTAGACCCAAAAACAAAAACCTTGGTGATTTTTTCAAGTGAGGAGTTAGCAACACTGCGAGCGCCACCGAGCGCCATTTTCGGTTTGCGAACCGGGGACACTGTTCTACTTCCAACTTCTAAATTTAGTCAACACATGTGCGTTAGACGATTACAGTTTTCGAAACACGTAAAATATTTTCATTTGTTGATGAAGTGCCGACTGCAGAGCTTACTCCCTCGTGTTTGTGTCCAATATTTTCGCTATACTGCCTAAATCCACTGATTTTTCCGTATCGGGTCTGTCTGAAAACGATGCATAGATACCTGAGAACAATTGTTTGTTCCCTATCTCATGTTGAAACCAAAAGGCACACAAATATTGTCGCCTTTTCCGAGGACACTGCCTTTACCCCCTTTGAATTCAATGTTATTCTTTTCAAAACCGGAAGTGCAGTTCCCGCCAGCGCCAAGGATGCACTGAAATGTAAACATCCGGTGAGAAGCGTCCATACACAGACCGAGAACCCAGAGACTCAACCGAGGCGGACTCGAACTCATACCGGTCCGTACTCGGTTGTCTGGAACACAAAGCACAGTACCTTAGAACGCACAGCCAAGGAGGACGACTTCTTTATGTAACACTCGTACATTCTTTGTAATCAAGAAAATCGTTTGTGTGTCATTATCACTGGCACTGTTATAAAATGTAGTATTATGGGATGTAGTGGAATATATGGAAACCTCAAGAATGAAGTTTATCTTCTCAAGAAGACAAGATCGAAAATTGAAAAGAAATTTTCATTATGGATAATGTGCAACAGTTTCAATAAATTTCTAATCAACAATAAGACCACTGGCATCTTTTCTATGAACCTAGGGGAACTCAGTACAGCCACTATTAACATTGAGACTTGTTTCACGTATTAAGCGTAATGATTTTCTCGTGTGCTTTCTCCACGGGCAAGCTAGTCAAACTTTGATGCTACCAACTTTCCCCATCATTGTCGGTTGGTGAGATGGGGAATGTTCCCAGTTCGCGCATGCGCATTACCGGAAAACGACGTGGGCAAAATGACAGCTGCTTTCCCCTGAGGTTCTCTAAAAAAAATATCAAATCGATTGATATCTCCCGATGAGTTGACATGAACTTCCTCGCGTACGTTTAATCAAATGAACACGCTGCTTTCTGATGAGCGAGCCCATGTCTGAAAGCACATGGGTAATTCGTGAGCAATCTAGACTAGACCCTTACGGAGTCCGAGGGGGCCTTCTAGAAACCGAGACGAGACTGGGGATTCCTCAGACTTAATAAGAGAATATCTGCCTGATTAATGATAGACAAGTGGGCCTCCCCGATGGCGTAGTGGTAACGTCCTCGCCTTGTAATCAATACCCGGTGGAGCCACATGGGTAAAGTGGTTCGGATCCCACTATAAGCTGTAGGTCGAGTCGCGATTAGCCTATCTGTGCATAAAGTAGACTTAAAAGCTAACAAAAAAGGTAAAACTATTATTAATATTAATATTATTAAGCCTTATAACATTTCATTTTGAACAATATTAATACAAATAATGACTTGATGCCCTATGTAGTAAAAAAATATATACAAAAGGTACATCTAAGGAAAATGTGATGAATTTACATTAATATATATTGTGTTCTATAGTAGCAATGAAACAAAGTTTGAGAGTTATACACATTTAGAAGAAAGGAAAGTGTAAAGGTATGTGGGTTTGATATGAGTGTGTATGGGATTGCTGTTCGAAGTACAGGGATGAATATTTTAAAATATATATGTGTGGTGGGGGATGGTGAGGAGGGGAGGGGGTTAAGCACTGAAAATAATATTACTGTGAGTTAAAAATTATAGGCATGTGAACGTAGAAGACGACAGAACTGCGCTTTGCTGGTACTGAGTTTGACCTTCCTCGGGAGTGAATTCCAGGTTACCACTGCTATGTACAGTGTCTCTCAAAAGTTTTAGGACAACGACATTTTAAACTAGGCAACCCAATTTGCACAAGCCGTTGGTGGGTTGCGTGCAGAGTTAGGCTCAATTTCAGGGTTGCCACATGCACAATAGATATTTATAAAATAAGCGAAAGAAATATAAACAAGTATTATTGTATAAAATTATTAAAAATATCACTATTATATCGCAAATGACAAAATTCTTTCTGAAAGAAAAAAATAGGTTTTCTAGTATTTCATCGCTGATGAGTCTACAGTAAGGAAAGGAGGTGAGAGGAAACGAAAGGTTACAAAGGAGAGGAGAAAGAGAAAGCGAAAGGAGAAGAGGAAAAATAGAGGAGAGAAGAAAGAGAGGATAGACGAGGAGAGGAGATGTAGTGAGGAGAATGGAAAAAGATTCGAGGAGAGATGAGGAAAAAAGAACAAAGAAGCGAAAAGAGGAGGAAAACGAGACGAGAGGAGAGGAGGAGACGAGAAGAGGGAAGTGGAGAGTAGAGTAAAGGAGAGAAAAGGAGAAGAACGAAATAGAGAGAATAGTGCAGTGGAGTCGGAAATCTAAGACAGGAAAGGAGATAAGAGGAGTGGAGAAGAGTGGGATGGAGATAAGATGCGAGAAGAGTAGGGAAGGCGATCTGAGATAAAAGCATAACAGAAAGAGGGGAGAGAAGAAGGAGAAGGAACTGGAGAGAAGAGGTAGTTGCAGAAAATATCCTCTGAGCGTCAAGAATGAATGCATTGGTCAAATTATCGACATGAAACATTCAATAACATTTTGAAATGTATTGGAGAATATATTAGATCGGTGCGAAATGCCTTTTGGCTAAGTTCAGAGCAAGTTAAAAACTTCCGTGTAAGATCTTTGATTTTACCTGCGATTACACCACTAAAAAAAATGAACGTAATTTTTAATAATTATTCAATTTTTCTCCACTTCTCGGTTCGTTGAAATGGAGATTTTGTAATTCATATTTACCCTCCCCCCATCGTTAATTCCAAACGGAATCATTCCGTTTCACACGGCGTGGACAATGAACACAGTGGTACGATGTCTAAAACTTACGAAAATTTTCTGCCACCGGAAGGGTTTGAACCTACGACCGTCAGATTGACAATCCTAAACGGTAGCCACTACCCTACAAGCTTTCGCTCCTTAAACCAGGTAGAAGAACCACTACACCACGCCTTTACCTTCGAATGAAACAACAATTATTTTTAAGTATTCTGTCCCTCCAATATTGTAAATGTCGTTTGGTATACGTGTTGAACTTTTACTTTAATTTTGATTTGCTTTCCTGTAGTATAACCGATATCTTCGAGAAATAATTTTCGAAGTGATTAAAAACGAGAATATTGGTAGTTGTGAAAATGCGAGTTAATTCTTCTAACTTATTATTGTGATTAGACATTATTAATGGAAAATATCTAGAGGCTTGAACATTACAGGACGACGTTCTTTTCCTGTGATACTGTAACAGACAAAATGCTTGTTTACTGATGCAAGTCTTGTGTCCAGAACAGTCTTATGAAATGTATTTGCTGTTGCGTAAGGTAACACGAAATAATTACACCGTGTGCGAACTACCAAATCTGCGCAACGTTATACGTAAACAGGCGGAAAATTTTATTCATAAAATCACTTCACATTTGACAGTATTAGTCAAGAGAGACTCGTGGGACACTGTGTTAAGGTGCTGGACTAAATCCTTCTAATTTTTCTTCCTCGAAGAACAAGAATTTCTAAGGAAAAGCAAGAGTTATGCTCTTTCTTATTTCTTTTAAATGCTTACACTTTCCTTTAATTGGGTTAAAAATAAATAAGATTATTGCTTGCGTTTCTGTCATTGACGTAGAACAGGTCCTTACGCAGGATTTATTTGAGGGAGGGGCCAGACCCAATTATATATATATACATATATATATAGACAGAGACAGAGAGACAGAGACAGACAGATATTACAAAATAGTTCAAATAGTGCGAGCGCCATTAAAAAGTCATGATAATTCTATGTTTAGAAAATAATATATTTATAAATTAAATGTTGCGTACTTAGAATTATTCATAAAATAAAGATCATGTCTAATTGTGAGTTAACAAAAAAACAATAATAAAGAGACATTTTCGCATCACGATTGCAGTTCGAAAAAGTCGGGACAGGGATTGAAAGTAACGCACTGTCCTGACTAAATCGGTGAATCGGACGTCTGGTAGCCTTGCATCAATTATTATAAAACTAAAACCACCCAATATTGCAGCTTGAAGACTTTTGCGCAAGAAACAGATTCATTTATGCAAGAGCAAAATTGAAATTTTTACACATTTCAAAAATCGACGATGTTATTTTCGTATTTATTTATTATTAGGTTCACATTTAAATATTTTAGAGTTCGAGGGGGGAGAATGGCCCACATGGCCTCTCCCCTGGGTACTGACCTTACGTAGACAGTGGAAGAGCAATTTTGGAGAACCTTTCTATTAAATTTAGTATTTACATTCACCTTATGCTCAGATAGGTTAAACCGTTTATTGACAATCGTGAACTTTTCGTTTAATAGATAATATTTGGTTTTAAACGACGGGAGAACATTGGTCGAATTTCCTTTCTTGCTCTCTTGAGAGAATATATACTTCTACAATAGTAATCGCGTTCGGAAACCGTGAAACAAATGACTTGGTTTTCAAAGGCAGACAAGCTTGGTAGTCTAGCTTGCTCGCGATCAAAGTGACTCACTTACGCTATTCAAGGCCGCTTCTTATCGCAACACTGTGCTTCGATGCACAGTGTCTGCACCCAGCACGTTACAAGTGACCAGAGTCGAATTTTAAAGAGAATCTGAAGAATGGTAGATTTCATCAGAGGCGGCTAGGTAGGCACCAGCTCAACATGCAATATCTTAAGTGATAATTCCTGACAAAGAAAAAAACCGTATTGAATAATTATTGGGATAGTAATACTTGTATCCGCTCCTTTTTAACAATGTAAGCTCGAAGACAATCTGTATTCCATTTATTTATATTGGCAACTTGGTCAACCGGAGGTTATTTTATCGCCTTCGATAATCGAATTGTCTGATCGATTATTTTTTGTTTACCCAGGAACATGCTCCATAGGAGATTTCCGAGACCGGGTTACGCTACTCACTCGTAGCTCCCCAATTTCTTCACGATGGTGGGTTGCTACCGGTCCCATACACAGGCCGAGAACCTAGAGAGTGAGCATAGGCGGACTCGAATCCATGCCGTCCTGCAGTCGGAGTCCAAAACACAGCTCCTTAGACCGCACGGTCACGGAGGAGGACTTTTCTTATTTTACCTTTGGCTAATCGCGACGATGAGGATGAATACTGAATAGAAAAATAAAGAAGGTCACGCACAAAGTAGAGGACGATCTTCAACCTCTTAGGTGACGAGTTCAAGCCCTAAATATGAGGATTTCAACCTTACACGACCTCAATTTCAAAATTATAGACAAAATGCCTACTTACACTAAACTTCTCATCAAGACCAAAATAGTTTGTAACTGTGAAACTACCCCTGAATACAAATTGACATTTTTTTTCCATGTGAGTAAGAATTAAATGTGTGGCATACAGAGATGGATGATACCTTTTGAGAAACAATTAACTGTATTCTGTCCCAGCATCTCTGGAGCAAAGCCGCACATAGCGGAAGAGAAGTGGAGAGAGGAGAGAGGGGATCGAGTGGACAGAGTGAATCAGTGCACGCTGCTGGGAAGGCTGGTAACTGAAGTGGGTTTCCTCCCTCCACGCAATCCCGTTCCTCTCACGTGTTCATCGCTGCTCAGATACTTGTCGTTGTTCACCTGCTCCAGAGATAAGTGGGACAGAGTGTAGTTCGCATACATGTAGCAAGTAAAGACACTTTTCCCAGAATGAAAATTCCACATAGTTTTAAAACGTTTGTTTAAGCAATGAATGACTGGAAACGGATCACACATAATTCCCTTGCCAAAATCTAGTGGTCGAAAATTAATTTCAAGACATTTCATATCTATTCACCATATTCCAAGTTATAAGGAACTATTTCGTATTTATTTTATAATTTATAATATAATATAATATAATATTTATAATAGCAGTATATAGTGGCTACATTGTTCTGCATATGCAATTTATAAAAAACTAAACAAATACATGACTTGACACACGTTCAACGGGATATTTTTATATATAAGATCGTGAATTATGATACTCTAACGATAATTGTGTACTGCTTCAAAGACATTGACAAATATTAATGAAATAACTATTTATATGTGTGGCAATTCAGGACATGCTAATTTTACCCCTTTTCCCACTCGAGTTCAATGCAAGGATACCTCCGCAAATATCGAATGAAAAGTTCTCACCATGTGCAATCCTCCATTAAATGTTTTCGCCGAGTCGTACTACCTTCCTTTTCTTTGATACAAACAATACTTGTTTGCACGTTACATGCAGGAGAGTTACATCTACATTTCACATTGGTCAGCTCCTTCTACCTGGCTTAAGGAGCGAAAGCTTGTAGGGTAGTGGCTACCGTTCAGGATTGACAATCTGGCGGTCGTAGGTTCAAACCCTTCCGGTGGCAGAAAATTTTCGTAAGTTTTAGACATCGTACCATTGTGTTCATTGTCCACGCCGTGTGAAACGGAATGATTCCGTTTGGAATTAACAATGAGGGGAGGGGAAATATTGAATTACAAAATCTCCATTTCAACGAACCGAGAAGTGGAGAAAAATTGAATAATTATTAAAAATTACGTTCATTTTTTTTAGTGGTGTAATCGCAGGTAAAATCAAAGATCTTACACGGAAGATTTTAACTTGCTCTGAACTTAGCCAAAAGGCATTTCGCACCGATCTAATATATTCTCCAATACATTTCAAAATGTTATTGAATGTTTCATGTCGATAATTTGACCAATGCATTCATTCTTGACGCTCAGAGGATATTTTCTGCAACTACCTCTTCTCTGCAGTTCCTTCTCCTTCTTCTCTCCCCTCTTTCTGTTATGCTTTTATCTCAGATCGCCTTCCCTACTCTTCTCGCATCTTATCTCCATCCCACTCTTCTCCACTCCTCTTATCTCCTTTCCTGTCTTAGATTTCCGACTCCACTGCACTATTCTCTCTATTTCGTTCTTCTCCTTTTCTCTCCTTTACTCTACTCTCCACTTCCCTCTTCTCGTCTCCTCCTCTCCTCTCGTCTCGTTTTCCTCCTCTTTTCGCTTCTTTGTTCTTTTTTCCTCATCTCTCCTCGAATCTTTTTCCATTCTCCTCACTACATCTCCTCTCCTCGTCTATCCTCTCTTTCTTCTCTCCTCTATTTTTCCTCTTCTCCTTTCGCTTTCTCTTTCTCCTCTCCTTTGTAACCTTTCGTTTCCTCTCACCTCCTTTCCTTACTGTAGACTCATCAGAGATGAAATACTAGAAAACCTATTTTTTTTCTTTCAGAAAGAATTTTGTCATTTGCGATATAATAGTGATATTTTTAATAATTTTATACAATAATACTTGTTTATGTTTCTTTCGCTTATTTTATAAATATCTATTGTGCATGTGGCAACCCTGAAATTGAGCCTAACTCTGCACGCAACCCACCAACGGCTTGTGTAAATTGGGTTGCCAAGTTTAAAATGTCGTTGTCCTAAAACTTTTGAGAGACACTGTACAGGAAGGACTTCTGACCAAATCTGCTTTTGATAGGTTAGGCTACAGCGCCTTGAATAACGTAGTGTGGAAAACGACCCAAGAAACTGGTTCCCCAGACGGATGAGAACATAGATGGCAGTGCGATCAGAATCGGTGCTAATTTTCTTATGAAAGTAATGCGGCTTTGTTAGTTTTTGGAATATATTATGTAGATTTGTTTGTCTTGAAAGGCAGTACGTGAATTGATGGAAACAGTTATATTTGTGGAGTGATTTGCAGTCACGAAATGGCATTAATTTGGAAAGAAAAGTAAAATAAAATTAATAAATAAATAGCATGCGTAACACAAGAAGAAACATCGCAATGTGATTCCGGACGTCAGGTCTTGGACTGTGTATTAGAGTTTATTTTTCTATGTTATTAGAATATAAATAGTATCCTGAGAGATATTTCATACCGAGGCGACAAACTCCAAGTGTCGCTTGAAAGCGAGCAGTCGGTAATCAATGCAGCCTTTCGAACCGTAGGGACACAAGCTCTGACTGCACAGTTTGCTCAAGGAGATTTTAGACCAAAGCGACACGCGACAAACGATACGAGGATTTCACACCAAAGCGACACTTGTCTTTCGGTTCAACTTTCATACCGAAGCGAGACGCGACACATGTCGCTTGGAAACGAGCCAATCAAGAGCAACATTTCACATTGTAAAGGCATGACGGGCAGCACAGGCCAGCGTTCGGTTGGTGAAATCCTCAAGCGATAAGTGTCGCGTACCGCTTTGGTGCGTAATATCCCTAAAGCAAGACACTCATTGCATCGCGCATGCGTGAACAACAAACCACGGCAACACGTTGCAAGCTATTGAGGAAATGGCTCAGTTTGAGCGACACACAAGCGACAAAGCGACACGTGTGGCTTATCGTATCGCCTAGATCTGTTGTTCGCACAATTAGCAGAAAACGCTTGCTAATAGACTGAAGTGCCGCTTCAAGGCTGTCGCTTGTCACTTAAAGTTAGTTGGGAACTCCCCTTGTAGCGCGTCGCTTCGGTCTCAGCACCCTTCCTTTAAGGAGCTTTCCGACCGAAGTAACAAGTAGCATGCGAATACGACATATGAACGTGTCGTTTGCTGTTTCGACCCTCATGCGCAATGAATGCTATTTTACAGTCTGGAAGTGTCTGTCACCAGTCACATCAGTGTAAACATCCCGTGTCGCTTGTCCCATTGGTTTGAAAGTTTCCTTACACTCATGTCGATGGCATTAAGGACGTTTTGTGGGTTTCCCCTTGTCGTTTCATGCAATCATCATTATCATCATTGCCGCGATAGTAGTTATAATTGACCGGTTCTGCGTCCTCTTTTTAGGCTCAGTGGGCTCGCAGTGTTGCCAACCCACCCCAAGAAAATTTCACCATATGATATTTTACAGGCGACGCTAACCTACAAATAGGAGTTAGCAACACTGACTAGTCGCGACGCTAACCTACAAATAGGAGTTGGCAACACTGACTAGTCGCTTCACACACCTTTTGATTTTTTAAAAATTTTGCCATATGATATTTCACAGGCGAAGCTAACCTACAAATAGGAGTTGACAGCGTAATATTTTGTAGATGATACGATGAAGAGTTGGTGACAATCTAACACATGCTAACTGGCAATAGTGGTGGTGGTCCCCCCTTTTCCTCTGTATTTTCTAGCATACTGATCTATTGCATGCTAACCAAACCCCCCTTAAGCAATATTGGGAGGCAGGCTCTTGTAACGCCACGTGTCCTCCACATGTATGTATGTATGTAATGCGATTTGTGGGAAGAGGGGGCCAAATTTTGAACTTACGGCTGGCAATGTTTCTATAACATGTTTTTGTTGGAAACAAATTCATAGATATTGTTAATAAAGAAAAATAAATATTAATATTTTGCTATTAATAATTGTAAATATACTTATTGTATTGTAGCAATTAGTTTTTTGGTATCGAAAGCGACTGTGCTCTCTCTCTGTTATCGTATTTGAAAATTATTTTTGTGTGGACATCTAGAAATTACAATTGTGTTCTCCCGTGTGCTAACAATAGTGACAGATTGAACAATAGGTAGGCCTTGGACGGCGGAAGTTTACTTCCTGGGTTTTTTCAGTAGCTGAACAATGGAATTCCTCACTGGCGTATACAATTTGTTTGTTCATGTTTCAATACAGACGATGCTATGTAGGCTACAAGGTTACAGCAGTTTTTTTTTACATCAGCCTTGGCAACTGTTAACCTCACTAAAAACGGATAAAACTAAAAGCTCTAGTGTGGAAAAGTTCTGTTTCATTTTGAACGTCGGTGAAGAACATTTCAGCAGGATTTCCAAAAAGTGAGTAACTTTGTTTCTTAGCTTGCATGGGTTGGCTTTGATTTATAAATATGGCGTTGCTTGTTGTGAGTTGATTCTGAAAAAAAAAACCAGACGTAAGGGATTGTGGATGGGAGGTAACTTCCTGAAAAACCAAACAGCCCTTATGTATTGTGGAAGAAAATATACTCACAAAACATACAAAGAGAGAGAATTTAGAAGTTTTTTTTTTTTTGAGTGTGTTTCATGTCTCTCTCTGCTTTATATATATATTTGGGGCATGCTGAAAATTTAATGTAACTATTTTTTTAAGAATTTGTGAGCAATATGTTATTCGAGAATTCTTAAAAAAACTAGTTGTATATTGCTTTTCAGTATGTGGGTAGCTGGAATATTTTTCTCTTCTGTGTGCCGTCGTTGGTAGGAAATATGTGTGCGGGGCATATTTCAAAAATAATAATAAAAGGTCGAAATATGTTAAATTGTTAGAGGAAGGCAAGAAAATGGAGGGGGCGTAATCGAAGAGTTGTGTGTGTTTGATATCTAGTGGAAGTACATAGTGATTCGAATCTTATTATTTAAAATATTTAGTTTTTATGCACGTAAAAAAGCTTATTGATATTAAACCTAAAATTAAATAATATCCTCTAATTAATAGCAACTATATCCAATTATGTTTTTGGTCACAGCGAGCATTCGCAAAAAAAATGGCGATGATGTGGCTTGAGATTTTGTTTTTGCTACGTAAACAAAATGGCCGACTGTGCTAAATATGAACAGGCTATATAGATTGAGAGAAAAATGGATAGAAAAGTTAATTAAAATTTAATATCATGATTGCAACACAAATATTGCGGAACTTAAATATACATACATATAAATTAAATGTTTGGTGCTGATCACATCACACATTGCCAACTATGTATTGGACTTCCCATATGCACAGATATGATTTTTCTTGTGTGTTGTAGTGCAAATATGTTGTCTGGCTCGGGACCTGGACCTACAGTCTAAAATATTATGGTATTATTCCTGCAATTATTTGCAATCTTGACCAGAGAGAAGAAAAATGATATATTTTTTTTTTAATATCAAGCCTAGCTTCTCATCTATATTTAAATTTATACATGTGCGCATGCGCGCAGGGGCAAACTTTATTTTTTTGTTCGGGTGGGTTGTAAGGTGAGTGAATATGTAGGAAAAACAATGGTATACACATAAACCAAAGTCACATGGTTGTAGGTCCCATAGGAGCCAAGAAAATCAATCTCTTGGAAAACGTCTTAAGCCAAATATCTTAATCTTTAAGAAAGTCGACTTCCGGTTTGTCAAGATGTTACTTCCGGTCTGTCAAGAAAATTTTCTTAAGACAAATATCTTAAGACGTTTTCCAAGACATGAATTTTCTTGGCTCCTAATTGAGCTAGGATGATGATTTTAGGTTTGTTGGATAGGATTCGACGAGAACTATTCGACTAGCAAATAAAATCGATTCTACCCCCTCAAGTTTCGGAAATACAGACATTTTTTATTTTTTTGAGAAACTTGATTTGCTGGCTTAGTTTTTACCCTAATTCGAAAATTTTAATAGCATTCGATAAAAAATTAGAAGTACTCTACAACCTATTGGAGAGATGATGATTAGTGCTTGCTGTTTTCAAGTTATTTTGGATTAAAATTTCAAGATGTAATTTCTAAGATGTTTTGTAATTCATAAAGTATGGGTTGTAGGAAAACAATTCTTGCTCTATCTGCTATTGCTCGACGAATAGTATAAACATAAATACACTAGACTCTCGCTAATCTGGCCCCTCTTAGTAGTCTGGCCCACATTCGGCCTGTAGTTACTCAAGCAGAAATAACGCGCGCAACAATAATTTTTTGTGTTCAACAATGTTGTTAGTTAAAAAAAACTATTAAACAATGCTATACATACGTACAGTATTTGAAATTGTGACTTTCTTACAGTAAAGTTCAGTACATACTATGGCTTCTAAAAAAAAAAAGAAACACGTTACGCTTCACCTCAAGCAGAAACTCGAAATTTTAGATAAGTTGAACCGAGGCTCTTCGCAGAAAGCCATTGCTATTAATTTTCTCGCTAATCTGGCTATTCCTTGCACATATGGGTGCCGAATTCGCGAGAGTCTAGTGTAATGCTTATTGTTTGATTTTAAAAAATAGCGACTGGAAATAACTGTTTTTTATGGAATTATGATTTATATTTCATGCGCCAAGAGGATTGAGAGTTAGAAATAGATTGTTTGGTAGAACAAGTTAAATAGAATTATGTACACATTCGATTCGCAAACATATTTTCTTATATATTTTTTTATTTATTTACAGGGTTAATTAAGAAGCATATTTGTGGAAGACAACATCACCCAACAATAACATATACATAAATAAAAAAAAAATTGCGAATTATCCTCACAAAATTTTCTTCTGTAAGGATTCTTTTTTTTGTGAACATACACACTTCACCAACCAAACAACACATATAAAATAACATACCCTAAAAAATTTTCACCGACATGCGCTCCATGAAAACTTGCCCTGTGTGCGAGAAAAATATTTCAAGTAAATATTACACATTGTCGTACCTGTGTGCCTGGTAAACATGTGACTGCTACCGAACAGTATTCCGGATGTGGTAAACATATTACCATAAATAACATAAAAAGGCATCGACTTGCTTGCAAGGGTGACGGAGCCCTAGTTCCACAACCGTCCACCTCGACCAAGAGGAAGGCAGAAGCAGCTCCCATCAACGCACCATCTGCCAAACGCGTCAAGCCTGTGGCGAAACCATACCAAACCGCTTTCGAGCGTTTGTTAGAGGACTTTGTCCTCACTTCGGAGGGCTCATGTGACGTGCGTAGCTTTTTGGAGAACGAGCAAGCCAAAATTATTTCCATCCTCAGCGATGCGCTTGCAACGCACTCCACCAAATTCTACGCATCGCTACGTTGCCTGTACAAGAAGCCGTCTGATGAAATTTATAGCTTCTGCCACAACACCAAGGCGAAGACGCTGCATCTGGCGGATGTCGACAACCTAGAGGTCTCTACAACAAGTTTGCCGAGGAGCTGGTGGCCAAGCAGGAGGAACATCAAGCTAAGGGCTCAGGAGGTTCGCTGTGTGGTGAACCTCACGAACTGTGTATCAAACTTAACAAGTTTGTGCCTCTCTCCGCGTCCAGCTACGTCCCCTTACCACCTACCATTGCGGCAAAGAAGGCTGTCCTGAACATTCAAAATAATGATAACAAGTGCTTCGTATGGTGTGTGTTGGCAGCGTTGCACCCGGTCGAGCGAAAAAATAATCCAAAACGCGTTACCCACTACATGCAGTACGAGTTGGAATTGGAAGATGCCATGGTGGGAATCGCCTATCCCGTGGAGGTCTCGGACATTCGAAAGTTTGAGGCTCGTGCGCGGTTGGCCATCAACGTTTATGGCCTCACTGAGAAAAATGTGGTGTACCCTATCCGTGTGAGCGATGTAGAAGACGATGGTGCGCAGGAAATACACCTTCTGCTCATCAAGGACGAGGCCCATCACCATTACACCCTCATCCGCTCCCTCTCCAGACTTGTTTCGAGCCAACGGAGCAGTAATAGTCACCACATAAAAGTTTGTGGCAGGTGCTTGTCCACTTATGATAATCGAAAACAGCAGTATTATGAGAGCATCAGAGGTCCCAATATTGCTGCCGAGAAGCTTGCTAGCCACAAACTCTATTGCAATGCCAACGAGATAGGGGTGGCAGTTTTGCCCAAACCTGGCACTGTAGAAACATTTCACATGCACAGTGCCATGGTAGAGCACCCTGCTATCATCATCGCAGATTTCGAGGCCTTCCTCAAACCTATGTCCACATGCGATCCCAATCCCGAACTTTCCTCTACTACCCCTTACCAACTCCACGAGGCCTCGAGTTTTGCTTATGTTGTGGTGTGGCGAGACCAACTTGTTGACCCCGAGCCCTATGTGTATCGCGGTCCCGACGCAGTCAAACACTTTCTAGAGAGGATGGTTGTGGAAACCAACGAGATAGGGGAGTTCCTGTTGACCCCCAAGTCTATGGAATCGTTGTCTCGTGACGACAAAATCAAGCACGAGAAGGCTACTACCTGTCCTGTGTGCACCTGCAAGTTTAGCACCAACAACCGCAAAGTTCAACATCATGATCACTTCAACGGCAAATATATTGGTCCTTGGTGCAACCGGTGTAATTTGTTGGCCCGGGACCCGCGCTTCATCCCTGTGTTTTTCCACAATGGCTCGGGGTACGACTTCCACCATCTGGTGCCACATCTTGGGTACGACGACATGCAAATCAACGTCCTGGCGCAGAACGAGGAGCGTTACATTAGCTTGAGCAAGTGGGTGCAAATCCCAGAATCAGGCTCTCGCATCGAACTTCGTTTCCTCGACTCCCTGAGGTTCCTCCCGGCCAGCCTCGATGCCCTGGCGAAAAAGCTCAGCGACGAACAAATGCTCATCACCTCTGCCATCTTTCCGAACTTGGACGCCGGTTTCTTCAGGCGTAAGGGGGTCTACCCCTACGAATACATCACCGACTCTACCACGTTTGCGGAGAAGTCGCTGCCTCCTCGAGCGAAGTTCTACAGCAAGCTGCGAGGCTCAGGCATCTCTGAGGACGACTACAACCATGCTCAGTCCATGTAGCGCGAGCTGGATTGCCAAAATCTTGGGGACTACCACGATGCCTACCTAAAACTCGATGTGACGCTCCTCGCTGATGTGATCCAGACGTTTCGTGCAACTGCGAAGACCATCTACAAGCTGGACCCTACATACATGTACAGTCTTCCTGGACTGGCATGGTCGGCCATGCTTCTTGTTACAAAAGTCAGGCTTGAGCTTCTTTCGGACGTGGACATGATGCTGTTTGTAGAACGTGCCGTCTGGGGTGGAATGGTCCAGGTGTCGCAGCGACACTCGCACGCCAACAATCACCACATGGCCACCGGTTACGACCCCTCCCAACCGTCCAGCTACATCATGTACACGGACGTCAACAACCTCTACGGACACTCCATGATGATGTCACTCTCCTCCAGAGGGTTCGAGTGGGCCGATCCCTCCAAATTTGACGTTGAAGATTTCTGCGATTTGAATTTCGTTTTTTTGCCGAGGTGGATCTTGAGTTCTCCGAGAAGCTGCAGGATTTGTTCTGCGACCTTCCGCCAGCCCCGGAATTCAAATGCCCGGCTGGCTCGAACCAACCAAAGCTCGTCATGGACTTCAAGCCCAAAGAGCGTTATGTTCTGCACTACCGAAACTTCTGGTGGTTGATGAAGCAAGGGGTTACCGTCCGCACAGTACATCGAGTTCTTATGTTCGTGCATTCTCCATGGTTGAGGCCATACATCGAGCTCAACACCAAACACCGTACAGTCGCTACTTCTGATTTCGATCGCGATTTCTTCAAGTTAATGAACAACGCAGTGTTTGGGAAAACCATGGAGAATGTGCGGAATCGTGTGGATGTGAGGCTAATATAAAAAAAAGCACAATGTCGCAAGCTTGTAGCAAGCCCATTATTCAAGCCACGTACTATTTACAATGAGCAGCTTGCTCTGGTGCATATGAAGAAGAGCGAGGTGATGCTCAACAAGCCAATCTATGTTGGTGCCTCAGTATTAGACTGAGCAAGCTGCGCATGTTTCAAATATATTATAAGATACTACGCCAGCACTATAACGACAATATCAGCCTACTCCACGCGGACACAGATAGTTTGGTGTACCACGTTCGTACGGACGACGCATATAGGGATATAGCCACGGTACCAACTTTTGTGAACCTTTTTGACACGTCAGGCTATTCCCAGCCGAACCGATACAAAATCCTGGCTCGCAACAAGAAGGTGCCTGGCAAACTCAAAGACGAGAAGGACGGAGATGTAATTCTGGAGTTTGCCGGTCTTCGCGCCAAAACCTATGCTATTGGGGCAGAGGGTTCCATCACAAAAAAAGCTAAGGGTGTGGGCAGGCAGGTCGTTCAAGAGCACCTCAAGTTCGAGGATTACGTCGAGACTCTTCAAACTAGGACGCCAATTCTAGGAGTGGAGCAGCGCATCCAGAGTGTCGACCATGTGTTGACAACCAACGAGGTGAGAAAGGTTGCCTTGGACGCACGCGACGACAAGAGGTGTGTTCTGAAATGTGGGATTCACACGCTCCCGTGGGGCCACTATCGTCTAAAAACTAGTAAGATATGCCTCAAATGTAGTAGTATGAAGTAGTAGATAGTATGTATGAAAAAAAACTCATGTAACAGAAGTTCCAATTTAATATAGCCAAGATACTAGAACAATAGTGTTTATCTTCAAATGCAAACAGGTGGAGGTTTGGGATTTTTTTTAACGGAACTAACTCCCTGCCGTGTCCTACGGGACGATAAAGAGGCACACGCAGGGCCGAAGAGGAAGTTTCTTTCTGCGCTCAAGTGTGATTATTTCTAAAATGCATCAAAATATTTTTTTTTTTCAGATTATCCTCAAAAAATCTTCTCCACAAATGTAAGAAGATGCTCCATGAAGTATGCTCAATTATCAACCTCCACTCTTCGCAGTACATCCTGGATACTGCGTTGCAGGTTAACAAAAAATCTAATATTTGAACATGCGGTCAGCATAATTTTTATAGAATTATGCAATTTTTTTCTTGTACTTAAAACTGTTCGGTCACTCTTTCATTCTTGACATCATACACAAAAGTTTTCTCTGCAATAAGGATGACGCTGCACAGGGTGTTGGCGGGCAAGGCATCGTGGAACTCACAGACAATCTTGATGTTGGTGCGATCGTTAACAACCACCTGCTTTCTCTTCGATGTGTTAATGACGAACATGGGTCTGCGAGCTATGAACTCATTGGGGTTGTAGTACACATCCACATTGCCGGAGGTCACTCTTTTGTAATCTGTGTTTGCCTCGTACAGTTTCAGGTAGTCGTTGTTTGCAATGTTCAGGTTGTAGTTCTCATGCGGGAATATCTCGTTCCTGCCATTTTTGAGGTAGATGTTCTTGATCTTGCAGTTGTCGAACTGGCTCGAATCTTTTTCTTGGTTGTTGTCCTCCCCTGTCTGTAAGAGCACGACCACAAACTCTGGCATATCGTACCGAATGCTGTTAAACTGTGTGGTCCGTAATATTGGATGGGTACTTGGGGATTCTTCAAAATGTCTGCTTTGTTCTTGAGAGCGTAGTTAGTTTCGTATTCCACTACGGGCATGCGCAGCTCCATGGACTGGATGATGCACTTGGCAGGATCGGTTAGTGTGTTGGGAAGTGCTGAACCGTCTGCACTCAAGGTGCTGTAACGCAACAGCACATCGTTGTCGTTGGCGCTTCTGCGAAACGTGACGCGCAAACCACCCTTCCACATAATCTCTGTGTAGTCGGAGAAGAAGCCAGGAAGCAGGCGCATGGGAAACAGTACTGTGTGACTTTGAGTTTTGATTTTTGTACCTGCTTCGAATCCCCCTGCCTGGTAGTATGCTGCATCGGTCTTGGAGAGTTTCAGTGTTCCCACAGCTGTAGAGGTAATCCCGGGGTAGTCATCCCTATCGATGACGGTGCCATGCTTTCTAACTTCCACTTGCGAGAATAGGTACGGCTCAAAATTATCTACAAGTCGTAAATTTGCAATGGCAAGAAATGCTTCGCCGTTGTCTCTCTTCACAACATCAAACTTGATATACAAATCAGCTCTGTGAGGGTGAATAAACCCGTCCCCGACGTCCACGTCGTATTCTATCTCTCGATTCGCTTCATTGAGGTTGGCAAACGTGCGACGATTGGGTGGGAAGGACTGCAACTCGTAACTTTCGATCTGCTCCATAATGGTTATGTATTATATGTTAATCTCCACGACGGCAGTGGTCGTGGCTCCTGCAAAATCAACCACCTCCCCCTTCTCGTTGGTAATTGCCAATTCTATGTTGTCTATGCGATTACGAGATACAGGAAAGTATATCGGTGGGGAGGGTGTTTAGATAATTGTCTCCATGAACTCAGAGTTTGGTTTGAACGTAGCGATAATACCTGTCTGCTTGTGACTCCCTGGGATGCCGTCCAAGGATTTGGTGATCATACCTTCTGCCACATTGCAATGTATGTTCAGAGTCGATGGCTAGAAATTTAGGAATGTTAGCACCGATGTGCTTGATGCAAGGTTCGAACTTTGGGTTGTTCTCGAATCCCAAAAGCTCTCCGATGGTACCCAGGTCTACGGTTTCCGTGGCAGACACCAGTTCCACCCTGTGAGTTATAGAATTTTGCGACAGCAGTACACTTCTTGGCAATTGAGCCTGCAAGGTAGACAAGTTGTACTGGCCAGGGGTGATGCTGATTTTTTCGCTGCCAATTTTGATGGTATTGTTGTGTACCGTCACATTAGGTATCAGGTACATGCTGTAGAATGCACGAAGAGCAATAGATTTAGGATAGATGATATCGTCATGCAATGCGAGTTTCAGAAGCGAAGTCTCGCTTGTGAGATGGAATACTCCCATAGTGCTTTTGGTGCCACAATGCTTTCTGGAAATACTCGATTGTTGGGTTATTTAATTGCGAGAGGAAGACAGGCATGGAAACGCAGAGAAGGCCACATTTCACATCGCTGAAACTCTGAATGCGTTCGTCAATACTGAGATACTTTACCAACCCAGCAGTTGCAGGTGGTATGCCTCCGAATGAATCCAAAACAAATGCTTTGTTGTTGCTGGCTTTGAGGTAGCATATCCAATGTGTACCTGGATTTTCGTAACTGTCTAGGTTAACCACACCACACTCTTTTTTCTTCACAACAGAGGGTAGAGAATCAGACATGAAAACACCCCTGAAGTGCTTGATCCCCAACGGATCGATCAGAGATTCAATATCGAGGTTGGACAGGGGCTCTTCTTTTTTTTTTAACTTTTTCAAAGCATCGAGGTTGTTCATTCGCTTTTTGGTTACACCTTTCCCCTTCTTCTCCATAGCCAGGTTGTGGCGTTTCTGCTCTTCCAGCTCGGCCTTGTTCTTCTTTGCGTCGATGACGGTCTTGGCAATGGCGGCACTGCCTCCTGCCAAGCTACCTACAGCACCGAAAGCTGCCAAGATAGCCGGGATGCTGAATATGAAACCTCCAGTCTTCTGCTGTTATCGTGAACGTTGCAACCTTCTCAGTTGAGGGATGCTGACCAGCAATTTCATCCCATGACCTTTGGCCAGGCAGGAATGTTTCTTCTCGATCTGCTTTTTGGTGAGCAATCCATCAAGAGCTCCGAGAGACTTGAGGTTTGTGTAGGGTATCTGGTAAACCTCGCCCTTGGGTTTCATGGTTGCTATTTTCACAGGGTGTTATTTATTTACAGCCCCCACCCCAATTTTCGTTTTGTATTGATAGTGATGGTCGTACCCAATGCAGCAACCCGTTCACCTAGCGAGGCATCTCTGCTGACGAGTCTCTCGAAAGCTGCATGCTCCAACTTCCTGTCGGCATCGTGACGTGCGTCGAGATCTGTCACTGTGTTGTAAGCAATGTCGTGGTCCTTGCATGATGCGTCCAGTGGGTTCACACCCTTGTCTCCTCTCTCCAGTCGCTGTTCGAGTTTGGTACCGGGGCCGCAGTACTGGTAACCTGGCAGGTGCATCTCGAAGGGTAGCTTGTTGATAATATCGTTCACCAAACCTCGACCCTCGGATACATTCCAGAATTTGGGAGGCTGGGTGTTGATGATTTTGATAAGGTAACCTACACCTTTGTTGTTGCTGAAAATGAAGTTGGCAAGCTTGGTGCTAATCATGTCCATGATGCCCACCTTCTCGTTGTGGAAGTTGCGATTGCCTGCATTTTCTTCGCCTGCGATGACCAGCAAACGGTCCACAAGCTTCCTCACGTCGTCCACCCAAACAAACTCTTTAGGTAGGGTATTGTAGAGTTTGCCACCGCTGCCAGTCTTGAGCTGGGTCCATATTGGCTTGATGAGGTTCCTGTACTTTTCTCCACTGCTAGATTTCACGCGATTCTGTGTTGCATCGTTGTTTTGGTACAGGCCGTCCGTCATGATTAAAATTTCCGTGTAACTTTGGTAATCCTCGTCTGTATAATCTTTAGGTTGCTTCTTAGTGATAAGTTCCCACAGTCCCACCGTGCCGGGATACCTAGTCCAGCTGTTCTTCTCGCCCAAATTGATTTTCACGTCGTCGCCCTCGAATACCTCGTCTTTTTCGAATTTCCCGGTGCTTAGGTAATCCCTCGCCAACGGACCCAGCTCGACTAGCTTGTCCGAAGAGGTACTGCCTAGGGCCTGACGTCTCGGAGCCGGAGCAATTTCGAACGGAGTAGTGTGAATGCTGGATATCGGTGTGGGTATGGTATAATTTCGAGCAGTAAGTGGCACAAGCTCGTTGATTAACTCTTTGTTTTGCTCGGTGACATCTTTGATTTCTTTACCAAGTCCACTGATGGCATCGATGATAGGTTGGTCCTGACGCTTTTTCTCTTCGTAAATTCCACGATTCTCGGATTTCCAACCCTTAAACCGTTTTGCCAGGTAGCTACGCAGCTTCAGGTAGTCGTCTGCAAGTTTGCGTTTCATTTTTTTTTGTATGTAGTTATTTATAATAGGTCAAGACGTTTCTTGTAACGTTGCAACGTTTAGAAAATTATTAATTTTGTTTCTGTATTTTCCGTTATTGGGTTTCCTCGTCATGTCTATTGTGACAAATCCGAAATCATCTTGGTTCCAGCATTAAGAGCATAATTTAGAAAACTGATTGTAGTTTATGTCCCCACCTACATAATCATCGTAAGCGTGTTTTAAATTGGTGTAGTGTTGACGAAACAAACAAATGAAATTAGCATTGTCTCGGAGTAGCTGCTTGGGGATTTTGGAAAAGGTCTGAGCAAGGTAAAAGCAGTCCATGCCTCTGTTCCGACCCTGAGTAAAAAAATTGCGAATTTCGTTCTGGTTCTCCAGGATCACATCGTCAAAAACCACCATCGAATTTTCGAGACAACAGTCTAGTGGTATCACTTCAGAAGCAAATATAGCTATGCCTAGTCCCTCGTACAGTTTCGACCGCTGGCGATACTTCGGTTGCTCCAAACTTTTGGAGAAAACATACAGGTGCCTGTTCTTCCAGTTTAACCAGTTGAGGGCAAGAAGAAAATTATCAACAAGTGACGTTGTTTTTCCACATCCAGAAGGTCCAACAATAAGGCAGCGAATGTTGTCGGGTAGATGCTCACCATTTTTCCTATCCTGACGTTCCGATGGAAAATCTGGCAGTCGCCGTACCACATCCCAAGCACCCGTTACACAATCACCACGTTTGCGTCTATCCAACTTTTTTCCTCGAGTCCCAGCCATTTCACCAACAGTTTGTCACCCTTTCTACGTAATACTTTTTCAATAAGATACGTGTCGGGGTATTTTGTTTTAGAAAGAATTTCGTCGCGATTATCTTTTATTATATACGTGTGACGGTTTCCGGGTAAGACTCGAACAACGGTGAAAAGTTCCGTACTCCAATTTTTAGTGAAGCCTTTTTCGAACGCACGCTTAAATTTACTGATTCTCACCTGATCTCCATTTTTTATTTTGGTTTCTTGCTTGTAAATTTGTACTTTAGACAATAAACCGTAGAAATTAAACGCCGCTCGTCAAATTTGTTGACGTCAGCTGGTTTCATGTTTGTCGTGCGATTCAAACTGTGATTATAGCTGTTAACAAGTTCCGGAAGCATGTCGAGCCACTTGTAATTCCCCTGAAGCGTGAATTGTTTCCACATGCGTGTTTTGAGAGTTCGGTTGAAACGTTCCACTATGCTGGCTTTGATGTGACTAAAGGTGGACTAATGTTGAATATTTTGTTTTTGAATAAATTGCCGAAAGACAGAGTTGTAGAATTCTTTTCCGTTGTCTGTTTGAAGAAATCGAGTTAGCCTGCCACTTTCATTGAAAATAGTTTTGAATGCTTCCACTACACAGGTTCCTGTTTTTGCCTTGAGGGGTAAAGCCCACGCAAATTTTGAAAATGTGTCTATAACAGTGAGAAGATACTTGTATCCCTTGTTGATTTTATGTAAATTTTTTAAGTTGCCACTGCTCATTTCCACGAGATCAGCTTCCCACAGGTCGTCTATGCTTTTGGTCACTACCGCCAGTCGTTTGTAGTTTCGCCGTGCAGGTTTGTGCAGCTCGTTCACAATAGCCTGCCTAGACATTGCGCGAAAATAAGAATATAGCTTGGATGGGATTTCTGGCCGCAGACAATGCCGGGTTTTCTATGTACAGCTTGTCACCTATTTCTATGTCGATAATTTGAGTGGCATCTTCGGCATAGACAGTCTCGCGAGTTTCGGGGTGGGTGAAATCAACCAACTCCACTCCTCTTATTTTAGGCTCGTCACTGATGTTGGTCACGGTCATTGTTGGGTAGTGGGTTGCGTGAGGCAAAGACCAGTATGAAACCTTGACGAACTGAAGTGTGCCAGCGATGAAAAACTGGTGATAGGCTTTGGTAGGAGTCAGCATGTAGAGTTTGGCACCCGGATGGAAGAGCGAGGAAAATTCCCTGTTTAGAATGCTGTACAGTTCGGTGACAACAGTGGACTTGAGATTGTCGATGCTGTCGTTCAGGGTGTTTACATTGGTTCGAACCTCCCTCTCCACATCCTCCAATCTACCGTTTATTAATTCCAGATGCTCCTCGATAGCACGGACAACAATGTCGTAATCGGGCTTGATCTTCACATCGACAATTAGCCTCTTGAATTTTTCGTTTAACTCATGTAGTTGGGTACTGAAATTGGTTATGACCGATTCCTGGCTCGCCTCGATACTACCAATTTGCTCTTTCACATTGGCGATAATCTGCTGCAGGCTCTCCACGAGTGTCAACTTGGAGCTCTGGGTTGCGAGGTCGTGGACCTGGGTTCTAATTTCCGCAAACAAACCATGTAGCTCGCTGATGTTCTGGTTGGTGGGTAAGGTTGCAACAGACTCCCGAAGCAATTCAATTTCGGTTTGGATGTTTTTGATGTCGTCGGATTTGAGTATTCGGTTGAGAGCCCTCTTCACGCTTTTCAGTTCCAACGAGGTAGGCAGGGTGGCCACCGTGTTTTGGAGCGACTCCAAAGCTTTTTTCACCGCATCCAACTCTGAGGCAGCAGCAGCAGCGCGTATGCCTTCTTGTAATTGTGTTAAGTCGTCCTGAGTGGAGGTGGATTGTTGCAAAGTTTACAACTTGATCTGTATGTCGTCGATCAAGTGATGAAAATGCGTCAACTCTGATTCGGTGTATAGATTTTCCAGCTTGGTGATCTGCTGTTGGACGCTGGCTAGAGTATACCTGATGCCAGGCAGTTTGGATTCCAGTGCTTCGTGTACGTTTGCCAGATCATTTTTGATGACGGCGAGAGCATCCTCAATATGCGTTATGGTGCCTTGCAGCTTCCCGAAATCCTAGTAGGTCTCAAGTTGGAGTTTGATGTTGGCAACACTACGGGCAATAGAATTCAGCTCGCTGGACGAAGGTCGATTGTCGATGAAGTCCTCTAGCGTTTGGAGTTTAGTTTTCACTTCGTTGATGGCTGCATGCAAAGCGTCCGTTTGAAGCTCAGCCTTGATGCTTTCCAACGTAGGAATTTCGAACGATTGAAACTGTTCGTGCAATTTGGCAATACTAGCATTCACGCGATCGTAGTCATCTTGAGTTTTTATACTCTGGATAATGTTTTGCAGTTCAGTCTGGATGGTGCTCGTTTGGTCATGCAAGTGTCGCTTCAGCTGTTCCACATCGGAGGTCTGCGTTTGCTGCAGCTTCAAAAATTCGTTCTGCAGCTTGCCTATGCTCAGCGCCAAGTTGTCGAAGTTGTCTATTGACGCGAGGTCGGTGTACTTTTGCGGCAGCGATTTAAGCTCGGCGTCAATTTTGAATACGGGGTCCAGGCACTGAGACTGTAGGCTGGCTATCTCTGACTAGAGGCTGGAGTTGAGCGTGGACTGCAGGGCCTGCAGGTCGCTTCGCAACTTCTTGACCCTGACGTCAAGCATGAGAAGCTCGTCGCCGTGATCATCGCGCTTGGTGTGACCAAAAATATCGTTAGGCATTGTTACCACTGTGGTTATTTATTATAGGGTAGGTGATTCGCATCTCCACAAAAAGAGGGATGAGTTTATCGTAGTCGTCCAAGAGCTCCACGTACAGGCAATCGCCAGCAGACACATCGTACGTTGTAGTCGCATCCATCCTATAATGCTTGATGCGATAGATGTTCTTGCCAGAGGAAACCTTGGCCTCCACTTTGTTCTCGGGATTCATGTCGAACTTAAGTTTGCCAGAGATGGGGAACTGGTAATAATTCAAGTTCTTGTTGAATACATAGAAAGTTTTGCCCATATCCTCGTCGTACTGGGTCAGATTGCTATTCAAGTGTATAATTAACAGACCGTTAAGTTGAGATAGCATGGAAGACAGGAGTTCGTTAAAGCTCGACGACGACGTAGGCTGGACGGGCACTTCCATAGCTTGCTTCCTGAAGTCAAACAGATTCATAGGCATTGTTATTTTATAGAAACATTTCTAGCTGTAAGGTTAAAATTGGTCAGTGAGGAATTCCATCTTTATTGTTCAACTACTGAAAACCCAGGAAGTAAACTTCCGCCGTCCAAGGCCTACCTATTGTTCAATCTGTCACTATTGTTAGCACACAGGAGAACACAATTGTAGTTTCTAGATGTCCACACAAAAATAATTTTCAAATACGATAACAGAGAGAGAGCACAGTCGCTTTCGATACCAAAAAACTAAATGCTACAATACAATAAGTATATTTACAATTATTAATAGCAAAATATTAATATTTATTTTTCTTTATTTGTTTGAATTTGTTTCGAACAAAAAACATGTTATAGAAACATTGCTAGCCGTAAGTTCAAAATTTGGCCCCCTCTTCCCACAAATCGCATTACATACATACATGTGGAGGACCCGTGGCGTTACAAGAGCCTGCCTCCCAATATTGCTTAAGGGGGTTTTGGATAGCATGCAATAGATCAGTATGCTAGAAAATACAGAGGAGAAGGGGGGGAACCACCACCACTATTGTCAGTTAGCATGTGTTAGATCGTCACCAACTCCTCATCGTATCATCTTAGAAGGCTACAAAATATTACGCTGTCAACTCCTATTTGTAGGTTAGCTTGGCCTGTGAAATATCATATGGCAAAATTTTTTAAAAATCAAAAGGTTTGTGAAGCGACTAGTCAGTGTTGCCAACTCCTATTTGTAGGTTAGCGTCGCCTGTAAAATATCATATGGTGAAATTTTCTTGGGGTGGGTTGGCAACACTGCGAGCCCACTAAGCCTAAAAAGAGGACGCAGAACCGGTCAATTATAACTACTCGCGATTAGATTAAAACTGAAGAAAAGAGACAGTAAATATAGAAAATATAAATGCTTCAGTGTGTATATCTTTAAAAGAAATGATGATGATGATAATAATTATGAACCTAATTCACACAAAAATTTAGTTACCAAGAGCATTCCACGCGTATTTTTTCTCCCGTATTATTAATGAAAGTATAACGATAACAGGACGTGGTCGACTGTATAGAAATTTCGTTAATATCTTCTCGACCACTATACTAAATATTATATCAATTATCACATTCATATAAATGCTTCATGTAAAAGAATCAGACGTTGCAGCGAAAACTCAATTTACTTCCATTATAAGCAGATGAATACCATGCAGCTGTGCCGACACCAGCGCCTCTAGCGGTATCATATTCGAGTGGAACCAGCCAGAGAGCCCAGAACAGTGCCGTTTTTCACACTACGGTATTCAAGGCGTTGTAGTTTGGGGATTACTAGGTCTCTATGTAAGGACGATCTGGTGTTTCGGGTACTGAGCTTACTGAGCTTACGGAGCTTAATCCTATTATGCAATGGAGATGATTTGTTATGTATACTATGGAATACCTTATTCAGGTAAATGTTATGTATTCTCGAAGTGACTGTGGTTATGTTGTAAATCTTGCGCAATTGTTGGGAATTATTTTCTTGGGGATGCATGTGCATGGTTCTTAAGCAATTGCTTTGCTCAATACGCCCTACTCCACACGATGTTTGTTATCTACTGAAAGTGACTTTTGATTGATTTATTTAGTTTATTTTATAAGCTGATGATGAGTGATATGACGAAATTGATGAAAGGACACTTACAAGGAACACCCATGTCCAGATCTGGATTCCTGGCGTCGTAGCGCGCTGTACTAACCACTCCGTCACGGGGGGCGGCAAAAGCATAGTGATATGATATTTATTACCATTTTCGATACAAATGCAAAAAAGCCCATTGGGAGCTAAGATCTGCCAAACGGTTTTTCATTGGGTTACTCTAATAATAACAAAAATAATGACATTATTATTATTATTATTATTATTACTAGTGGTAGTAGTAGTATCAAAAACTCTTATTATCCCCATAAATTACGCAAAAAGGGGGTAGATGTCGGTGCTAAAGCATTTGTTTGGAACAAGCTATTTGAAATATATTTTCAATTCAACACGTTCATTTTCACATTAGCTAATAATGGGAAACAAGCACACAAACTGTATTTTTGAATACCAGATAAAAAATGATCAATGCGAAGATAAGTATTTTTGTACATATAACATGTATAACTTTCATGTACAGGATATGTTTTACACATATGCAACATGAAGCGACATAAAATAAGAAAATACATATCGTCGATGTTTTCACGAACTGGTGTATATGTCAACTCCCCTGCATCACGAACCGGCGAATGTGCAAAATTTGACATTTTGAGTTATTGACGCTGTATATGTTGGAACAACTTGTACTTCGCTCTCACAAAGTTTTGAGTTTCTATTAAATATTGCTTAGGAGATAAAGATTGACAACGTTTTGACGAATATGAAAACTAGTATTGTGATAATTTCACGAACCGACGAATATGAAATTCACCGCTTCGTGGAGAAAAACATGATATCATTTTACAATCCATTCAGGATGTGTCAGTTCGACTACATTTTGCCTAACAGATGCCGCTGTAATAAAACGTTTTATATTTCATTTTTTTCATAAGAAATATAACCCATTTGTAAGATATCAGAAAACATGTAAGGCACAGTTATTTGAGTTTCTATTGGAACAATGTACAGTCTATATATTGAGACTTTCAATGAAATTGGCAATCATCTGGTTTACTTCTCGCAACTAAATTACTTCGAATGGTTTATGAAAGAAATGCCATATTTCTTTGATATTATTTTGAAGAATAGCCTTCTAGTGGTGCGGCTCGTTGTGTAATTATTCAGGAGATATGAATAAGGACGTGCTTGTGAAGTGGACTGATGGCAGTACTAACATCGTCAGAAGCCAAGAACTGACACTCCCCCATGGAATGAAGAAGTTGCAATATGGAGCGAAAGTAGAAATGTGGTGGGATCCTAAGAAAATTTATTATGAAGGTGTTGTGATCGGAATGGAAGAAGATTCTGAAAGTGGTGATACAGGTGATGAACTTCCTCTGTCAGTGCCAAAGAAGAGCTCAGGTGGTGTGATCAATGACTCGAGTTCAGTAGTTAGTGACGTTGACAGTTCTTCAGAAACCTTAGCGGATGATGAGGACAAGGATTCTGATTTTCTTATATCTTCCAGTGATAATGAATCGTCCGTACATTCCTCACCGAGGAATGTTCACGCTGTATGTAGTGCCTTGCATTGCGAAGAAGAAATATTTGCTGCATGCGTAACGTGTCAGGATTTGATTTGTTACAATCACTTCATATTGGATTCGAGCACAACAGACGTGTTAGTGTACAAGAGAAAAACAACCATCCTGTATCAAACATACAGATTTTAAAGTAAATGGTAAAGGAGGATTTTACTCCAGTAAAGCGAAGGGTTTCCGAAAAGGAAAAGGTAAGAAAAAATGTAAAAGCCTGTCGTTCTTTGGGTTATGAGTATGTAAGTGAAAAGAGTCATCAAGTTATTCCTTCTCGCAGATTGCTTCGTCCACGTTGTGAGTCACGGACATGCCAAACAAAAGGATTGAAATGCAACGATTTTGATGACAACACAAGATTGAAAGTTAATAATGCGTATTTTAATTTAGGAAATGTTTCCCGACAACGAGAATGGTTGATTAAGTTCATCGCTTCCAATGCTCCTGTAAGGTCAACGAAGTCAGAAGACAAAAAGAGGAAGGAAAGAACGCTTCATTATTTTTTACCAGATGACCATAACGTAAGACAAAGAGTATGTCGGAAAATGTTTCTTAACACACTTGCAATTGCTGAGAGACAGGTAAGGACAATGTTAATGAAGTTAAAGAACCAGTGCATGGTAGAAGAAGAAAAGAGAGGTGGACTTCAGACAACGTTTAAGGAAAGATACGAAAAATGAGAACAGATATTAAAAAGCACATAAATATGTTCCCTAGGATGGAATCTCATTTTTCCCGCAGAAGTTCTAGCCAAAAGTACTTGTTGTCCAACTTAAGTATTGAAAAGATGTATGAACTATGCAAAAAAGAATTTCCAAACAGCTCGGCATGTTACTCCTTATACAGATCAGTTTTTAAATGTATGAAGTTAACATTTCGTTCTCCAAAAAAAGATCTTCGTGGTTTGTGTAAGACGTACAACTCATTGAAATCAGCTAATTGTTTATCTAATCATTCTGACTTGATTGAAAATATAACAGGCACATACAGGAAAAACAGAAGGTCAGGGAAATTAAAGGTTCGATGAAAGATACAGCTGTACAAAATCCACAGGAGTTCGTGGCTGCTTGCTTTGACATGGAGCAAGTCATAAATCTACCACAGAGCAAACGAACTGAACTGAATTACAAAAGAAAATTATCAGCCTACAATTTTACAATTTATCAATTAACTAGTAAAAGAGGTCATTGCTACGTTTGGCACGAAGGATTAGCGAAAAGAGGTCCGAATGAAGTTGCAACAAACTTAAGGAAGTTTCTGCTGATGAAAGATGAACAAGGTGTAAAACAGGTAGCGTTCTTCGCTTATGGATGTGCATCTCAGAACAAAAACAGTATCCTGCCTTCTATGTTCGTTTATTTTTTAAGCAATCAAGCACAAAACATCAACACCATACATGTTTTCTTCTTCGAAACGAGTCACGGACAAAGTGAAGGTGATGCTATTCACAGCACAATTGAAAACGCACTTCGACAGAGTGAAGATATCTTCATCCCTGCCCAAGTCATCCCGGTAATCAGGATGGCAAGAAAGAAACAACCATATGCTGTTCATGAGTTGCATACTAAAGTCGTCTTAGATTGGAAACAATATTCGCAGTACCTGCGTATCCTAAAAGTTAGAACAACAAATGAGGGTCAACCCGTGGACTGGACAAAAGTCATGCAAATTTAAGTGCGCAAGGGTTGTCCCAACATATTTATAAAAACATCGCATAATCTAAACACACACTCAAGTATATCACTTCCTAATCCACGCAGTGCTAAAGAGGACAATTTACCACCAAGAGCTTTTACTTCAAAGCCAAAACTGCCTATGAAAAAATACCAGGACTTGCTGTCATTATGTCAAGGAGTAATACCAGTAATTTCTCATCCTGATTATAAAGACTTGTATGTCAGATTACCTCACTAATTGTACAACCACTTTGCGTCTATTAACTTTGTATTTGATAACAGACTAGTGTTGGTTAATGTATTACTATTTTGTTCCTTACATTTTGTTTCCTGAATTTTATTATTCTTGAAATTTATTTGCGGGTACGTCTAGTGTTGTGTGAATTTCTCTGTTTCTCACTGTTACGTAGTGTATGTTATGATTAGTGTATTAAGGATTGGCTTAATATTTAACTCTCTATAAATATCCAATAAATAAGTTGAAAGTTTTAGCCTTGAACTATAGAATTCGCAGTTTTTGTGAAAATTACAATGACGAATCAAGCTAAAAATATTCCAAAAAATTTTTTGTTTTGTTTTCGCGAACTGACGAATAGATGCAATGATATCCTTTGTTCATTTATTGTTCATTAAAATTCTTTCTACGGTGTTCTTTCTAACGTGAACTACCTTCTCACACAGCATTTATTGTTATCTCAAAATATAGTTTAGCTCGAATATTTTTTTCAATGATTCGCAAGTAACGCAAAATTGGCTACTTTCAACTTCGTTTTTTTCAAAATCAATATTTTGCAGATTCGCCGGTTCGTGATGCAGGGGAGTTGACATATTCGCCAGTTCGTGAAAACATCGACGATATGCAACATGCTAACACTAAATTGTGTACGTATTCGAAGTTTATTCAATACATATATAAAACACAATTTTACGAAATGTATTTCTATTTGCAGGAAATTTGAAATCGAGAGGGGGCAATTGCTCCTCTGTGCACCGTTGCAGGTCTCTTGGCGATCAATGTTTGTCCCCCCCCCCCTCCTATTTGCCCCTAATAGGGCGCAAATAATATCACGGAGCGCCATGGCATTCTCTCTTTCACAACTTTTTTCAGTTAGATCATTCGGCGCCCATGGCTGACTCTCGCCGTCCCCTAGCTACGACTCTGAGCTTGACGAGACTGAGAAAATCAGACATTGCAAGCGAAGCGAACAAGAAAATTTTACGAAAAGTATTTTTATTTGCATAAAATTTGAAATCGACGGGGGTAATTGCTCCTCTGTGAACCCCCTGTAGGTGGCCTTGGCCGTCAGCGTTTGCCACCCCTAGAATTGACTTCCGTCGAAGGTTGGGAGGGGAGCAATTCCTCCCTGTGGATATGCCATCCTGATTGGTCAAGTCCATGCTCTTTGCTACATCTAAAATATAGAGCCCAATTGCCTCTACGGACTTAGTAATTCTGTTAAAAAGCAAATTTCTCGGCATAGATCAGCGTGTGTACTGTACGAGTATTACTTTAATTTTTAAACACTAGGTGGCAGTAAAACTATTGTCGTATAAATTGCTCAATTTTCTCGTTAACTTTACAATTTTCAAAATTAAAAATAATCTTTTGTGTGTAGTAAATCAAATATCTGACATTGAAAGCAATTTCCAAATGTTGTTGCGTAGATTTTAGTTTAACAACAAATTAATACTTCTTCTCATGGCTAATTTAATCAAAAGCTGCCTCAAAAGGAGACGCAAAGTTCATGTTTCACCACGTGTTTTATTGTTGTTTTCTTTATTGGAAGTAATTTTTGGGTGGTGCAAAAAACTGTGTTGCACCTAACGAGAAAATTATTTTAAAAAAATTACAAATAAGCATGTTCTGATAAGGAAATATGAACTACTTTCAGAATGGAAGTCAGACAATAATCAACTCCATGGTAATTTGACCTAAACAACTGTAACCACGCTCTGTTCTACCGTATGAATTCAGAAATTTTGCAGTGAAAGACCCTGACATTACGTCGTCACCTTAATCAGCCTTGGTGGTCGAGTACGTCCAGTGATTGACTCACGATATCACCTCTGAAGGACCAGAGTTCGAGTCGTGGTTCCTGCAATGATGTTCCTTCGTGAACGTCCTCTTACCAGTTTCATCATCGTCGCAATTAACCTAAAATGCAGGAAAGCGACGTAAAATAGGAAAAATGCAGACTGTGGACCACACACTCTCTATAATGTAGCTGAAGACTGTGTATATAATACAGCTATTACGATAGTGACTAGGCATTCTTCGAGCAAACTAGTTAGGTGCTCTAGTCCCGCTTTAGACGAAACCATTTTCCTTATCATTTTTTGTTACATTTATGCCAGGACTAAAATTCTACCGTGTAAAGAGAGAAATGTTATGGCTTTTCAGATGCCATGGCATATTTCATGACATTTCTCAAGGATAGGCTCGGTCCGTAGCATTTTTCGTAGCGGAACCAATCAGAAGCGACCTCTAGGTCACGAGTGCAGCTGTAATGGCGGCCGCGTGAGATGTAAACAATGTATCACTTCACACTTTTAAACGACGATAACTATTCAACCGAAAGGAATATCGCTTCGTATTAAATGGTTCTAGGTACAAAAGCAATGGCACTGCTTAAATACATATTTTAGAGCGTTTACTGTACACGTATGGAAGAATATTTTAGTTGTTTCAATTGCAAACATCGTGCACTCATCATAGATGGTGTAACTCGACGTGCCTTTCGTGTTGTATATATGTTATACATTGTAATCGCAATAGCTGACCGAAATGTCACATGAAATACTTTTGTGTAAAGTACGGTTTGCCAAAAGATTTTTGGAAGCATTTACATAGCATTTATGCTATCAAAAATGTTAAATGGAATGTTTTCGTCTAAAGGCGGCTTTAGGAAACAATCCCAGAGCATCCAACGAGGTCCAACGTGGAAACCTTTTGATTACAATACGACAACCTTAACTACCAAGCTGTCGAGAAGGACCATTAATATGGCTTCGTGTTTCTTCTTGCTGAAAGGAAAGGGTGCTGTGTAAAGAAAACAGTTTATAAAATAATCCAATGGGGCACTATGTATCTCTCCGTATGTACAGGGTCGTCACAATTAAAGTTTCCCTATTCCGAGCCTTCTCGAGTCCGTTTGAAGAATCGGATTGCGCTGAAACTTGGTAGATAGGCTGTGAAGACCATGGGGAAGTGAATGCTGACGAAAACAAAGTTAAAATTTTCACCACCAGGTTGAAATGTGGCGCTGCGAATTAAAATTCTCCTACTCAGAGCCTTCTGGAGGACGTTCAAAGCAACGGATTGCGGTGAAACTTGTTAGGAAGAAAGCGAGAGTGAGAGAAAAGAAAAACCTCCATTTTCCTTCCTTCTTTCTTTCTTGGCAGGAGGTGAGAGAGAGAGAAATAAATTTCCTTGAGAGAGAGAGAGAAAGGGAAAGAGAGAGAGAGAGAGAGAGAGAGAGAGAGAGAGAGAGAGAGAGAGAGAGGTTTTCTTCTTTCTCTTTCTTTCGCCTCTCTCTCTCTTTCTCCAGAGTAGAGGGGGAGAGAGGGAGAGAGAGAAATAATTTTCTCTCTCTCTCTCTCTCTCTTACATATTGAAGAAAAGAAGAAAGAGAGATACAGAGAGGATCGAAGAGAGAGACAGAAAGAAAGAAGGGGAGAGGAGGCAAGCGACTTCTCTTCTTTCTTTTTTTGAAAAAGTAAAAAAATAAAGTTGGAGGTAAGGAGGCGGCTTCCCCATTGTTTCTCTCTCTCTCTCTCTCTCTCTCAAAGCGATAGAAAGAGAGAGAAAAGAGGTCGGCAGAGAGAGAGAGAGAGAGAGAGATAATGTGGAAAGGAAGGAAGATGGAGAGTGTGACAAATTATTTCTCTTTCCCTCCTCTCTTCTCCTCTTTGCTCCATTTAGCGAGAGAAGAGAATGAAAAAGAAATCAATCTTTCTTTCTTCCTTCCTTCCATTTTTCTATCTTTCCTTCCTCCCGCCTAGAGAGGGTGAGAAAGAGGGGAAGGAGAGAAGAGAGAGGAAAATACTTCTCTCGTCTCTCTCTTTTTCATTTCTCTCCCTCTCCCATTCATTTTCTCTCTCTCTCTCTCTCTCTCTCTCTCTCTCTCTGTTTCGGGGGCAGTAGAAAGGAAATAAAGAAGCAAAAAAGAGAGAGAGAGATAAATAAAGAAGCAAGAAACGGGAAAGAACAGAGAGGCTATGTAGACAATGAAGAAGCGAATGCCGACGAAACAATAGTTCAAATTTTCACCAACAGATGGCACTGTGGAGCTATCACAGATTCCTGTGATAGAATATAGTGGATTCAGGAATGGATCACATTGCCTCGCATGTCACCCCTTACACACATACATAAAGAAGAAGTTGAATTCGCATACTGGGTCGAAGAATGCGCCCAGGGCAGATGAGCAACCTGTCTTCAGAGAAAACACCTCAACCGCGAAGTGGCCTTGAAGTGGGCATAAAAACAGAAAAACAAAACAACGGCGACCAGAACCTGCACCAAATTGGAAACTCCAGAGCACGGCTCATTTCATACCAAGAAACTGAGTTGAAACGGAAAACCCCTCCACCTCATGAGCTGCTAACGAGACATGCCTGTTCCTCCCGTTTCCTCTGTTGCTGGAAAAGACTGTAAATATTAATGGATGGAAACTTTTCAAAAGGTCTCACATTTCGAGGAATCACGCTTGTATCTAAATACTCGAAATTTCGTCCGTTACCATACTTGTCCCGCGATGACTTGCGTTAGATTCTTGTAACGAACTTTATTTCTGCTTTTATTACTTTTATTTGCATAGAAGTGTGCGTGTGTTTCTGTGTGGTATAAGGTGGCAGAGACGAATATTTTGGATGGGTCGCGCCTCCCAAAATACCTTTGAAATAGGAATTCTCTCGCCTTTTTTTTAAATCGCAAAGCTTTATATTTCTTGCCTAGGTGGAGTACAAGTGTTATGGAGACACCTGACTAAGGTATATTACTAAATATTTTTTTGGAAACTTTGTTGTCAAGAAATTTTCTTGTAGTAAAACAGATATTTTCTTCTTGACTAGCTTGTTTCACAAGAAGAGATTTTCTTGTGCTACAGAGAATATTATAGCCAACAAAGTCTCCAAAGAAATATTTTGTAGAACATTTCGTTACTCCTTTGATTGCAAGTAACAAGAATACAGCATCTATGCAAATAAAGGGACATTAATTCATTTTGCCCTAGAAGTGACGAATAAAGTGTCATCCTATATCTGAAGTCTTTGGAAATGACTGTACTGACCCCGAATTCGATTGCTTTCAATTCACGCTTACATATTTCTTCAATATCACAGCTGGCAGAGAAGCCGGCCCCCGTGGCGAAGTGGTTAGCACATCGCGATACGACGCCAGGGGTCCCGGGTTCGAATCCTGGCGTGGGTGTTTGTTAGTGTCTATTCATCAATTTCATCAATATCATTACTCATCCTCATCTTCGCAAATTAGCCAAAAGTGGCACAAAATGCGATGTAAAAAAAGCAAATCAATCAAAGCTGGCAGAGAAATTTGGTTTATCAGGACACGTGACTACTAAATAATACTGTAGAAGAAAGCTTTGTCTTCATTCATTGAACATGTTGCAAACACAAGTGCATTGCCTTTTTCGGAGCTTTCGATACCCGGTGGAGGCACGTAGTGGTTCGGATCCCACTTTAAACTGTAGGTCCAGTCCCGAATAGCCTTACTGTGCATAAAGTGGACTTAAGACATCAATTCAATATATCAATCAAACAAGACCAGCCTGTTAAATCAGTTTTAAAAAGTAACTTTCCGAACACTGTTGTAACGTTGGAGTGGAGTGGGGGAAACAGGAAGCATAGCGGCGACATCTCTTAAACCCCGGAGGGAATGAGATCCTGATGACGTTTGGCCAATCGCTAGTGACGCACGCCGAATAATCTGGTTGTGTACGCCTGCTCGTCTGCTTCCTCTCCCTTCCCAGACGCACTTGCAAAACCGAGAACTCCCCGTGTCTCGCACTGTCGTTAATCGGTGATTCTGCGTATCTCCGCAGGTGGCTCCACGATCGCTATCAAATGTAGGTTGACTTACGGCAGCGACAAATTCATAAATTGGGATTTTTACCGAGACGACACACGTCACAGTTTTTCGTGATCAACTAAGGTGATCAAGAAAGCATGTCGCCTGCCTTCGATGGCGGAGTGGTTAACGTAATGCCCTATAAAGTCAAGAGATATCAGGTTCGAATCCTGGACGGATATGGATGTATCATTGCGTTTGTCCTATCCCATCCCATCAACAGTCATCCCCATCGTTGTAATTAACCTAAGTGGTAGAAAAGCTGCGTATAATATCCGGAATTGGAATTTAGTTCCGATTTGGTTGGATTTGTGTTATTTAGCGTCGCCTTTCTGCCAGGTTTAGCTAATCGCGACGATGAGTATGAGTGATGATATGATGGAATTGGTGAAGCGGCACTCACAACGAACACCCATGCCCGGGCCGGGATTCGAATACATGGTCCTCTGGCGTCGTAGCGCGATACGCTAACCACTACTTCACGGAGGACGGTCATTCTCGCTTTGAGTCTCGATTTGCGATAACACCTCGTATGTAGTGCATATGTATGTATGTGTGTGGGGGGAGGGGGGTGATGTAATCAGAAACACGCTCCGACAGCCTTTACCTGTTGGGTTGCTCCATGTTGAAAAGAATTTCACCTGAGAGCGAAGCGACCAAAACTACCAAATAGTGTTGACTGTAGAAACTGAGGGTTGAGAAAATCAGTTTTCAAATCAACTCAGGAAAAACCCAGTAGTAAATACAAACTCGCCTTAAAATGACCTCCGATTACCATATTTAGTCTGTGAACAGTTTTTAAAACGAAGGTAAAAACTCAAAATATTTTGTAGTTTAAACTGTACCCCGCCTTTACCTACAAAGCAGCAATGTCATATCCACTTTTAGAACTCCAGCTCCCTCCGAAAAAGTGAAGACGAGAGTGACGTCAGCTTGGAATCTTTTCCACAACTCACCTGGTCGATAGCCCGAGAGAACCTTTTCATCATTCATCAGCAGGAAAGCTTCAAGACTTACATCAACGTGTGTTCAGACTAAAGTGTAATTCTTACGGAGAATGAAAACTTCTATTTAACTGAACGATTTTACTATTTCAAGTCACGATTTAGTGTTTGTACTTTGGCGTTATCTTCTTGGAGATTTCTCCCTATGGTGCATGTGCTTTCTGCAGTTCTGTTAAGGCGAAGAGGGACAATTTCCCCTAGGTCTTTCTCGCTGGGGCAGCTGCTGATCACTGTTGCCAATTTCGCTCTTTTGGAGCCAGATCTGGCTCTTTCGTGCACTCGTTTTATTGTGAACTGTGGCACCGCCCTCTGCCCCACTATGATGCCACCACTGGCTCCGGCCCATAAATACCAACTTTTGCCATGAGTGTACATTTTGCACGTGACGTGATATTCGTATAGCTATAGGCTGCGTCACCCACTCTTCTTTCCTCCCCATGTATTTGTTACGTTCCTAGCAACTTTCCTCACCCTTTACTCCTATAGTCGGGAGCATGGAGTCTCTAAGGGTCTACACTGAAACCTATCTTCAGGGTAGGTGCAGAACAAATCCAACCAACGTCGTGAAGTTTTAATGAAAAGTTTATTTACTGCTTGAGTATTTACAGCCAGAGGTTAGGTAACTCGCAACTGGAACTTGGAGATCAATGGTTAATAGATAATTTCGAACTTACTAGAAAGGTCAAACTAGAGTGGCCCAACCCTAGGTTTTACAGAAGAGCGGCATACACCTATTCACTTCTTCCTAAATTGGAACTTATATCCCATTCGGCTAACCTAGGTTTTACAGAAGAGCGGCATACACCTATTCACTTCTTCCTAGATTAGACCGTTCCTATTTGGCCAGTCTAGGTCTTTAAAGAAGAGCGGCTTGCACCTATTCACTTCTACCTAGACTGACACCAGAACAGACCTCCTTACGGACCGAACTCCTTCGTATTTATACCCGAAGTTCCAGCCTCGAACACCTGTCTTTAGGTAATTTCTTATTACAATACTCTAAATTACAACAGAAAGATATTTGAAAAATACATAGTTTGGCAATTAATAATTTACAAAGAAAGTTTACATATTCATTTGAGTTAACAATTATTTCTTTAACGTTGATAAAATCTTACATTTTGGAAATATACAAATTTAAATGTTCCGCCATTATTTAATTACAATTAGGTTAGTTCATCAAACATGGATAATCTTTGATTGGCAAATCTATATTTACATCATAATAAATGCTCGTTGTCTTAAGCGAGCTGTCTTCATTTGATAGTTACAGAAAGGTGAATACATTAGTTCAACAAAGCTTTGATTGGCGCGTTCATATTTGCGTCACAACATGTAGTATCACGGACATTAACAATGACTTGAGGTAACACTATATCAAATTTTCTTTTTAACACGGCATTGCAAAGTTACAAAATAAGTAAGGTCGTAACAGGTTCCCCCCTCTGTAGTTTAAAGGAAAATTTGAGAAACGAAAGTGAAACAAATTTTTCTTTCTCTAAACTCTTTGACTTTCTTATACATTTTTTTTTATATATTCACCAATTGCGTTTATTATTTCAAATTAAATGATTAGTTCAGTACAACTAATAATCATATTGTTTCCCAAATATTAATGCTTTATCAACATTTAAAACACAACACTAGAAATTATATGGTTAGATTTCAATTAAGTACATGTCTTAAATACAATTGTATATTCAAATTTTAAACTGTTAAATCAACATATCATACAATTCTCAAACGATAATATTTGATCACAACTTTTTAAACGGCTTTCTTCTTTTTAATTATATATATATATTTTTTTTTCAATTCAACACAACAGTTTTTAAAGAATTAACAAACAAATACAACATATCAAGGTTACACACATTTAGTTAAACAAGAATCTGTTGCTTGATTAATTATTTCCTGTAAAGGTGATGTTCAGTTATAAGCTATTTCAGTAATCACCATTTTTTCTTTAATTAGGTTTTCTTTAAAATAAACCGCATCCCGTTCCAACTAAACAATTTCTTCATTTCTCGCTTGGCACCATACCGACTTAACTTTAGTTTCTTTGCCAAGAGTTGGAGGAAAATCTTCTTGTTCATTTTCACTTCCGGGCTTAGCTCCAGGAACCATCCTTGCCAATCAGGGACATCCTTTTTAGGAACCTTGTCTTCCTTCAGGGGACTAGTAACTAGCGGGGCAGGTTGACCGTCATAAAAATGGTCATTAATTAGTTCAGGGACGTTTACTAACTCCTTGCGCACTAGGGTTATCAAAGCTTCAACAGGAAGGTCGTCCACTAGCTCATCACAGGTTAGTTTGTTAACGTTTTTGTCGTTCCCAACTTCCTTAGAGACTGCCTCAATACTAGAGGAAAAGTTGTTTAGTATGTCTCTTAGTTCAGCCCTATGCTGCCTCTGCTCAGCTTCGATCTTCCTAAAGGTATCCTGTAGTCGTTCGTTTTCTTTTCGCCTAGTTTGGATCAATATTGAGGTAAAACTTTTGGTAAGATCCTCTAAATATCCCTCTAATCTTTCATTGTCAGAAGTCCAAGCGTTGGATTGTTGAAACCACTGTTTGTAGGACTTGTCGAACTCCTCCACAATTTGTTGTTCTGCTAAGCTTAACTCTTTGGGTATCTGAATAGCAGAGCTCTGTCGTTCAGCCATGTTAGTTCTCTAACAATCTTGATACGTAATGCTTGACCGTTTATCATAATCTCGCTTTTTAAAGAATTTCGAGCCAGACCTAGACCTTTATGTAATAATTATTGATCTCTCTTTTTCTCAGTAGAACCTTTTAATTCTAGAGTTTCTCACTCTTCCTTATTATTTGACCTCTCTTATAAACGTTTACAATTCAAGCCATTTTTGCTAACGCTATGAGGACTCAGCCTCTTAAAATAACAATTTCTTCCTTTAAATTGTTACAGCAATTTCTCTTCTATCCTCGAAGAGTAAGGGAATCAACCTTTTCCCCTGGTAGCCCTTCCTTGGCTTACCAAGCAATAACGCTTACTCGGCTTATGGAAACATCCTCGGTTCCCTGTGTTTAGTTTATAAGGTCTTTCTTTTCATTCAGGTTCTGCACTATTATTAAATTTATGTTTTTCTAGGTTCCATTCCTCCTCGGCTCGAGCTCCACTTCTCCAGCAATTCCTTTCTACGTTCGGCTGAACAATTAATTTTTTTAAGGTTGTGGAAATTCTCCTTTCCTAAAACTTCCTTCGTCCAGGGATCCCTTAGCAAAGCCACATTATTCCCTATTTCTATTATTTCATAGGGACCTAGGAAATATTCGAAAAATTTGGCGATTTCTTTGTTTGGTGCCGAACTCAGTTTACGATTTCTTTTTAACACTAAATCTCCGATGTTCAAAATATATCCGCTTTGCTCGCCTTTCTTTTTCTGAGTTCTTGGTTTATATGAGGCCAGGAACAATTTGGTTTCCCATTTGATCTTTCCTTCGTCTCCTTTTAAAGTTGAACATCTCAGGAGAATAGGCTTTCTGTCTTATTTCTTCTTCATTGGCCATCCAGGCATCAATGATTACTTGACTAATACTGTTTTCAAAGTCCGACGTATTTTTTCCCGTCAAGGTATTTCTTCCTAATAATTCTTCTTCCACCAGCAGTCCTTCTTTCATTAAATACAGTCTTTGGTTTTTTGTATCTAAATTTGCTCGATATTTCTCCAAAAATGGGTAGCCCATTAATAAGTCAGCATCTAAATTCCGACTTACATAGACCAAATCTTCAAATACACATCCCCCAATTTCAAAGTGAATTCTTCTACATCCTACTATTCTAGAACTTTCTTTTCCAGTAAAATCTCGTAGTTTCACTCCGGGACATTTCTGAAGTTTAAGTCCGGGTAACCTATCCCGTAACTTAAGCCAAATTTTATATTTTATTATAGTGCATTCACTCCCTGTATCTATAGTGCACTTAATTTTTAATCCTAAAATTCGGGCGATAATTTCTGGTTTCTTGGACAACAATATTCCCCTATGTTCAGGTTCTTCTATTTTTTCCCATTCCTCATTTTCGATTTCTAATTCTAAATGCAATACTTCTAAAAAATCTTCGGTGAGGAAATTGTCGGTACTCTCATTTTTCTCCGATGCAGTTTTCCCTTCCGTTGTAAATGAGAGAGCTTCATTTACAACGAGGGTTGGTTTAAATTTTGATTTGGGAGCATTGAACCTTCCCAAGCTGGAGCGACAGGATTTAACTCAGTTGGCACTTCTTCAGTTTGGCAGATTTCCTTTGTATTAGAATTTCTATTGAAGTGGTTGTTGGGGAAACGGGATTGGTTCCATGGTCGTCTATATGGTTGACTTCTATTGCCGTTGCTATAGAAATTCCGCCCTTGGTAACCCCTCTGGTTTCTATTATTGTTCCTATTAGGATTCTGAGGTGTTCTGGTCGCTCCTTCACTTTCGTTGTTAAACCTAGACGAGACTATATTAGTCTGCCTAACTCTGGGTTGAAACTGCCTTCTGTCTTCCACCTTGGGGTTATCTCCCCTACTTATCTCCAGTTGTTCTGAAGCTTCATATCGACTAAGATAATTTGCTAGTTGTTCCATGGTTTTAGGATCTCGAGTCAATACTAGTTGTCGAACTTTCACCGGAAGTTGGCTGATTATCAAATGCAAGACTTCACCCTGATTTACTACTTCCACCAGATTGCAGTAGTTTCCATAGACTTCCCAGCAGTATTCTCTAACGTTAATCCAAGGGACCTCTGAAATGTCTTATTCCTTAACAGCTGCATTTCTCGTTGTTTAGCCTCTAAAGAAGCATACTGCTTTCGAAATGCATAACAGAACTGATCAAAACTCTTCCACTTCCTTTCATTTGCTATAAACCAGGATTTGGCCTTTCCTGTCATTAAGGAAGGTAAAATTTTCAACCTGTAAAATTCTGAAACTTCCATTATATCTAGATAGGTCTTTAAACTTTCGATATATCGTTCGGCCGAGACTGAATTTATTTCTCCAGAAAACTTCTCTAAAGCTTTTATATCTGCCAGCCTAAAATTCCGACACTTGGATTTCCTAACTCTGTTGTTAGTCTCTTCTTCCGAAAGGTGATTGAAGAATTCTTGTGACTTCTTCACTTTCTTTGAGCGTCGGCTTCTATTCAACTCCGAACCTTCGTCGGACGTAGCACTCAAGGATGAGAGGTTACTTCTTTCAGTATACCTCCTCTTAGATACACTAGCGATAGGAGTGGCCAAATTGGCAGAGTGAATCCTCTGACTTTGGTCTACTGAATTAGCACTCAAAGGTAGACGTTCTAATTTCATGGCCAAAGAATCTATTTCACTAGAAGTTTTGTGAAATTGCCATTGTACTTCCTTTATTTCGTCTTCCATTTCCTTTCTTCTTTGCAGTTTTTCTTCCATCAAGCTCTTGGTAGTTTCAAGCCTTAAACTTTCAAATAAGCTTGTTAATTCCGTTTCTTTTGTTTTCCTCTGACTTTTTTCTTCATCTATTTCTTCCAATAAGGCTTTCTGGGTTGCTTCCATCTGATCTTTCACTTCTTGACTCATTACTTGTTTAAATTCTTCCATTTCGGCCCTCATTCCCTTTTGGCATTCTTCTACAGTTTTTTGTAACTCATTCTTATTGATCTTACACTCTAATCTTACTTCCTCTATTAATTCTCTCATCTTTTTACTATCTTCTTCTCTTTCTTTCTGTCTCTTCTCTTCATCTTTCTGTCTTTTCTCTTCATCTTCTTGTCTCCACGTTTTCAATAAATCTATCATTTGGTTCGCAGATTCAGATTTGTTTTGACAACCTTGGCATTTAAAACTAGTTCTATCAACATCTTCATTCGTGGCATCCATATTCAAACAACTCAAGTGGAACAAACACTCGCATTCTTGACATTTGACAGTTCCATCTTCGGACTTGGAGTCATCAGTGCAGCACTTAAAGGTCGCCATGTTTAATTTTCTTTGTTCCCACCTTAAATACCTTTTAGACATGACTAAATACTAATATTTGAGTTTTCACACTTTTAAAATGTAAGTCCTTTTTCTTCCAAACTAATGAAGTCTTTAAGTTATTGCTTCTTATAGTAATCTTCTACTCGTCGTTGGTCATCTTCTTCACCTGCAGCGGTCAGGATTCTTCAGCTTCTACGGCGCTACTGCAACTTCGCTTCTAACGAGGACCTCTTCCGTAATAGTCGTCTGGCTGGATTCTTCAATTGTCGAGCCTCTTCGTTGTATGCCCAGTATCCAACGTCGGTGGTTGAAGTTCTAAACTGTCGTGGCCATCACGATGGGCGCCAAAAAGGATCTGTTACGTTCCTAGCAACTTTCCTCACCCTTTACTCCTATAGTCGGGAGCATGGAGTCTCTAAGGGTCTACACTGAAACCTATCTTCAGGGTAGGTGCAGAACAAATCCAACCAACGTCGTGAAGTTTTAATGAAAAGTTTATTTACTGCTTGAGTATTTACAGCCAGAGGTTAGGTAACTCGCAACTGGAACTTGGAGATCAATGGTTAATAGATAATTTCGAACTTACTAGAAAGGTCAAACTAGAGTGGCCCAACCCTAGGTTTTACAGAAGAGCGGCATACACCTATTCACTTCTTCCTAAATTGGAACTTATATCCCATTCGGCTAACCTAGGTTTTACAGAAGAGCGGCATACACCTATTCACTTCTTCCTAGATTAGACCGTTCCTATTTGGCCAGTCTAGGTCTTTAAAGAAGAGCGGCTTGCACCTATTCACTTCTACCTAGACTGACACCAGAACAGACCTCCTTACGGACCGAACTCCTTCGTATTTATACCCGAAGTTCCAGCCTCGAACACCTGTCTTTAGGTAATTTCTTATTACAATACTCTAAATTACAACAGAAAGATATTTGAAAAATACATAGTTTGGCAATTAATAATTTACAAAGAAAGTTTACATATTCATTTGAGTTAACAATTATTTCTTTAACGTTGATAAAATCTTACATTTTGGAAATATACAAATTTAAATGTTCCGCCATTATTTAATTACAATTAGGTTAGTTCATCAAACATGGATAATCTTTGATTGGCAAATCTATATTTACATCATAATAAATGCTCGTTGTCTTAAGCGAGCTGTCTTCATTTGATAGTTACAGAAAGGTGAATACATTAGTTCAACAAAGCTTTGATTGGCGCGTTCATATTTGCGTCACAACATGTAGTATCACGGACATTAACAATGACTTGAGGTAACACTATATCAAATTTTCTTTTTAACACGGCATTGCAAAGTTACAAAATAAGTAAGGTCGTAACATATTTTTATATATAGCGCTGTGGCTAAGATGAAGATGACAATTTTGTTATCCGGGAACGCTTTATTTTCGATTTTATATTAACATCATTGGATTATTGAGATGGGTGATGCCGCCAAATCTAGGCGGTGAAAACTAAGAATAAATTGCCATCACTTTAAAGCTAACGGTAATAGCAGCACCCCCTCCCCTCTGACAACTAAAATTACCCTAGTAGGCACTTTATGCAGCCTTCGTTAATCTAGCTCCTTGAAAGTCCTCTTTAGCTATATTAATGGTGAAATTTAGCTCTATTATGCACATCAGGTTTGGCAACACTGCCAGGATGGCCGTAGGAGGCAAGGAGAAATGCACTAGGCTTATGGGACCATTATTTTATTCGTTCTCTCGGGAATATCAAACATCCGATGACGTAGAAAAGTACATGGACGGAAAAAGGACACGTAGAACTATGTCATAGTAGTAGGAAAACTCGAAACTCCCATTTGATTAGCCGTAACTTGAAGTTGAAGTTGATGTCCCATAAGGAATACATGGGATTCGGTAAATACTAATTCATCATATTTTTCAAAAATCGTATAAGGCTTAAAAATCAACTTAGGAAAACGCTTCTACTTGCCACATGGGGAGAAATTCATACTCTTCATTTCTGGCGGAGATCTTTTTAGTAGCATTGCTCATTCCGACGATATTGGAATAAATGCATGCCTGGTGCGTAATTGTCCCTCTTCGCCTTAAGTACAGGAGCGTATATTCTGGGCTATCTGCGAAGCCTGAAGTCTAGAGAATGAAATACAGGAGGAAAATCGATCAGAAATTGTAAATAATATTATTCATATCGGTGAGATGATGATGGTGATTCTGGAGTTGGCAACCTGATTTCCTATGAGTTGGCAACCTTATTTCTTACGAGTTGGCAAACTGATTTCCTATGAGTTGGCAACATGATTTCTTATGAGTTGGCAACTTGTTATAAGTTGGCAACATGATTTCTTACGAGTTGGCAACCTGATTTCCTATGAGTTGGCAACCTGATTTCTTATGAGTTAGCAACATGATTTCCAATGAGTTGGCAACATGATTTCTTACGAGTTGGCAACATGATTTCCTATGAGTTGGCAACCTGATTTCTTACGAGTTGGCAACCTGATTTTCTATGAGTTGGCAACCTGATTTTCTAAGAGTTGGCAACCTGATTTCTTACGAGTTGGCAACCTGATTTTCTATCAGTTAGCAACCTGATTTCTTATGAGTTGGCAACTTCTTGTGAGTTGGCAACATGATTTCCTATGAGTTGGCAACCTGATTTCTTATGAGTTGGCAACATGATTTCCTATGAGTTCGCAACCTGATTTTCTATCAGTTGGCAACCTGATTTCTTAGGAGTTGGTAAACTTATTTCTATTCATAGCCTAGGACCACGTGACATAGTGAGATAGCCCAGACCTTTGACTCAGTATACGCCACTGGTTAAGTAATATGTTCCCACCCTTCGCAGGGTTGTTAAACGTCCAGGAACCCATAAATTCTAATGGGTTCTATTGGGTTCCGCTGCAGGACCGGAACCCTTTTTCTCGCTCAATTTAAATCAGGTACAAGTTGCTTATTGTCTAATTGAAAGAAAGGTTCCTGGAACGAATTTAAATTGAGCCGGAAAAAGGTTCCTGGACCGTATTTAAATTAATCTGGTAAAAATGTTCCTGGACCGAATTTAAATACCTTACAGATAAAAAGGTTATTTACGGTCCAGAACCCCTTTTACGCTTGCTGAGTTTCTCTCCTGAACCGGAATTGAATTTATTTAAAATTCCTGGACCTTGAACAACCCTGTTCCTAAGTTTACAATCTTTATGATTCGTTACAAAAATAAAAATGTAAAACGCATGTATGCTAAGAAGTATACAAAGAGCATTAATTTTCATATATCTTTTCCACAGTTGTTGAAAACGTAACGAACAAATAAGTTTGTAAACAAACTGTCAAGCACAATTTTGGAGTTTTTATTGTGAATCCTCAGAGTTTCTAGTGAGAAGGATGTGCCTGCATAGTCTGACAGTTTCTTGATGTCTGGTTGTGCACTTGAAACTTTCAAGCTGAGATCCGGCTCCAAATGTAGTCTATTATAGATTTCCGGAGAGTATTTTATTTCAAAACATATGAAACAATGATAAGAGTGTCAGTGACAAAATCAGCCTTATTTTCCTGTCCAGTGTTAAAGCTGTGAAGTCTGAAACAATGAAGTCTGCTCTACACACCTGCAGCAAAAATGTTGTCGTGTGGGTATTCTCGACATTACTCGAGCTGATCGCGTACCACAGTTTGAGAACCACTGCTATAGCGGTAACCAGCGCCTGAAATGAGATATGTTAGCTGGGCGGATATTTGGTCGAGCCTTGGGGGGGTTGGCTGAGGAATGCTCTTATGGTTTAACATGGTGCAATGAGACAGCTGGGGGGATGCTTTGTGAAAATTGTGCTAGCTGGGAGGAATACCATCCCAGTATACACCCTCACTGCGAGCACTGGAGAGAACAAGAAATAATATTTCCATGAGACACTGTAAAATCCACCTTCTGTCTTAAAATAATACTCGTAGACCGTTATTTAAGAAGTGTGAGATTTCATTTTCAAATATATGAATTCTGGACATGTTGGTAATGCATTTTTGCTTTTTACTTTGAGTTTTCATTTTAACAATGGGTGATACATGTTTAAACTTGTTACAGGTGGTGCAAAATTCACGGAAATAAACATCAAGGCCTCAGAACACTATGATGAAGGGAAGTTAGAAAAATACGAAACATGGTGAACGAGATAAAGGTATCACTCTTCAACGACAAATGTCTTAACATTCTTCTTCTGACCCTGTCAGACAAAACACTGTCGACTTTGGCCAACGTTCCTGTATTTGTACTATGGGACAGCAGTAATCTGTGGTATGGGATTTCAGTTACACAACTTTTCCTCACAATACACAACAGATGACACTAATCAATCTTCATTTTTACACTTTTACATTCTATGTTCTGTTTATATTTCGATTTGACATTTTCAAGCGTATCCATATAAAATCCAAATAATTGGTATTGATAAATCAGATAAAAGAGAAAGTAAAGATATAGGGAATGGAATGTTTAATCTTATCAGATTTTTATATAATATATTTCGTTGGTGAGAGAATTGATCACATTCCAAAAATAAATGTTGGGCATCTGGATTATCTTTACCACATACACAATTTTGTTGATGTATAATACCTATTTTCGCTAAATGTGCTGGTGTACGTACGTGACCAAAAATGTCTTAACATCATTATGGTAAGTAGAGGCTTGCTTCTCCAAGGTTACATTTAATCACTTACAACATGCATTGTTACACGAGATGACAAGAATAGCACTTAAGGGGGGAATGTATCAATTTTGCGTTAAAACCGTGGGAAAATGCATCTAATATGAGGTAATAGTTTGGGGAGCGTCTGGGACTACTAAAAAAATGGAAAGAAACTTACGAGATATGGAATCCTAGGCAGTAGCTCAAAACTACAATATATTTTTATAAAAGACGTCACTTAACTGTTACTATTTGGTCGTATTTATGACGTATTTTTACCCTTAGCCCATGGTGTAACTAAGGCTAATTTCTACACACTAATTCGATAATTTCAGCATGCATCATAAAAGTGTAATCCCCTCGAATATACACAACAGTTTCATTTCTTATCGTTGACTATATCAGTTAATTTCCATGTATTTTACTTTAAGTATGTCACACATATTTACAAAAAACATTAACTAATGGAATTTTTACTTCTTATGTTAAAATGTGTCATGACTAGAGCCCGGATGTTCAGGCACCGAAAAATATTAAAGATGGCACGCAAAAAGGCAACGAAAAAGGCAGTCAAGTTTCAGAAAGAGGCAGTGAAAATTGAAGAAGAGGCATTAAAAATTGAAGAGAAGGACTTCAATTCTTCTTAAATCTTTAAAACTGTATTTACAAATAACATTTGAATAACAAGAGTTATTGAAAAACGAAATCAAATAGAAGAAGAGAGATATAATTTTAAAAAATGCCTTGTCGGAATGACAAAAGAGGCAAAAAAGACAAAAATATTTGAAAAAGGCAGCGTAAGGTGAATTAGGCCAAAAAAAAGGCAACATTAAGTATTGTTCAGAATGTTAAGAACCTTTGGATCGGTGTACTTTTGTGTTCAATTTTTGTCTACCAGCGTCGGAAACGAATAGGCATTTTGCCTAAAATCCTGGCTTTAGTCATGGCCTTCCTATGATGACGTCAGACTTCCAAAGTACTGTTGAAGTAGATTGACTAATCTGTATGTAGCCACCTAAATATGGAGATCAAGAAAGAAAACAGTTATGACACTACTACTATATCCAAGTAAACGAGGTGTCATCAGTAGAAATATCTGAATTCAGGTATTGAAGTGTATATATAAGCCTCTAGTTGTTACCACTACCTGAGACGGTTCAATGTAGCGCGGCAGAGGATCAAGGAATAATTCCCAAGTGGCGTAGAGTTACGTCACGAACTATTCTGTAGCTTACATCATCAGCTCAACATGTCGTCACATGACCTCAAGTGCTCTCGCTTAAAATCTTTGTTGGTTGACCTCTGCCCGGTCTGCGACAACTGCCACAAACCTGTCGGTTCAACCTCCAACTCGCTACTGTCCTTCCACCTTTCCATTCCTGTCAAATAGCTACAGTACCACATAGCGCTAGTTCCTCGCATTGAACCAGGGTCTTTTACAACATCTATGACTGGTGCTTCCTAGTTCCGAAGTGTGAAGGCAGCTTCTTGAAATATGACTTCATGTTTCACAAGATTTTGGGGGAGAGACCAGTTTGAAACTCCGTAGAGGACGGACGTGTTTTTCGAGTGGTGCTATTTGCGACGTTGCCGGGTGACAGCTCTTAAGATGGGGACGGAGCTTGCTGTGTGGAGAGCGCGTGTGGGGCGATGGAACGCCCGTAGATGCTCAAGTGCTCGGATATCCTTCGACGTACATAAAGGAAACGTTCACACAGAGACGGCCATTTGTGCCATCCTGCTTACCATGCTGCTAGTGATAGGCGGCGTATAGTTGAACCCGGGTCCAAACTCGGGAGACGAATTGGACTGCATCTTGGACAAGCTTGAAGCTCTGGACAGTGTACCGTCGGCTATCAAGAATATTAATGACAAACTGGGAACACTACAAGAGGTGTACGAGAAGACGACGAATATCGAGACGGGGTTAGCATCCATTGGAAGGAGGCTAGAGGAGCTCGAGAGAGAGAACCACTCTCTGCGGGAGGAGAACGAAGATCTGTGGCGTAGGCTTTGTGCAACGGAGGCTGATGTGGACAGAATCATCGGCCACTCGAAAAGGAACAACCTTATTTTCGATGGCATGGAAGAAACTGGCCGTGAGACCTGGCAGCAGTGTGAGGACAAAATCAGGAAGCTGGTGAGGGAGAAGATGGGGGTAGAGCTCGACCAGGAGGCTGTCGAGAGAGCTCACAGGCTTAATTACAAGGTGGCCGGCTGCAGACCCATTATAGTGAAGCTGCACCATTACAAAAGGAAGGAGCAGATATTGGCGAATCGGAGGAAACTACGCGGCACATCCGTGTACGTAAGAGAAGATTATTCACCCAGAATTGCACAGCAGCGACAAGTGCTCACGGGACACATGCTAGATGCCAGGAGGGAAGGGAGACGCGCGTACGTATCTTACGACAAGCTGATTGTAGACGAATATATGTTTACAAGACGAACGATGATGGCTCGGACATTATTTGTGTGGGACAACGGAGAGGACGCGACGATCTGCGTGGTGCTGCCGGAGAGGGCGGAAGATATGGCAACAGCGCAAATGGAAGGGACAATGGAGCCTCTGGAAGCAGCGAGAGGGTGTCTGGACAAGAAGAGGACAACGGCACGGGAGAAAGGCCACCGCAGGAGATAAACTCCGCCGGGGGTACTGGTGCTTGGGGAAGGGGGTTAGTGAACCGGAAAGCCCAGGAACGTTTCCAGGAATTCAACCCAAGAGGAGATCCCAGGTTGCGGAGTCGAAGCAGGGGAGGCGTGCCGTGACCTTTGGACCCGGCTGTAAACGAAGGGAGCATCAGGCAGGAACCAGGTGAGTTTACGCGACATTTGGGAGAAGAGGGGGTGGGGGGAGGTGAGATGGGTGACGAACCCCGAGCGTTTTCGAAACGGGTTTTGAAAATTCTTAGCTGGAATGTGGGGGGCTTGCAAGGCAAACTTTCTCAGTCTGAATTCTGTAGATACGTCACCGAATTTGACGTTGTCGTATTTGTGGAAACGTGGTTTAGCACGGCGGAGACGCCGCAGGGTCTGGGAATGATGGGGTATGCACAGATCATGAAGAGACGGGCTGGGAGGGGGCGGTGTCCAGGGGGGCTGATGGTGCTCGTGAAAGAAAGCCTACGGGCACAACTGACTAAAATAGAGATTGACTGTAATGGGATTCTAGACGTGCACCTGTGTATAGACAATATTAAATTATGTTTGATTGCACTTTATAACCAACCAGTCTCGTCCAAGTACCACAATGACAGATTCTTCGAGCGAGTAGCTGATTTTCTGCACCTTGTCGAAGATAAATATCCGCAGACGGACGTGCTGTTGCTGGGAGATTTTAATGCGAGACTTGGAGGGGAGGATTGCACGACGAACGGGGAAGAGGGGGGAGGGAGGGTCAGACGAAGCCTAGATCAACAAATAAATGCGGAAGGGAGAAAGTTGCTCAACCTGGCGGAGAGTTTTGAACTAGAGGTCATGAACGGGAAATACGGGAGGGATTTCGAGGGAGATTTCACATTTGTGTGCGAAGCCGGGATGTCTGTGATTGACTATATTTTTTCAACTTGCGGATTGGTCAATAGGGTGGCGGAGTTCTATGTTGACGAGCGGACAGAGAGTCGGCACTTTCCGTTGGTGCTGGAAGTGGAGTGTCCGATCGCGGTTAATTTTAATGCAGTGGCGATTCCTTGGCAGAAAGAACAAGAAACCTCGAGTCTGAGGCAATATAAAATTACAGAGGAGGGGCTAGAGTGGTTCCAACAAGGGTTGCAAGATGATATAGCTGTTATGCTTACGAGGGAAATGGAAAGAGCGTTGGGCGAAGGCGAAGTGGAAAGTGGGGTCTCTGTATACTACCACATCATAATGCGAGCAGCGAGGCACATGTTGCGGGACACACGTCAACAAGTTCCCAGCAAGGCTGACACGTGGTATAATGACGTATGTAAGATGCACAAACGAATATTGGATCGATCTCTAAGGCAATTCCGTGCTCGCAAAACTGAGCATTCTAGATTAAATTACTTAGAAGAACGCCGGCGTTACGCGCAAGTTTTGGAAAGGGAGAGGTAGAAGGGGGGGAGAGGAAAGTGAGGGCTCTTCAGGAGGCCATCCAGGGCCGGGATACGAGGAACTTGTGGCGGATTATTCGCAACCTGCAAGGGAGTCGGTACACAATAGGCAGTATCTCTGCACGGAGCTGGGAGGATCATTTTCTCAAGCTGCTGGAAGGGGAGGGGGGTCAGGGGCTATTCCAAACGAGGGCAGGTTCCTGGGTACTTTTGTTCCAATCCTTGACGAAAGTGTGTCGAGGCTGGAATATGATGCCGCTGTTCGCTCGCTGAGGAGCGGCAAGGCGGCGGGTATTGATGGAATCGGGCCAGATCTCGTGAAGGTGCTGAATTGTAACGAGCGATTGGCAGAAACGGGAAGGTCTCTGCTCAACAACATATTCAATAGTGGAACCTTCCCCAAAATATGGAAAACGAGCGTTATTTGTCCTCTATACAAGGGGAAAGGGGATGTAAATGACACTAATAATTACAGAGGTATTTCTCTCCTGCCCGTGTTAGGGAAAGTATATTGTAGTATCCTGTACAACAGATTGAGAAAATGGGCCGATATTTTTGATAAACTGACCCCCCTTCAGGCTGGTTTCAGGTCCAATTATAGCACTGTAGATAATGTTTTTGTCCTGAACACACTGATCCAAAGCAAGTTAAACGAGAAAAGGGGAAAATTATATTGCTGTTTTGTTGACTTCGAAAAGGCGTTTGACTCTATCAATAGGCAAATGCTATGGGGGAAGTTAGGGGACATGGGGGTTTCGGCTAGAATGATTAATACGCTAATGAATATGTACAGAGGGGTCAAATTTTGTGTCAAATGTGGGCAGGAGGTGGTGTCTGGGCAGCACGAGAGCACGGTAGGCGTCAAGCAGGGATGCATACTTTCACCTTTACTTTTCATTCTTTTTATTAATGACGTTGCTAGCTTCGTGGGAGAAGAAGAAGCTGAAACACCGGAGATAGTCGGGACAACGATACCAATGCTTCTCTATGCGGATGATCTCGTTTTAATATCAAACGAAGTACAGGGGTTACAGCGGGGATTGAACAGACTTAAACAATATTGCACAACATGGAAGTTGAAGGTAAATACACGAAAAACTAAAATAATGGCGTTCAAGAAAGGTTATGTTTTCGCAGCAAAGGAGCGGTGGACCTATGGGGATTCCGAGCTTGAAAGGGTCAAACGTTTCACCTATCTAGGCATCACGCTGAGTATGGCAGGGGAGTGGACAAAGCACATCGAAGGCAGAAAGGGAAAAGCTTGTTATGGGCTGGGCAAGGTAGAGCGACTGCAACGGAAAGTCCCTACAGTCAGTGTGAGATTGCTGGACCAAATTTATGAAGCAACGGTGAAAGCAACCCTACTTGACGGCGCGGAACTATGGGGGAGGGTAGGGGGGCGAGTAGCGAATCAGATACAAGCACGGTTTTTGAAACAAATACTGGGAACCGGCACGAGTGCAAGCACGTGTGGCGTCCTGAGGGATATGGGAAAACATAGGGAGGATGTCGAAGCGAGGATGAGATGCTTCAAGTACTGGATGAAGCTGGAACAAGGGGCCGGAGACCCCCTGAAACAACAGTGTCTGCGAGTTCAGATTGAGGAAGGGTTCGCACGCCACTGGGCAAGTGGGATTAAGGACGATTTGTACAGAATGGGTCTGGGGGAACTGTGGGAAGAGGTGAGAGGCGGGAGGTGCGAAACTGGGATGTTGCAAATCATAAGGGAAAGGTTGGTGGACAGTAGCAGGCAAGACATCATGGCAGAATGTAGGGAGAAGGTAACGCTCGTCGCCGCACAACCGCCAGGGATGTGGGTGGAATGGGGGAGAAAACGATACATTGATACGTGTACGTACCAGCAAAGACGTGGATTCGCCTGGTTCCTGCTAGGGGGGTGGAAGCAACACAAACTAAAGGGTTCGGACGGTCGTGCCATCTGCACGTTATGCGGCGAAGAGGAGACGAGGGCTCACATCCTACACGAGTGTGTTTGGTCGGCACCCCTGAGAGAACGCAAATGGGGGGACAGTGCAAGGGACAGCATTGAGCAGACCATCCAGGCTATATGTAGGGAGGAGAGGAGTGGTATAACGAATGTAAATATCAAAGCCCTGGGCTCCTATTTGCATGCAGTTTGGAGGGAGCGCAGGAAAATGCTGCAAGGAGTCAGTGAAAGTGAAGGGTACGGAACAGCAGGGGCTCAAGCATAAGTGGAGAGTGTAATGTAGTGTTGTGAAAATGAACAATCTCAAATGTAAGAAGAGGACCACATTGCTATTTATATATGTACATAATATGTATTTTTTTCCAAATGTTTCTCTTTATACATGTTTCTGAATGTATGATAAATGGGGTGCATGTTTAAGGTCGGGGTGTTTATGTAACAATATTGTAAGATACGCACAGCCGAAGGGCTCGTATCAATATCAATAAATATCAAAATATCAAAAGATTTTGGGTGTTTCTCGGCAAGAGAGTTTTTCCAAAAATGTCTGTTGCGAAAAACTACAATGGTGATCTACATTCTGAGATTGTGGGTTCACCGAGTGTTATACACTACCTTCAGAGAAACACATACAAACCAATGCAGACGCTTGACCGAGTCAGTGTGCGCATCAAATGGTAGATTCACTCCGTCCACCGCAGGTTGAGTGGCGCCACTTGTCTTCAGTCGACATTGAATTGCTCTGTGTGAAGTTATCATTTTATTTTTCTGTTTTTGAAGTGTTGACCAAATACGATGTTGACCGAATATATAAATTGTCGATCTCTGCTAGTGCTTTTATATGTAGCGTTTTGTTTTCCACAATAAAAATGAATATAGAAACTTTTATAATAGAAGTAAAGATTACAGTATCGAAATATTGAATGAAAAACGCTGGGAAGAAGTGGACATTTACATCAGATTTTCTTCTTTCGTTCATCTTTCATTAGAAGCAAGACCAGCAGATCTTCATCTTCTGAACGCACATTTGCAATTGAAAATATATTTTCACCAGGGCCACTGACTAGTTCTACAGAGTGGTGTTGAGTGCGAGTGGCTTGATGAAAAACGTGACTTGAATTACTGCCACACATAGAATCTAATGTACGAGCATGAAACGATCCACAAATGCATAACACCGCGAGAAGGGGCCCTTAATCCTCTCCCAAATACATTATTGAAGTTCTACAATAGAGAAACCTACCCTTTCACGGTCCAGTGACGGCGATTGGGTTCCGAAACTAGGGGTGCAAGGTGCCAAAACTGCGGGGGCAAGGACAATTTACTTCACGTTGGTAGATAAAAGTTTAGCATAGTACGGGCGCAAAAGTGGCGAACCCCCCCCCCCCCCTTCTCCTCGCCGCCACTGCTTTCACCCAAAAAATCGACTTTCTTTTAGCAGCCATTTGAAGTTCTACCTCACTGAGGACAGACTCAAAGCGAGTCAACAAATAAATCAGCCACGAGATATTCTCGCCACACGACCAACTTCATTTGTACTTCTGCGGCTTAGGATATCAGTCAGTCTGGTGCTTGTTAGTATTCAAGACAGATCCACAACTCCAGTCACATGTCATGATATATGCTTGTTAAATTCCAATATTTTACTCTTGACCATGCCGTCACAGTAAATTATTTAGATGTAAAGCAACTACCTCGTTGCTCTGGCAACTACAACTTGAATTAACTGTCGCTGATAGCTCGAACAGTTTTCAAAAGTTACTTCATTTAGTAACTTGAGCTATAGTTGTTTTGAGCTGCATTTTGAATATAACTGAGAGTTTAAAAAGTAACACTAACTTTCATTTAATTATAAACCACGGGGAATTCCATGCCAAAGTACCCCATAATGTCAATTTTCAAAATTAAATGGCATTCTATCTTTACAGTGAACCATCTAAAATTGTCATTTGCATAAAAATTTAAGAATAATACATAATTAAGTTAGAAGGTAGAAAGTATTTTACATGTTAGTTTATTTCAACCTTTTTATTTACTTGTGTTTTCTATTGTGTCCCACCCGTGACACCAAAAAACAATTAATTTCTCCTCTAACTGTTACATTTCACCCACTACTCCACTAGAATATTCAAATGTCAATTACCTTCTCTCTCTTTGTATTTTCATCATTTGACAATTCACAGAAAATAAAATAAAGAGGTAGTGTTTTATCTGCCCCACCCGTGACACAAAATTGTTTACTTATCACTTAAATTTAGGAAAGTAAGTGTAGTTATGTTTAATCAACGATGTCAAGTTTCATATTCCATTGCACAGAAACTGTAAGGAAAATATTGCTTAACTATCAGTACAATAGTTACTTTAATTTCAAAAATGTAGTTCACGTGTACCACCCGTAACAAATGGAATGCACCACGTGTGGTTAAATATGAAAATATAGATCTTTGAATACTCATAGTAATCCTCGTATACTTGAATAACTTATGTTTTTCACCTGCTCGTAGAGTGAGATTATTTCCATAATATCCTTGGCTGTTGTGCAGTTGGAGCTTGGAAGTGAGTCATAACTTCCAAAGACTCCAATCAACAAGCGAGCCGCTGACGTCATCTTAATCCAGCGCCTATCACCAAGTCTCTTGCTGACGTTCTGCACTGTTGATAGGCTCGCTAAATATGCTTGCGCAGTTAGCTGGAGATGTTACGGAAATAATCCTAAATAATCCTACTATAACAAATGTAGTATGAAGACTAACATTTAGTTTCTTTTTTAGGGTATTGTTATTACTATTGAAATATACAGAAAATTAACTATAAATTTAATTACCCGTTAATTGAAAATAAGTTTAATTCTTTTCGCGACTGGGCCTACTCGATAGTGTAATGGTAACTCCGTCACCTTGTAATCGACAGGTCCCAGGCCCAGTGAAGGCACTGTTTCAGATTTCAGTTAAAGATGTAGGTCCAGTCCCGATTAACCTATTCGAGCATAAAGAGGACTTAAACAATCACTAGAAATAAGAACATAGTGTCCCGGTTAAGGCAGAACTACTAAGGAGAACGACAGAAGATAAGAAACATGCAACATGCTTGGCCAAACACATGTAAGTGAAATGACTAATTATTCAATTATATGATGTTAACAAATATCCTGCGTTCCTCTATTAAAACGATCCAACAAAAAGTGGACATTTTTTTACCGTGATGTATAGTGCAGTGTAAATGGGTTCTTGGTCGTAAAGAACCTTATTATGTATAGAGTATTTCAATTCGGTCCAGGAACCTTTTTTTCCGGATGAATTTAAATACGGTCCAGAAACCTTTTTTCCATTTCAATTTAAATACGGTCCAGGAACCTTTCTTGCGGGTCAATTTAAATTCGGTCCAGGAACGTTCTTTAAAGATACAATACTCAACTTGGACCGAATTTAAGTTGTGTGAGAAAAACGGTTCCGGTCCATTCGTATTTATGGGTTTCTGAACCTTTACCAACCCTGGTTTGAAGTTTTTATAACTATCGGTATATCAAACTATATAACTATATATATCAAACAGACTTAGATGTGTTATATGAATGGAGTTGTGTGAACGATCTTAGTTTTAATGTCAAAAAATGTTGTTTCATGCAGTTGACGAATAAGAGGTTTACTTCTCAATCTACTTACTCCATTAATGGTCAAGTACTTCCACAGGCAGATATAGTTAAAGACCTGGGTGTCCATTTAGATTCTAACCTGACTTTTAAACATGTCTCACTTGTGATTAAAAACGCGTACAAAACGCTAGGTTTTGTTATAAGAAGTACGAAGAATTTTAGAGATATTGACTGTATTAAAACCGTATATAAAAGTATAGTGAGAAGTAAACTTGAGTATGCGTCTATTATATGGTCCCCTCTTTATAAATCTTATGAAAATAATCTCGAAAGAATTCAAAAAAAGTTTCTAAGATATTTATATTTAAAAAAATATAATAGACCACCACAAATGACAACGCCCTACAGAGACCTCCTTCTGGAATTTAATTTCGAAACCGTTAGCAATAGGCGAAAATTGTTAGATCAATTGTTCCTGTACAAAACGGTAAACGGCATATTAGATAATAGTTTATTTCTTGGACAACTTCAGTTTAATATAAGGAAGACTAATTTACGTTGTAGAAATATGTTCATCCTAAAAATTCCAAAAACACAAAGATTTAAGAGCTGCCCGATTAATAGAATTTGTGACATGTATAATGAAATTATGATTTATAATCATTCCATAGATTTTTGAATGCCATTCTTGACTTACAAGAATACATTAAAGACAATTTTTGAAAGTACGAATATGCAATAGTTAATACATAATAACATGTTAATACATAGTAATATACGTAATATACTCAAGATTATATGATTAGGCTATTATTATTATTTTTATTTTACTTATAAACTGTTCTGTATGTTTATACTTCTGTAATGAATACAATTTGTGAATAGATTGCATATGTATCCATCGTAATTGAAGTTGTATTGTAATTCTGTAATTTTGTAATTATTATTTATTATTATTAATATTAATATGTACGCCTTATGTAATTGGAGGATATACCTCTGTTGAAGGTAATAATAAATAAATAAATAAATAATGGTTATTTACAAGATCTTTTGACCGAAATGGGATATTTTTGCCATTAGTCAACTTGAGGCAAAAGAGAGAAGACATCAAGATTGAATCCATTCTGCAATATGTTCCATTGAGAAACCTATGGTTTGCAACAATGCTTTTGTAATGAATCTGAATGCGAGTGATCATTATGAATTCATACTTATTAGTCTGATACTATACGCATGTGAGAGAACACATCAAATTACTAATCACCACATTTACGAAGTTTTTAAAACCATGTACTCGGTAAACCCGAAAATTATAATTGTGAAACTTTTATCATAGTGAGAAGAATATTTAAAATGCATGTTACGTTATGTAGTATTTAATGAAATAAGATAATATATAACGTCTCTGATATGTTGAACTGTTGCGTACAGATGATGAGTTGGTGTTTTAAGAACACTGGTGAACAGAAGGGTTAACCGGGACTGCACCTACAGTTTTAAAGTGAGATCCGAACCACTATGTGGCCCCACCGGGTATCAAACCCGGGACCCCTTCATTACAAGGGGATGACGTTACCGCTGCGCCATCAGGGAGGCCCCGTGTACAGATGATGTTGGAGAGGCAGATTTTGGCTACATCCTCTTTTTCAGTTTGTTTGTTTCCACACACACACACACTGAGTAGAATTTATTCCGCTCTTCTAATGCTTTGGGAGAAAATAAACAGTTTTTTATGCCCTGAAGCTAGTAAATAAGTTATTAAATTCTGAAGTGACGTTTCAACATCGTGTTATTTTTATCGCACGCAGTTGCCAAGTTGTCATCGTGTGTTCTTTTGCTTTGAATGCCATGTGTATATTGTAGATCAAGAGCACAAACATCTCGAAATACTGATCGAAGCCTGGAAGGTAAGCTTTATCCATTCTGTTCTCTAGTTTAAGACAAAAAGATGTAAAATATTGTAGAAATTTTATATATTTCAGGGATAATTTTTTGAATGCGATATGTGTGAAGTGTCACATTTTGAGAAACAGATTCAGAGTAATTTTCTTGAATTTGTCAATGTTCGAAGCTAAAAATGTAAAACTCGCTACTGAAATGAGATAACTTTAAAGAGAGTTTGGTGTATTCTCAATAATTTCAAGAATATACATAATAATATTGCCTGGAAAAAGAAAAGGTAAGCATAGAGAATGAACTGTTTTCTACGGGGTCAGTTCAGTGTTGCCAGTCAATTTCTTTTTAGAAAATTGTCCCGTATTCCACAAACTGTTTTGATGTCATGTAAGGGTTTTTACGCGACACCAATTCGTCTCTATCTGGCTAACAACAGCTTGAAAATAATTTTTCTATTCAGGGAGAGAAATTACAAAAGCCGATGTTGACTACGATGATAATTTCATCCATATCGAATAGATCCAAAATAAGAATAAGTCTATCTGGAATCAATGAAGGGATCCCGGGTTCGATTCCCGGTGGAGGTACATAACGGTTCGGATCCCACTTTAAACTGTAGGCCCAGTCCCGATTAGCCTTACTATGCAAAAAGTGAACTTAAAACACCAAATCAATCAATCAATCAATCGATCGATCTTACAGGAATAATATGAACAGCAATGAAGTTTCTTGTTTACACTTACACGTCTTTGCATTAAATTATTGTTATTATAGGTAATTCACTTTAATCTGTTTCTAAATACATTGCCAAATCATGCCAAACCTGAAATGTACTTTCAGTGAAAGTATTTACAATTTCGGCTCATAATTATAGTGCAGAATATATATTTTCATAAATAAATCTCCGATGGCGTAAAGAATGGAACAAACGTTTATGTAATAACAGTTAAATCATTCGTGAATTTAAACATGTCATGCAACTTTTTTGTAATTATTTGTTGTAAGAAAATATTAAGAAATGACAAATTATCAGATAAATGCACTAACATTATGAACTAATATCTGTCAGCAAGGGTCAAGCAACTTATAGTACTTAATAAAGTAAGGTCGCAAGTCACAAAACAGTAAAATTCTGCATTTAAGTTATTGTGTTTTCATTTCTAATGTAAAAATATCTACTATGATTGTCCCGGTTCAGTTGTTTTCTGCAAAGAAGAAATGTAACACATCTCGGTCAGTCATAAAAGTGATTACACCTATTTGAGAGTTCCTTCAGTTTCTTACCTTACTTTGTCAGTTTGGAATGGGAAAGAGCCTATGGAATTTCCGTCTTTGGCGTTGTCATTACATAATATAAGTGATTGTACCCTCGAAGATGTTTTCACTATATTGACCCAACACAACCAATACAAGAATATCTTCTCGTAGTCTATATCATTCACAATTCTTTAAAATGCAGACTCAATATTTCAAGCATGTTTAGAGTCTGATATTTTCCTTTGTAAGAGTGCAAGGGACAAGAGATTTATCCGACAATGTGTAATGCCAAAACATGTACAAGGGCAGAATATGTATGCTTACAAGACAGAAAATTAAACAAGCCTCATTAGGTCCGGAAATCGATCATAACTGAAATGTGAATTACCTTGAATACTGATACAATGCCATAAATATATAGTTTACAGAACCTTAGTGGTAACCAACACTGAAAAGTTCTCAAGGACGTACCTGCCAATAGAGCGTATAACGGAGAAAGGGCAATTAATGAAACAATAGGATTATACGTATATACGCTATAACAAGCGTGATTATTGTCGTACCATTTTCATGCCTCGCGGATTTATTCATTTAACAACGCTTTGCTTACGACATGGAACATACAGGAAACAAGTGAAGAGCGTGAGAATTGCGAGCTAGTAATTATCAAAATGTGTAATTCTTACCGGAAATAGTTCGTTGAGAACTTTCTCTCTTCGTATACACAAATTTAACAATGTTTTGCAAATGTATAGTTGCACCTGAATCTCTCGGAGTTTCTTCTGTTTTTAAGTTTTGGAAACAAATGGGTTTTTATTCTTTTTCAATCTGAAGTTACTCGACAAATATGATTTGAAACTGTTGGATAAAAACGAAATTGTGAGGAAAACTGATACAAGAAATTTGTCTATTTCTTGCCAAGATTTGTTTCTTTGCATTCTCGGTTAAGTACAAATGTGATGTCTTTTACAACTCATCTTCTTTCAAAAGATTTTTGTTTAGGTTTGAAACCGATACGAGACGAGATGATACTTAGTCGAGTTTCGTGAATGAAGGTTGTATCAATCTCTGTATCTCTTCATTTCAAAATCCCTGTCTCCGTTCACGGTCTCACTCGACAACTGAATGGATGATATTCAACTTGACGTCATCACGCAGGGTACTCTGGGGGAAAATCCGGCAAGGAGATTCGCGTGTGTTGAAGAAAAGCGTGTGAGAACCCTTCTTACAGCGAGAAAATATGCGTTTATCCACATTACATACTTGTTACGCCTTCGGAAAAGGTTAAAGTACACATTCTTCATGTGATCACTGTAATCACACCTTGAATCACTGCAGCAAAGACATACGCACAATGCTTTCCCTGCATGTTTTCAACGCAGGATTCGATCTGTTTGCTCGAAATATTTCGCAATGAATTGTGGGGGAAGTTGTTTGCTGAACGTCATCCATACCAGTCCCGCTTTCATCTTGATATTGTCTCGAAATCATGTATACAAAAAACGTACAAAAATAACTTCTTAAAAACGGACTATAAACGTAAGCTTCGCACGTTACATAACATTGCGAATCAACAACTCAAGGAGTTCGGCGACAGACACCCTTGAACAAACATAAAACCAGCATAACGTATTGATTGGAATTTCAAAATATATATAACCACCCCGATGGCGGATACATCTATATTCGCGATAACAGTTAGCATAAGTTGTTTAGTAATTAGAAAGGGGGTAGAATATGGGGTGTCCTATATAACACGAACAAGAAAGGAAAATTTATTTCGCAATTCATTCAACTAGACTTTAATATTTGAGCCAACTATCTTCAGATTTTATTGTAATTTCGGCATTTCTCAGGAAATTTCTCTTTTTTCTGTTCACCTAAAGTTCTGCTTGAATTTCCCTGATCCTAGGGAAATTTTCCTCCATGTGGCAACACTGGGCAGACTGATTGAGACTAGCGAACCTTGAAGCTGTCTAAGAATGGGAGATGGAATAACAGCGAAAGGAATTACAGCGAGACGAATTAAGCGCGAACGGAACAAAAGAGAAAGAATAAGAGCGAAAAGATTAAGCGCGAAAGATTTAAGCGCGAAATTTCCACTTTCGGGCTTAATTCCTTTCACGGTTTATCTGGCGACCCCTGCATGCGTGTCTGCGTTCGGGAAAATTACAAACTGATATTGGTGGATACAATATGTATTATCCCGTAAAAGTAATAAATAGGGTCCGGGAGTTTATGTCCTATAAAACTTTAAAATATGTATGTAATTATGTTATAAAAATGGAAAAATATGTCATGAAAAATTAAAAATATGTCAGAAAAATTCAGAAGTATCCCCAGTAAAGGCAAAAATATGCACAACAGTACTTTCAAGTGTCTCATTACTAATAAATAAACATAAATTCTGTAAGTGATGTCTCATGCTTTGTTTATATAATCTAACCTTGGTCGCTACTTATAGACAAGAGATACTAAACAATTCTAAGTAGTAAATCTCGTCGTTATCACACATCGTAAGCTTGTCGCAGAAAGTCGAGGCTAGACTGTGATAACATAATCTAGCTAATAGTGTGAAATGTACCTTGGATTGAGATACGGTATTGTGTTCGAGGTCAATGACATTGATTATCATAATGAATTCCTTCTTTCGTATCTTGAAAGCACGTGATTTGTATAAAAATGCATTCTAAATACCACGTTGATTGATGGCATGAGTGGTGCAAGTCCTTAACTCTCGTTTGGTCTCGATAAGGTCTTAAGGGCCTGATCTCATTCGCGTCTCGATTTGTATAAGGCAGTATTGGAACCGGTGCCATTCCTGTGTAGGCCCAATCCCAATTATCAGCTGCCGATCTCCGTAGCGCAGTGGTTAGCATAGCGAGTTACGTCGCCAGGGGCACCGGGTTCGAATCCTGGCCTAAGGTCTGTTTATCTTGATGTTGTTTTGTTTTGTGTGTTTCTTAACGCTAGTTTACTATCGTTTTCCGGTTTAAAATTACTTCTACTGTACTGGAAATTGAAATATATCCACACAGAATTGGAAACGCACCCAATCATGTTTTAGCATATCAATTAACATAAAAATTTGATTTGATTGAAATGACCTTGTCTCATCTGTTCAGTTAATGCACTTTTAGTGTATCACACGGTACAGTTTCTACTAAAAGTATATTTTGATGCCTATAAATAAACCAGGACGTCATATCTTCAGAATTACCGTTTCCCCGTTTTGGTGTGCTGAGCGCTTTATTTGTATTTTATTTGATTACATTACTTTACACTACATTTGCATCTATTGCATTATAAATTATTAGAGGCATGCATATTCAGTTTTTTACGAAAACACGAAATGTGAAATAACACATTCTAACGTAAATTTCTCATGTTTCTGAAAGGTGTGAGGTGCATTTTCCAACCCTGTTTTGTCACTAAATAATGCGAAATGAACTTAAAAATGCCAAATAGACTATTAAACACGACATTTAGAGTTTATTTACCGACGCGACACTTCCTGGAGTCAGAATTAACCTGAGAGTTATGCAATTGGTGCATAATTATGCAAAACTGGTTAATTCTGCTGTAAATATTTGAGAAGCAAAAATGTACCCCTTTATACAGGAAAAAAAAATTCATTCTGGTAACATCATAAATGTGCCATTAGAAGGGATATGTTTATTTTGTGAAGTAAGTGCAGTTTTTAAATCAAATTTGGGATTATATCCACATTTTTAAAACCAAAATGTCATTTTATATACCGCCTTTTCACCGCTATAACAGCGAAAATTTATTTTACTTACCGCTTTTGAACCCGAAATTGACTTGGTTTTTGTACCGAAATGTTGCTTTTTTATTTACCAAAATTATTTCCCTCTGCAAACTACATATTGGTCATTTTCATTCATTTTGTCCATTTTACAGGATTGTATGGTTAGGTTACAAGTTGTTCCAATTAGTTTCTATTGTACATGTAATTTGGCAGATTTTGTTTTTAATATTAAAATTTTGTTCGGGTATCCAGAACAATGTTTTAAGTGTATTAGTGAAAGTAATGACAAAGAGAAAAAATATATGTATTTAAAATGAAGACAGAGTTATCAAGCATGAATGAAATGTTGTAATATTAAATGAGAAAAACAATAAAGATTAATAAATTACACTAGGTTGTATATTATATTTACACTGATTTGAGCTGTATTCAAGTTTAATAATATATATCTGTAAGTTATATATCGGTATATACATAACAAATAAAGTATAAAAAGTTATTAGTGTTTGTGTAGTAAATTATATGTAGAAAGTGTATGTGTAGAGGATAAGAATAAATACGTATGTAGAATATGGTTTATATGCAGTGTGCGAATTAACGGGGGGTGTCGGGGATTCCCCCACAAAATAATTTATCCCCGGGAAAAGAAAATTAGTTTTATCCCTGCCAGGGATGTTCTTCATCCTCCTCAAAGAAAATGGATTTGAAAGCCTACACCATTTCTTAACTATGTAACGAACAGAATTGAAAAATCATTCGTGTCAATTGATGGTCCTGTCATCAAAGATTTCGCTACCGAAGGGAAACCAATCTGCAACTGTTAACCTCATGGTATAGTGCTGATATTTTACAAATGCATGTATTAAAGTGTTAACAAGAAACTTGTTGGGGAGTTAGATGGACGTTAAGTTTGAACTTTGAATAGAAATTTGGTCAGGTTTTCTCTGTTATTAGTTCGATAGCTCTTTTTGTGTTATGAGTTTGGGTTTTCTTAGAATGTAAATACACTGTTTCTAAATTACGTGTTTTTTTTTGTTTTTTTTTTAAATAACCAATGTTCTAAGCAGGGTTGTTAAAGGTCCAGGGTTCTATTGGGTTCCGCTGCAGGACCGGAACCTTTTCTCCCGAACAATTCAAATTCGGTCCAAGTTGCGTATTGAAAAAAGGTTCCTGGACCGTAATTTCATTGATCCGCAAGAAAAAAGGTTCCTGGAACGTATTTAAATTGATCCGGGAAAAATGGTTCCTGGACCGAATTTAAATTCATCCCGAGAAAAGGTTCCTGGACCGTATTTAAATTCATCCCGAGAAAAGGTTCCTGGACCGAATTTAAATTCATCCCGAAAAAAGGTTCCTGGACCGAATTTAAATTCATCCCGAGAAAAGGTTCCTGGACCGAATTTAAATTCATCCCGAGAAAAGGTTCCTGGACCGAATTTAAATTCATCCCGAGAAAAGGTTCCTGGACCGAATTTAAATTCATCCCGAAAAAAGGTTCCTGGACCGAATTTAAATTCATCCCGAGGAAAGGTTCCTGGACCGAATTTAAATTCCTCCCGAAAAAAGGTTCCTGGACCGAATTTAAATTCATCCCGAAAAAAGGTTCCTGGACCGAATTGAAATACTTAACAGATAAAAAGGTTCTTTACGGTGTAGAACCCATTTACGCTTGCTGATTTTCTCTCCGGGACCGGAATTGAATTTGTTTAAAATTCCTGGACCTTTAACAACCCTGGTTCTAAGGCACTTAGACCCGCAAGACAATTGTTTAGTTTGCTGACTGGCAACATACACAAATTTGCATTAAAAAGAAATCCTCCCAAAATGAAATCACATGTACGCCCCACTTAGTGAGCATCCCCCGAAAGCAAAAAGGTTAATTCGCACAGTGCTTATATGTGTGTTATAGGTTGCATTTTTTGGGGGGGGGGGTACTAGGAACGAGGATGAATGTACAAAAAGGATAACTGTAAAACATAATTGCTGCAAAACAGAAATATGATACCATTCCGGAGGGTCGTCGGAACAGTCATATGTAATTCCCGTTAGGAAGTTGGTAAAGTTAGGTCTTCTTGGTATCATAGGGTAGGGGTTGGTCAAGGCGACGATGCAAGGAAACTTGATTCGCACCCTAGTCATGCATTTGTTCGTTCAATTAATATTCAATTCCTCATCTATTTTACATTAATTTCTTTGCCAGGGCACTTGTTTTTATACAAACTTTAGCGATCTTAACTACACGTAAGCTAGGTGCTGTTATGTATCTATTATTATACGTCTTTTTATCTCTTCATGTCATAATAACAATACAATATTAATTGATTTGCATATTTAAATTTAAACATTGATCCGGGTTCGCTTCTCGGGGTGGGTGATATAATGTCGGAATTTTTCTGGCCTTGCATGAAGCGGTTCCGGGGCTCACCCAGCCTCATATCAAGAGGTACGTGGGGGCAACCCTAGGGGGTAAGGCGGCCGGAGCGTGGTGCTGATCACATCACCTCCAAAATGACCGAGATCGAGAATGTGTAGAACCCTACCCTCACATCATCTATACGTGCCTTCATGGCATGGGAAACTTTACCTTTTTATCTTTGCATTTATATTATTATTATTGTTATTTTTATTATTTCTGAGGCACTTGGTTCGGATCCCCCCCTGAAATATATTTCTAGAAACATGCCTGGCCCCAACGTACTTACTTCGCAACAGTGGCGTCGATTGGGTTCCAAAACTGGGGGGGGGGGCAAGGTGCAAAAAGTGGGGGGAAGGACAGTTTAATTTCCGTTGGTACATAAGGTTAGCATGGTGTGGGGACAAAAGCGGCAAAAAATTGGGGGACGCTCGCCCCCCCCCCTCCCCGCTTTTCAAATCGCCGCCACTGCAATTTCCTGCAGATAAATTAAATTTAATACAGTGTTGGTGTGTCATATGAGGAAACGGCATAAATTTTCTTCCACATGAACACCATTGAAGGTTGGCCACGTGACACTCTAATAAGAAGACTGGAACGTGTATCGACGTTTGAGTGTTTATCAGAAGGAAAACCTGTGTTCTTTAACACTGTGATAATCATGTTTCTGCAGATAAAGTTGTCCTGTCAGCAGTCGCATAGTGCACCTAGTAATTAAAGAGTGCTGAGTTTGGGTGTCAGGAAACTAACAGTATACGTATAAAGTAATAGCTAGAGGCACATATTTTTGGTAAATATAAAAAGCAAAATTTCGGTATAAAAACTGAGTCAATTTCGGGTTCAAAAGCGGTAAATAAAATAAAATATCGGTGTTATAGCGGTGAATAATCACACAAAAAATGCTATGTAAAATGACATTTTTGTTTTAAAATTGTGAATATAATCCTACATTTGATTTAAAAACTACACTTATTCCACAGAATTAACATTTCACTTCTAATAGCCCATTTATGTAGTTATCCGAGTATTAAGTTTATTTCTGTGTAAAGGAGTCAATTTTTGTTTCTCCAATATTAACAGCAGAATTAATCAATTTTCCGGGAATTGCATAACTCTCAGGATAATTCAGACCTCAGAAGGTGCCGCGTCGGTGAATAAACCTTAAATTTCGTGTTTAAGAGTTAATTTCGCTTTTTGCAGTTCATTTCGCATTATTTCGTTACAAAACATGGTCACAAAATGCATCTCACACCATTCAAAAACATTAAAAATTAACACTACAATGCGTTTTTTTCAAATTTCGTTTTTTCGTCAAAAACGAAATATGCATGCCCCTAGTAATAGCTATACGAGGAGAGTAGGTTCTGCCAGTTTCTTACCCTATTTTATTTCGTGAAACGGAATTCTTCATTTCTAGTTGGTTTCAGTTATTAACAACATTTATGCATTTATACTTTTCTTCGTTTATATTTTGGAGCTTTATTTTATGTAGTAACATTTCTTACCTCATAATTCAAAAGGTAAATGTAAAATTAAGGTACATGAAGGCGCGTTTAGGGAATATGGGGGTATGGCCCCACACATTCCCGATTTCGGCCTTGTTGGAGGCGATGCGATCACCACGCCCCAGCCGCCTTTACCCTCCAGGGTTGCCACCAGGTACCCATTAATTTCAGGCTGGGTGAATCCCAGAGCCGCTTCATGCTGGGACAAGGCCGGAAAAATTCACAGCCCGGGAATCGAACACGGGTCAGACGCCCTATCGACTAGACCACCGTGGCTCGACCTCATATTTCTACTTTAAATAATTGAATTCATTATAAATATTACCTGAATTTTGAGTTCTGCAAGAAGTTGGAAGAAATTCCGAGTGATGATTTAATAAATGTTCGTCTTTTGTTTCAATATTTTGAATATTGAAAAAATATATTGTCTGTATTTATATTATCTTTGTGTAATGCACAAAACAAAACAGTAACTTTGCCTGTATTATTATATGGATGCGAAACTTGGTTCCTTACATTGAAGGAGGAAAACAAATTGAGAGTATTTGAAAATAAGATCCTTAGGAAAATATCTGGACCTAAAAGGGATGAGGAGACAGGTGAGTGGAGAAGGTTACATAATTTAGAACTACATAATTTGTATTCATGTTTATTTATTTATTGAAATTTCCAGTACAGCAAAAGCCATTTTAAACCAGAAAGAAACAACAGTAAAACAATAGACTAAGATTAAAAACAGAAAAGAAAGGATAACATAAAATAAACAAAAAACAAAAAAAGCCAACAAAAAAAGTACCAAGTTAAATAGATCAGTTTCACGAAAGCGTTACTAAAGTTCAATTTTTCTATGTTGCTGATAAAAAATGAATATGAAATGAATATATCTATTTGGTTTAAAATGATATTGAACTGGTTCTGTAGCCTATGGAATAGTGAACGTTGTATGAGTGAGAGCCTGGGAGTTGTAGTGTGGAAAGTTTCCTTGCTCCGTGTTTTATGTCTGGGCACTCTGAGTAAGAGTTCGTGGAGTGGGATGCTGCATCTTAAGTTTCCATTTATGATCTTATATAGCAATTTCATATCTGCATTCTAATATTATTAGAATGATTAAATCAAGAAAACTTAGGTGGGCATGTAATGTGGCACGAATGGGAGAGGAAAGAAGAGTATATATGATTCCTCTTGGGAAACCTGATGGTAAGAGACCTGTAGGAAGGCCAAGACGAAGATGGAGGGACAACGTTGAGATGGACCTAAAGGAAATCGGTAGGGATGGAAAAGAGTATATAGATCTTGCTCAAGATAGGGACAGATGGAAGGCCTGTGTTGCTGCAGCCATGAACCTTCGAGTTTAAGAAGGCTAGAGAGTTAGTTGTTTGTGTAATGCACAACGAGAAAACTCTGGAGAAGTTGTTAATACAATTTGTGTGAATGATGACCTGTCGTATATCCCGACCTTTCATGCACAGATAGGTTAATCGGGACTGGGCCTACTGATTAAAGTGGGATCTTTCTTTAAATAATAATGTTAATATGTATTCCCTGCTACTTCTAATTTTACAGAACTACGGAACTCACAGCGAACGCCAAAATTTCCGAACAGGTCACAAGGTGACGTCAGCAGGGGTATATTGGTGAATTTCCTGTTGCGATTTTTTTTCCCAAGAATGGACCAAACCCAGAAAAACCCTTCCAATTGATTCACGCATGTCAGGGTAATGAGTCTATTAGTGGAAACGTACTGACGGAAATGATTGAGTGAGTCGTTTCTCCCCGTCCAAGCGCATCGACACAGAAGAACGGAAATCTACAAAAGCAATTCGCACCATTGAATCGACGTGCGTAAATGTTTTCTCGCTTCCACACACAAGATACCTTATCGCACTGAACCCGTTTGGCGACCTTGTGCTGCGTGAATTCCCTCCTTCCCGGGGGTGACGTCACAGATCCCCTCCCCCTCCCTTAAAAGCAGAAGCCTTTCAGGTATCGTCGCTCCACAGTCAGTCGTTCCTGCGAAGAGCAAGACGGTGGAAGGTCTTTTTTATCTCGTTCACTTGACTATTGTGTTTACGTCGTGCATCGCAAAGGAAGAAAATAAAAAGTCTGGTTTCCTGCCACTTCAAACTGTTCAATCTTCACACGAGGAACTACAACATACGGTAAGTGTGTATAAACGAACACTTGCATGCCAAACTTATTATTACGGAACGGGTTCATATGCAGAAAAAATGTGATTTTCACCAAAATATGGAATTAAATATTTATTCCATTACCTTTTTTAATAATATAAGACAAGAGGCTACATAAAAAACAGTACGCTTACATTGACATTAATTGTAAAAGATCACAAAATGTGTTTTCATTTTCTGTTTCGAAAACAACGAATGACAACATTTTGTTTTAAGTCACTGCACATCCGGCCTGTAGTCTCAAGCAGAAATTACGCGCACAACAATGAATTATCGTGTTCAACAATGTTGTTAGTTAAAAATGTTAAACAATGCTATACATACGTACAGTATTTGAAATTGTGACTTTCTTACAGTAAAGTTCAGTACATACTATGGCTTCTAAAAGGAAACGCGTAAAGTACAGCCTGTATAGTCCCTATGTGTTTAAATTACATAGTAGTACGTAATTTACGACCCTCTCAATAATCCGGCACTTCCGCGAATCCGGCACCCATATGTGCAAGGAATGGCCGAATTAGCGAGAGTCTAGTGTATTTTCACTAATATGACGCTTACTTGTTAGTGTGCGCATGCTTTTAGAATCGAACCATCGCATCAATCTAAAATATGTGCTTATTTAGTACTTTTTACACATAAAATGTTTCTGAATTTGAAATATGTGTTTATTTTGTAACTTAAGACAAGCAACGTAACCAAGCTAAGTGAGCCTTGCAAGTCTTAGATAGGCCTGTATTCTGACTTGGGCACGGCGGAAAATTTTTGAAACACTAAGGGCGCCGTGAAAAATTTTAGAAACCACTGTTGTGAACCTGAATTTCCTTCTGTCGTCTCTTAAGATGGATTTAAATTGACTCAAACTGCGTTCAATATCGCAAGACGTAATGGGAGTGTATTTCAAATTCGCAATGTCTGCTGGAGGTAACATTGCAATAATAAGAACGTTTGTAACAACCAGGAGCCGATGCTTGAGCCCTCATGCTCTATTGTTGACAACAAGCAGTGGCGGCGATTGGGTTCCAAAAATTGGGGGGGGGGGGGGCAAAGACAGTATATTTCCCTTTGTATATAAGGTTTAGCATAGTGCGGGGGCAAAAGTGCCAAAATTTGGGGAGAGAACTGTCTCCCCTAGCCCCCCAAATCGCCGCCACTGAAAACAATTGTAAATGAACAGGAATTTCAAGTGTTTTACAATAGCAAATGCAAACAGTTGAGAGGTGTAAAATTGAAAAAAAAAAATACATTGTATGACATACAACTTGTAATTAACGCAATTGGAGGGTATAAAAAGGTCATAAACTTTCTTTTCTTCGGACTTTTTCAGTTATTCGCAAGAAATTCACCCTGCAAAATGTTGAGAAATGTTCTGAAATATGGAAATAATACGTAAAAATAACTAAAATATGTAAAATATGAGCCAAAACCTAATATATGTACAAATATGGAAAATTCAAACTAAATTTTTCGAGTCTAAATGCGAAGAGATAATACAAAATATAACTGATTTCAGCTTCATACATAAATATGTATTTACATATAAATCCGTTCCCTGCTTATTATGATTTTTTTTTAAAAAAAATGAAACCTTCAATAAACGATATCTAAAGTGTTTACCAACATTTAACCTTCTTTTTTTTTAGAAGCCTCATTTCTATTATCACCTCCAGTGATAACAAAATGAGCCCATATAAAAAAGAAGACAATTTTTGTACAAGGGCAGATTTTGCTAACAACAAAATATAAACCAAATTATCAGATGGTAAAGTCATGTGTCACGCTTTAAAACAAAACGCAGCTCTGTCGAAACGCTTGCAGAAATTGAATTTAGATATTTATATTTCAAATCGCTTATTTTGTGTACGTACAAGGACATTTTCAGAGCCAGCAAAGCTCTGTTTTGTGCAGTGAAAAGTATCAATTCTTATTGTGTGTTTAAAATTAACATTACTGTATGGATCTGGAACACACTGTATTATTCACATGTAGATTTTTAGAAAAGTTATTATCGAGTTATTTCTACGAATTGTATTTTTATTTGTATAAAATTTTATATCGAGGGGGGGCAATTGCCCCTTTGTGAACCCCTGCAGGTGCTCTTGGCCGTCTGGAAGAAATAATGCAAGAAAGACGTGAAAACTAATTCCATCTTGAGTATCCTTTTGTCCTGCTACTCTTAGATTCTACTAGTCTTGCTTTCTTTTAACTTATCTATTTGCTACCATTGCCCCCCTAGAGTTGAGTTCCGTCCAAGGTTGGGGAGGGGCAATGCCCATTGCCCCTGTGGTTGTACCACTGCACCCCGTTCCCCCGTAGTTGCTTTGAACTTGAATCGCTTGAAAATACTTCATTTTCTTTAAGAGTATAATGTTTAATACAGGCGATAAGATTCCTCTACACTAAATTTCTAGGTGATAGTATAATATTGTAGGGACATGGACGTCTGGAAGGGGGGGTGTACAAGGATGGCTACACACACCCCTTAGAAATCGAATGTGAACCTAAATGTATATATTAACACGTATAATTTGATTTCAGTCATAGAAATTTACATTAATGCGATAATTTCAAATTCAAGTGGTGTTATTTGAGGGGCTACACTATTATCGGGGTAATATGCCCCATGAAAAAATGCCTTGCTAATCCTTCCGTTAAAAAATCTGCGAACATGCATGATTATGGGGCAATTGCCCCCGTTGCCCCACCCCGTGCGCACGCCTATGGTACGATAAATATAAAAACATTCGATATTTTTCTAAACTATTATAAAATTATTACTAGCTCAATCTAAATCTATGTTATTTTCGTATATTTTGTAGGTTCACATTTAAATATTTCGTATCTCGAGGATTGGGCCATGGCCCCTTCCCTGGGTACGGTCCTGATAAACTTAATATAAACATTTATTGAACTGTAGGTATATTTCAAAATTAAATTAAGAAGACTCCGTGGAATAACATCCGGGTAGCCAGCGATCGAATCCCATAGCAGCTTTTCTTCTGGCCTTAGAAGCGAAGCCTCAAGCAGCTCCTCAATTTCCCTGGAATCGAACCCAGGACAATTCGTACCAAGCTCGAGAGTGCTAACAATCTTTTTAGAAGTTAAAATAAGTAATCCCCTGTCAATATCTTTCTCATTTAATTACTAAATTAGCTATACCTATTCCTAATTTAGGACAACACCCATGTCTTTCCCGGGATTCGAACCCGGAAACCCTGGCATGTTAACCACTCCGCTCCGGATGTAGCATAGGCCCATAATGGACACTAATGGATTGATATAATTGGATTTTTACTATTATTTAAAACAATTAAATGTTAAACTTATAACCAGACCCACTTTTCATTTTGGGAGATCTTTGGAATTGTTCATGAATAGATGTTACTCTATTTATATTAAATCGGTGTAATCTGGTACTGTACAAACTCCTTGCAAAAAATAAAGCGCGGGAAATTATCGCAAATTTACGATATCCGATTGCTCATTTCAGTCGTCCGTATAAAGGTTTTTATTTAGAACATCTGCAATATATCGTTCCAGTAGCTATTCTCTCCGATACGCCACTGAAGTAACATGTAATTCGTTATGAAGTTATCAGCTTCATGCCTATATCATGATGCGCCTCTTTTAAAATAGATATTCCTTGCGTTCTGTTTATAGGTCCATAGCATTTTGTATCGCGTTTATTTGTTACGACAATAAAAACGCTGTTATTCCCCTACCTTCTACTGTTTTCATTTCTTTTAACGGAGATAGCAATAACTCGCGGTAAACTCTCGGATTGCATATGTACAGTATCAAGGTGCAAGTAACAGCTCGTTTCAAAGTGTGATAACTTTTTGGACATGGCTGTTGGTTTAAGCCTGGCAAATATTCTTTCTGTTGGCGAAGGTGATAAACAGGTTTTATCTTCGGTTAGCCTAGCAGCGCAGTCAGTGGAATCGTATGTTGCAATGGCTGGTGGAGTTCATTGTCACAGAATATCGACACATTTGTGTTTACAGTCGGCCAACGCATGCGCACTGGCTGGTAGTTGTTTTTCTTTGGATGTAATGACGAAAACACGACTTTCGATTTTGTAATCGATATCTGAAATTATAAAGAAGCGAGGTTCTTGTATTGAGTCTCCTTGTGGTAGAGGAACTGACTTCAGGCTGGGATATGGACTGTCAATAGGTTGTAGATTCGTATCTTGGATAGGGGGCATGTTCGTTTGCATAGTCCACGCGTGTACTTCGTTAACGTCCAAGAACTGAAGAAAGCTGCCGCCACGAATGTGGGTGTGGTTAAACAGCGGGCGAGTTGTTTTCGTCCAATCACACTCAACCTTCAGCCAATGGGCGCAGCTGTCATTCTGCTCGTCTTCTCCACGTGGAGTCTCGGTCACATGACTGCGGATACGCTGTTGCCGTACTTTGCAACTTCAATGTGGAGACCGTGGGAAGATGGTTTTGCTCGGAGGGGAAAAGTGGGGAGAGTAGATGTGTGGTAACACTGTGCGTTGAATGTGATTGTTCCAGCTGGTGGGCGCGCTTCGTGGACTTCACAGCCAGCCGGTCGTTAACGTAGCTAGCGCGTCGACTATACCGTCATCTATTTCGTCTAGAGAGGTTGTAAAGCACCTTAAAACAGCAAAACAAATAATTCGTAAATTGTTATCAAGTGATCCCAGTGATTGACTGATATGGTTTATTTTACTTCGCTTTCTGCCACTTTTGGCTAACCTCTAAGATGAGGATGGGTGATGATATGAGGAAATTGATGAAGGGACACTTACAAAGAAACACCCACATTCAGGCTGGAATTCGAATCCCTGACCGCTGGCGTCGTAACGCGCTGTGCTAATCACTCCGCCATGAGGCTGACCCGTATATTCTGATTACATAACAGGTATTCTAATATTCTGATATAATTATTGATTATTTTAAAGCAAAACTCTGATAATTGTTTTAATTGTTAGTTTTTGAGCCTATCTGTGCATAAAAGTGGACTCAAGACAAAACACAATCAACCATCAATGGTCAGATTACCATCACGTTCAATTTCTACAATTCACAACATATCATAATTTAAATTCTCCATTGTGTTTTTATTATTTCATTACCATTCTTAGTATTTACTGAAAAAATTAATTTTGTTTAATGCTATATTTGGGAACCTTGCAAGCTATAGCTTTCCATTTCATAATAATAATACAGGGTTCCACTCGTAAGGGACCCCGAAAAAAGTGTTATAAAAATCTTAATAAAAGAGGATATGAAACCGAATTTGTACATGACATACCTTTATGGTTGAGAAATGAAAGTACATTACAAGAAGTGCTGGAAGAGACCTTCCCCCACCTGTATACACAGTTCAACACGGCACTGCATGTTCGTGAATGTTGCTGCCAGAGAATTCGCCGTGACTGCCTGGATTTCACGGCGGATGTTCTCACGTAACTCGTCGATGGAGCGTGGTTTGTTCTTGTATACACTACCTTTAAGTTGTGTGTGTACAAGAGTTACGAGTTACGTGAGAACATCCGCCGTGAAATCCAGGCAGTCACGCCGAATACTCTGGCAGCAACATTCACGAACATGCAGCGCCGTGTTGAACTGTGTATACAGGTGGGGGAAGGTCTCTTCCAGCACTTCTTGTAATGTACTTTCATTTCTCAACCATAAAGGTATGTCATGTACAAATTCGGTTTCATATCCTATTTTATTAAGATTTTTATAACACTTTTTCCGGGCCCCGAGTGGGACACTCTGTATTATTATTAATAATAATAATAACAACAACAATAAATTTGGAATAAATTCCTATATATTTCTTAGTTTATGGTAGTTATTATTGTAAAAATGATAAGCATGATAATAACAATCATTATTATTATTTCTACTATTCAAGTTTTAACAATGGCCTGACCCCTCCCCTGCTACTAAAATTTCTAGGGACGCCAATTTGAATACACTTTAAGGGTCTCCCCGATGGCGCAGTGGTAACGTCGTCGCCTTGTAATCAAGGGGTCCCGGGTTCGATACTCGGTGGAGGCACATGGTGGTTCGGATCCCACTTTAAACTGTCGGTCCAGTCCCGATTAGCCTTTCTGTACATAAAGTGGACTGAAAACAACAATTCAATCAATCAATTCAATGAATACATTTTAATTCTGAGACATTCGCAGAGTAACGCTCATGTCCGACTCGAACCCGAACTTTCCGTGGCAAGATGTTTAGGTGTGCAATAATATATTGTTCAGTTCCAACTGCTATCATTTTCATTCCTCACCATAACTCGCAGTTATTGCTGAGCGCACGTCAAAGTCACCTACAAAAGTTTTAACCGAGCAAACAGTGATACATACTCCTTATCTTGCATATTATGTACGGTAGAACTAGTGTGTGCAAGTGTCTTTAATGAGCAGTTATTGCATGCTTGTTATTGTACATACCTTGTAGGCACAGACTACTCAACACGTAACATGAGTTGACCTTGACCATTTGATTACTCTGCAATCCTTAGGCATGATGTGAAGGAAGAAATTAAATAAAAGAAGATCGCATTTCTTCACGTCCGAATGATCAAGCTTAAAACATGTTCCACCGGAAGTAGACCTATGCTTTTTTGTTCTGTAATATCCAACTCTGCTCGCATTGGTATCTGAAACTATACAGGATGTGGCATAAGTTAGTGACCATATTTTGTAATCACATTTTGAACATCTTGTGATCATATTTTGTATTCCGATGTGGTCACATTGCAGAAGTTCGGATCCTTCTTTAAATTTGGATGAGCTTTAAAAAGGTTCACCGTTAGTAGTTTATATGCACAGGAGTTAAAATACAGGGTGATTCAAAAGTCTCTTAACACCCCCTATAAAATGTAAAGAAGTTAGGCTGGGTACAAATGGTCATGCTAGAAACAAGTTAGGCTTAGAGGGAACCATAATGGTGTGTTCCAATAGGACGTCCGCCATATCGGTGTCCGCCATATTGAATTCAACTCAAAATTTTTTAAATGGGAAGGGGGTGATGTGATATATCAGGCTAGAACTTCACGAGAAATGCAATGGTGAAGGGTTTTTTTTTCGACGTATCTTTAACCAGTAAAACGTTTCGACTATATCTGACACAAAACCTGCTCAATATGTTGTGCTTGTTCCTGAATGCACACTCGTAGCCGTCTTTCTCCCTCGCACGCAGAACATTTTGCAACGTAGCAAGTGTTATAGCATTGCAAGCAGCAAGATCCGAACGGTTGACTAACACCACATTCTTGTGATAAGCGTGTGATACGGTTTGGGGACTGCAAATGAAGCCAGGACTGCTGTGGCAGTTTCTTCGTCGGTGGAAGTTCTGGGACCTTCAGATCGTCGCCTGTCGTTCACTGATCCTGTCTCCCGGAACATTTGGTGTAACTGTCACATGCGACACTGGATCTCGTTGGGGGTGTCGTTGATTAAAATCATTTCCAATGGCACGTGAACGTCTCTCCCCAAACAGCAGTACTATCTCGATGCGTTCCTCACGCGTTAGGATCATTCTGGCACTGGTTTCTCATACCTGGAAAATGAGACATTTTTTTACAATCATGCAGTGATAACTTTATATAAAGATACGTCGAAAAAACCTTCACCATTGCATTTCTTGTGAAATTCTAGCCTGATTTGATATGTCCCATCACCCCCTTCCGAATAAAAAAATTGAGTTAAATTCAATATGGCGGACGTCCGGTTGGAAGATACCAATATGGTTCCCCCTAGGCCTAACATGTTTCTATCAAGACCATTTGTACCCAGCCTAACTCCTTTGCATTTTATAGGGAGTGTTACGGGACTTTTGAATCACCCTGTATATTAAGCATATTTCTGTCAATGGGGCTGGGCCTCCCCGATGGCGTAGTGGTGGCGTCGTCGCTTTGTAGTCAAGGTGTCCCGGGTTCGATACTCGGTGGAGGCACATAGTGGTTCGGATCCCACTTTAAACTGTAGGTCCAGTTCCGATTAGCCTCACTGTGCATAAAGTGAACTTAAAACACCAACTCAATCAATCAATCAAGTCAATGGGGGCCATGTCTCCCACTTGAAAATATATATCATCTTAACATTATAGATTTCATACATATAATTTGATTTCAGTCCCAGTAATTTATGTTTATTGTAAGGGCATTGCAGGAACAATGAAGGATTGTTTTTGACGGAAGCAACTCTATTAGGGGAGAAAATATGCTTCGTTTGCCTCCACACCCTACATGGAAAATATCCTGCGGACCTCCATGGACAAACATTTGGTTCCCGTCAGAGGCTCTCGCATAAAAAACTTGATTGTTTGTTATGCAATAGAACACGAAGCTTCCAAGAATCCTGGCTTACCAACTGAACGGTTCAACCTAAACGGCGCCTTGCGAGTTTGCGTGGTTCATTTCCAATTGAAGGTCTCCCGGCCATAAGTATTGCTTTGTTGCCCGAATCTATAGAGTACGCACTCCAGGCGCGCTAAATTTGTTTTCGATAATGTTCGTCAAGTGCTGGATCTATAGACACTGACAGGCCTATCTGTTGACTGTGCGCTTCAAGCTAACGCACAGCAATAACTGTTGTGGTTGCCTATCGCAGGAAACAGGAAAGTACGGGAGGCATGGAAAGTGAGTGGTATTGACCAAGAAATATGGAAATGTTATACAGGGTGGTCATAAAGTTTTGAACAATTTTCAACATAGATTTCCTGTTTGTTTATACACTGTTTGACGTTTACGTAAAATTTAAGACCGAAGCGACAAACGTGGAAGCTAACCCTCAGTAATCATTCCAATATTTCGAACCGAAGCGACAAGATAAGCTGCACGTGTCGCTCAGACTGAGTCGTTTTCGTCTGTAATAAAGAGTGCGTTCTTATATCAATTCGGTAAATACACAGATTGATTTATTTGCTTTATTTTAATTCGCTTTTGTGCCACTTTTGGATAATCGCGATGATGAGAATGGATGATGATATGATGAAACTTATGAATAGACTCTGACGGGCTTGTAGCCAGGCAGGGACCAGGGGTGGCTGAGCCCCCCCCCCCCCTGCAACTACCGTCAGCCCCCTTGACATTAGGTAAAACTATTTTGTGTAATTTGTTTCCAGTGAAAAGTGAAAATGTAGACAGCAGATATTATTTTGCTCACAGCTTGGTGAAGGATAAATTCAGGGAACATGAACAGCAGCTATTTCATTCGTTCATCTTATTTATAAGAAGACTTAATTAGCGGCAAGTATTTAGGAGATTTTTCTTCTCTAGACTTCAGAAAGTTTCCTCACAGGGAGCTTCTTTATCTGTACCTTCGTTGCCCCTGTTGCGACCTCCCATTTAGACAGAAATCTATGACTTTGATGTCATTATGCAAATTCCCTGCGCGTCTGCGTCAAAGGTTAACAGCTCCCAGGTTTTGGGAACGAAGGGGAGTTTTATTGTTTCGGCCGGGGAGTGGAATGTACGGTAGACACTATGATTGAATATGTCCATCTTTTCCTGTGTAATATAAATATCTGTATGATCAAACGTAGTATGGAGTGCGTAGTAAGGGATGATTTCAGTAGCAGCCAATTAACACTTCCAGTGATATTTTAGAAGATACAGAAAAATGTAGTATTTGTGTGTCATTTCTAAACTTTATGTAACTTAATGACCCCCCTCCCCACATGTCCAGGACGGGATTCGAAACCTAGACCACTGGCGTCGTAGCGCGCTGTGATAACCACTTAGCCACGGAGGTCAGCTGTTTTGAAAATGAATAGCCACGAAACTATTACGAATAGCTATATTGGCAACAGGAAAAGCAAAGCCTTAAGAACGGTTATGGCTGCTGAAAATTGAGGAACATTTAACAAAACAGAATCGGTGATTGTCGATTGCTAGAATGCAAGCAGACTGCAGCTGCAAATGTAGATCAATTAAGACGTGCTTTCCAATCATGCATGGCGCACTTGACTCAAGGGCTGTCGAGCTGGTCTGCCGCTCTTGACTGTGACCTTGCGTGCGAGTCTAACATCATTTCCCAGAGGCGTGGTTGGTTGTTTTTCCCACGCCAACTTGCCCGTCCACGTGCTGGCAAAACTGACCAACATTTAGGGTAGGCAGGAAATTACTTGCGGCCGCTCTGTCAGGTGATTTCCAATCAGAAAGGCAAATAGGGTTCTGCGGGAAGAATATCGTGGGGATCGTATGGTCAAGAGCAAAAGTGAGTTCCGATCAAAAGGGAAATTAACGTCCTTACCTTTTAACACTCATCCAGTGTTGCCAGGTGGTCAAGATGAAAATATGGGACAAAATCGCTATCACAAATTGAGTATAGGGAACAAATGAAGGCAAAATTGCAATCACATGTTGAAAATAAGATAAAATGTCAATCGGAGGTTGAAAATAAGGGACAAAGTTGCTATTGCTGGTTGGAAAACGCTATCGCAAGTTCAAAAGAATTGACGAAATTGCAATCACACAACATATATTCTTAATAAACATGCCTACTCACTTTTCATTTTCAGATTAGGTTTTCTTATTAAAAACTACTAATAGATGCTGTAGATAAGAAGATACTTTGTTATTCTTGTGCTGTATTCTTCGAGCATGCTACATTACATCACTGCGACCACTGTGTGCTATTGAGATTCTTTGTTGCAGTGTTTGCAACCTGCTTTATATTTATTAGCTCTATCCTTTAACCACAGGTGAAAATCTTCTTCCTTTGCGAAATATACGCAGTCGCCTTTCGTCTTCTTTGAATAAGAAGAATCCACTTTTCGATACCTCCGTTAGTATCGCGTTACTTCTTTCGGTACCTGCGTATGCGTTACTCTTTTTCGCTACCCGCACCGCGTTAGGAACGCGTTACTATTGCTGTGCCCACGTTAGTAACGTGCTACGCTTTTCGGTATCTCCGTTAGTAACGCGTTACTTTTTGGTACCTCCGTTAGTATCGCGCTTTTCTTGATAGCTGCGTTAGTAACGCGATACTTTTTCAGTACCTACGTTAGTAACGCATTAATTATTCGGTACCTCCGTTAGTAATGCGTTACATTTTCGGTACCTCCGTTAGTAACGCGTTAATTTTTGGTACATATGTTAGTAACGCGTTACTTTTTCGCTACCTCCGTTAGTAACGCGCTTTTCTTGATACCTGCGTTAGTAACGTGATACTTTTTCGGTACCTACGTTAGTAACGCGTTACTTTTTCCGGTACATCCGTTAGCACCGCGATGCTTTATTTTCGATACCCGCGTTAGTAACGCGTTACTATTTATGTGCCCACGTTAGTAACGTGCTACGCTTTTCGGTATCTCCGTTAGTAACGCGTTTGCTTTTTCCGGTACATACGTTAGTAATGCGTTACATTTTCGATACCTCCGTTAGTAATGCGTTATTTTTTCGTACCTCCGTTAGTAATGCGCTTTTCTTGATAGCTGCGTTAGTAACGCGATACTTTTTTGTTCATATGTTAGTAACGCGTTACTTTTTCGGTACCTCCGTTAGTAACGCGCTTTTCTTGATACCTGCGTTAGTAACGCGATACTTTTTCGGTACCTCCGTTAGTAACGCGTTATTTTTTGTACCTATTTTAGTAACGCGTTTCCTTTCGGTACCTCCGTTAGTAACGTGCTTTTCTTGATACATGCGTTAGTAACGCGCTTTTCTTGATACCTGCGTTAGTAACGCGATACTTTTTCGGTACCTCCGTTAGTAACGCGTTATTTTTTGTACCTATTTTAGTAACGCGTTTCCTTTCGGTACCTCCGTTAGTAACGTGTTTTTCTTGATACATGCGTTAGTAACGCGATACTTTTTCGGTACCTCCGTTAGTAACGCGTTAACGTTTTTTTACCCTTTTTAGTAACGCGTTACATTTTCGGTACCTCCGTTAGTAACGCACTTTTCTTGATACCTGCGTTAGTAACGCGATACTTTTTCGGTACCTCCGTTAGTAACGCGTTATTTTTTGTACCTATTTTAGTAACGCGTTTCTTCTCGGTACCTCCGTTAGTAACGTGTTTTTCTTGATACCTGCGTTAGTAACGCGATACCTTTTCGGTACCTACGTTAGTAACTGCGTTAGTAACGCGTAAACGCGGGAATCGATATTCTAAGAAACTGACGTTCTGGTTGTATCTTAAAGGCACAAGGGCAACAGATGTACAAAATGTGGGTGTATGAGGGCTCGTCAAGGGTTCCCATTTCTTACACTCACATACGTAACATGCAAGGTTGTTGTCGTCTGATTCACCGTACCAGGAAGTGAGGAAGTATGTAATATCCTTCACGGGTAATTATATATGACCGCACCATTTACCTTCACCTTCAACTTGATTCTTTTTTTTTTTTTTTTTTTTGTACGCGTTCATGCGTGTTCTAGCGTACAAATCGCTCCGTTCTTTTTTCCAATGATAAAAACCACATGCATAAGAGCAGACGAAGAACCGATATTATAATTTTCCCGCCAGTCTGATTGCTTAAGGTTCTTGCGTTAGACCAGCCTGACCTTGGGAAAGGACATAGCCTTTGAAGCGGGTGTCATTCTGGTTTGGCCTTAGGTGAATATAGCGCGCGTCCATATTCTCAAGGTTTGGTCGCTTCGGGAATAAAATTTTTGGCATTTTTGGTTCCTAGCTTTCTTTCGGCACTTTTCGGATAATTCCACGATGAGGGCGATTGGTAAAGGGACTACGAAACGACGGTAAGAGGTGAATTTAACCATTGAAACGCATTCCAAATCTATACGCTAGTGTTGCAATATGCAGATAGGAAAAAAATATCAAAAATGGAACACCCGAAAATTGTTGTTGATTTGGTGTTTTAAGTCCACTTTATGCACAGTAAGGCTAATCGGGACTGGACCTACAGTTTAAAGTGGGATCCGAACCACTATGTGCCTCCACCGGGTATCGAACCCGGGATTAAAACTTTTCTGCCTGCTCCGTACTAAAATTTCACGATCCGAGCACTCGTTTTTTATTTATATAATTTCAAAGAGAGCGATCGTTTGCAAAACTAAAAAAACTGGCACTTTTTTTGTTCTCACGGCGATAAAAAATAGAAGGCGTACTCGAAAAAAAAATCCTTAGCATATATTAACGCAGAATTGAATAAGCTAAATTTTCATGTAACTTGTATTTATGTACTAGGTCTACTGGTTAATTTTTAATTGGAGTCCAATTAATCCGCCGCGTTTGTTAGAACCTGTCCCTTTTCCCGCGCTAGGGATCGCTCAACAGTTTCGATGCCAATGAGAAACGAGGAAAAAATCGTCTGCTGGGCAGCGAGGAGCGAATGGAAGCCAGAAGAGAGGCGCTTACGTAGACGCTGTTGCTACGTTGCGTATTTTAATTGGCTGCCTGGCTTTGACTTTCCCCAGCACGGAGAAAAGCCAGCGATCAGCTAGCGCGGGAACCGGGACAGGTTGTAACAAACGCGGTATAGTGTCCGATCGTGAGTTTTTGGCTCACGTTGTACACTCCTTTCCTACCTCACTAAATTTAATGGCAATGATGAGGTTGAATGCTGAATTAATGAGAATCAAAGAACATAGTGGCCATGAAACTTTCAAGTCTTACCCAGGATTCGAATCTAGTTTCCTTGAATTCGCAGCACGCTATGCTAAGTTTTCCGGCACGGCACGAAACAACGGTCCGGTTGTTTTGTTTATTATCGATCGCTTTGTTGCATTTATGATGGCTTTTACAATTCTTAACTCACAGCGGAACCTGTTTCCCTTATCCGTCCCACCCCTATCTTGCCAGTAGACTCGTCCAGTCTGCGCATGCGCACTTGACTCGATGATCGCGAGGAAAGCAGATAGACTATACATTGCAATATTTCACTGCAAGGGAAAACATTGTGCTTGGTCTTAGTGAAGGTCAGAAGAAGGACAATCAATGACACTAGCCCCATCATCAAGGTTGAACTTGCACCATAGAGACAGAACGAAACGTAAACATTAGAACTGAATAAACCATTTTGAAAAAGTAAATAAAAGAGAAGGAGGCTATAAGTAGCAAAGTAAGCCCACATAATTAGTTCTGCAATATTGCTGACGATGGTTGCAATGAATACACCTATATTCATAGCTACTGCGATTGTATTTACCGTCCTTCATTTTGCACAATGGAGGTTTGTATATGATGCCGCACCTTAGACTTGAACACATTAGCCGGGGGGAAGGGGGTTGAAGGGGGATGTACTACAGGTTGGACTTTCCAGACTCTTATGATATAATGGAGATGAATTTTGAGCCAACAATGTCTTTCGCATCTACTCCCACGCACAATAAATGCATATTTTCTCAAGCGCTAATTGATATAAGCAAACAAGTACCACTTGTACATAAATATGCACTAAAAGTACTAAAAATACAGGATGTTCATAAAATAATAATGCAGTTTCAACATTTTTTTGTTTCTCGTAGGGACGGGGTATGAGAACAAATGTTATATTGGATGAAAGAAGAAGTGCTCAAGTTTGTACAACTTACATTACAAGTGTTCAATGTGCGATCCCTTGGTGAAACGAAATACTTCGGAAGTCCATTTCCTGCCACGCACACTCGTATCAGCATTTCTGATGTGATGTACGGAATGGCTGAAACAATCCGGTTTCTCAGTTCAGGCAGATCGGTTAGTAGTAGTGCAACGTAAACATGGTCTTTCATAAATTCCCAGATGAAGAAATCGCATGGCGGTGCAGTCGGGTGAACGAGGCGGCCATGGTAGATAAGCAGAATGCTTTCTGCTGGGGAGTCGCAATTTCACGACAGTGGCGTCGCCCGCGGCAGTGAGGGAAAGTGCAAGTTCGCGGGAAAGTTTTAAAAAAAATTTCAGAGTTCTCCTTTCATCCAATGTAACATTTGTTCTCACACCCAGTCGCTACGAGAAATAAAAAAAAAATAAACTGCTATATTCTTCTATGTACCCTGCATATCTTGAAATGTTAATGAAACAGGTCATCCACAAATGTTAACAAAAATAGCTCGTTTTCTGGGATCGATTTTTTGCCTGTTTTCTTGAACTTGCTCATAAAATTATTTTCATCGTTCATCATCATTGTCGCTAATAACCTAATGACACTAGCGTACGAAGGATTTTTTTTTCGGAAGAAGCTGGAATTGTAAGCGGACAGGATACGCAATAAAACATATTGCAATTCCCATTTTTAAACTTACCTTTAAAAATTCGTTGAAAGATAAAATTGGTGATCGAGGGTCATTTTGAGGGGAGTTACCGATTACCACAATGGTTTTTCCAGAGTTTTTTTATTGCTTTCATTTGAAAAATTTATTTTTCTCAAAATTTCGGGGGCTCTAGCCTCATCGGTTCCCTCAGCATACGCCAGTTTCTAATTAGGTAGAAAACTACATGAAATAAGGGGAATATGAATACAAAAGTATACAAACGTGGTAACAGGAATTAATTCGCATTATGTAATGAATATACACAAAATAAATAAATAAATGCGTAAATTCATGATCATATGAGTATATGTTTACGCATGTAAGAACCAAATATTCTATACTCTGTCTCGGGTATATCTGGAGAAAGCGTACGAAAATAAGTTTCAGTTGTTTTTGTTTTAATCCACTTTATGCACACGTAGGCTAATCGGAACTGGACCTACAGTTTGGAGTGGGATCCAAACCACTGTGTAATGTGGCTCCACCAAGTATTGTACCCGGGACCCCTTGATTACAAGGCGGCAATGTTACCAGTACGCCTTGGGGAGTTCCCACGATTGATTGATTGATTGACTTGCTTTATTTTACTTCGCTTCTTGTGTCACTTTTGGCTAATTTGCGAAGATGGGGATGAGTGATGATATGATGAAATTGATGAATGGACGTTCACAAACATCCATGCCCAGGCCAGGATTCGAACCCGGGACCCCTGGCGTCGTAGCGCGATGTGCTAACCACTCCGCCACGGGGCCGCCAGGGAGCTCCCACGAAAACAAGTATTTGCGCAAGTAGTGATTCGAGTAAGTTCATTCAACGCGCTGCAGCTACCATCCGTTTGCAGCAGCGCGCACAGCTTTGCACCCACCACTCGCTTTCTCCCCTTCTCTACCGTCATGGGCGGCCTTGCACCACAGATTCCCTACCCAAAGTGGTTACGAATGTATAATTTTGATTTTTGAAATTCGGCTGCGCGAAGTTTTCAGGTTCTCATCTTACCTGGTCCAGAAATTACAGGTGGAAAGATTTGGCGCTTCAAAAAAAAAACTTGTCCCAGTGCGAAGGACATCTGGCGGTGAAAATCGATATGAGGTGGCTTTTGTAAATATTTGTCAGGTACTTGAGTGCGCTCTCAGAAGTTGCGTCTCAAATGGATTCTCCCTGTAGAAGACCGGGAACCCTTTCAAGTGTTTGAAACTTCTATCTTCACCGTTTTTCCCAGGTACCTATCAATGCTAGCACGGTTTTGCCATTTTCAGTAACCTTCTTTCCCTTCTAGCTCGTTTGCTGTAATCAGGATAGCAAGGATTGGGAAGTATAAGATATTTCCTGGACTATCAGGAGCATCGACTGGAATTTAGGTGGGCGAGCTCAATGGCGAACGAAACATATTCAGGTGCGTTCTGCTTCATTGGTCTTGGCTATTTTAGAGTGGAACCGCAAGCAAAAGAACCTGCGCAGAACTGCGTTTCGTCTGCATCGTCCTCGCGCAGGTAGGGGAGAGATAGAGTGCAGCAGGCTTCCCCGTTGTCCGAGCTCACCGTATACCAACCGCGTGGCAGACGTATACCAATCAAGGGTTGAAACCTGCGAGAGGTCCTGGGTTGGTTTCAAGTTCAAAGCAGCCTTAAAATAAGGATAAAAAGTACGTCAGAGTACGAAGGTACGAGAAAGTACAGGAGTCATTACGAAGATAAACCTCATGCTGTCTAGACACAATATTTCTTGTTTAAAAGTGCTACACACTATCTAGAAACCAGTTTTGCTACTGGATAAAAATGCGGAAATGCAGTGGCGGCGATACTGCAGACTTTGCGGTGCGAGGGGGGGCGGGGGGGACTCAAGACGCCTGGTTTCGTACCACAGTCTGGAGCGATTAGCACAGCACGTTACGACGCCAGGGGTCCCGCGTTCGAATCCCGGCCTGGACGTGTGTTCTTTGTGTATCATCATTAGGGCTCCGAAGTTGAAGACCTATAAAAAGACCTAAAAATATCAAAAAAAGGACCCAAAAACGGAAAAAAGGACGTATAAATGTGATCCAAATTAATTAATAACTTCAGTTTTAATCACATATTTAATGAATATGCGCGGAACCTTCTTATCTGACTTGAGAACTTGGCAGGAGTTTTCAGAACAAGTTACGGTTAAAGGACCTTGTACCGTATCTGCTTCAGTCGTCCAAAAATGTTTTCTCTCTCGTTCATATATATATAATTTCCTAACTACAGAAAGGATGTTTAAGAGGTGATGAACTGATGATGATTCGAATTGAGAATGGGCAGTAACAATGTACTCGAAAGAAGGTGAAGTTGCAAAAAAAAAAAGCCGTTAAGACCTAAACAAAGGCTAAAAAAAGGACCAATAAGCCAAAAACGCCGAAAAAGGCAAAAAAGGACAAATAAAACGCACCTTTTTCTGGCCTACATGACCCAAAATGAACATATATTATGTTGGGCCTCGTCTTCGGACACTAGGAAAGAGAAGAATTTTCCTCAAATTTCGAGCCCTAATCATCATTAATCCCATCATATCATCACTCATCGTCTCGATTAACCAAAAGTGGAAGAAAAGCGACGGTAAATATCAAAATGCAAATCAATCGTATCTTGTAACTCCCCCACCCCAACCCCTGAGATTTCTGGAAAGAGTTAATGTAATTCGAATGGTGAATTGTAGCGAGATTTTATAACAGAAAATATTGTTTTCTGTGACTAACAGGCCGTAAGTTACAGCAACAATTATTATTATTATTAGAAATAGGGTGACATTTAAGCTTACATTCTGTTTTACACTATAACTATAAAAAACAGCTTTTTTGTCCTACATGAATTAATGTTAATTATACATTTATGCAAATTGTATACAGGGTGTCTCATAAGTAATAGCGCAAACTGACACAGGTGAAAGTACACGATAATAGAAGCAAAAAAGTCTCAGTAAACGTGGGTGTGCAAACGAGCCGTTTTCGAGATAATCACGAATGTGTGATTACAACCCGCCACTGACTTCATTGTTTGTAAACGTCGTCCTAGTTCGTAAAATGCTAATAATGTATGCAAGCTGTCATTGATTCCATTTTGTAAACACCGAGTGCTTTACTCTTTGCGCGTTCCGAGGTTTGCTCTTTGTTTACAAAACAGAACATTTCCGAGAGGTGGTTTTGTAATCAAACAGAACATTTCCGAAGTCAGTGACGGCTTGTACCCACACAATCGCACACATTATTAGCATTTTACCAACTAGGACGACGTTTACACATTCATAATCACACATTCGTGATTATCTCGAAAACGGCTCGTTTGCAGACCCATGTTTACTGAGACTTTTTTGCTTCTATCATCGTGTACTTTCACCTGTGTCAGTTTGCGGCTATAACTTTTGAGACACCCTGTATATATATACAGAATATTGCAATTTAAAAAAAAAACATGTAATGGTAATGTAATAATAATAATAAAAACAAAAAATAATAGCAATAATAGTATTAATAATAATAGTAATAATAAAAATTAATAATAATAATAAAAGTTTCTGTGACTCTGTCCCCCTGAGAAAAAATGCTGCGGGTGCCCTTGTCTTGTAACCTTTGTTCTTCAGCCACCTCTCGCAGTGCATACGCATATCGTCTCTCCTTCATTGCCTCGATTAACCTTGCCGTTGAAATGTTTTCGAAGCTGTCTACGCTCTTAGGAAGGGAGCACTGAATTGTCCCCGAACAAACTGATGAGTCGATTGCGTCACTTACTCATTGAGAGGGAAGGGGAGAATTTTTCGCCTGGGGTCGCAGTAAAGAAGAGGGAAGGGTTCGTTTATAACCTTTTTCCGCTGTCGAGTGGGTAACTGCGTCAGGGATGTCGTTTGTTCTTCACCAAGTATTCATTGCGATGTCAGGACTCACGGTCACCTAGCTTTGAAGTGTTGAAGGTGAAAGCCAAGATCATTCTTGTTTCTTCGTCTGTTTGTTCGGTTAATTGCACAACAAACTTGATAAGCAACTACCATATTCTGTTGATTGTAAAATGGAAATAAGTTTAACGTTCTCTAATACACACAAGCCAGTTTAAATCTGCAATGAAATTAATTTTTATTAAAGTTACTCATTGATCACCACCTCCTTCAAAACATCAAACGGGGGTGTAAGGGGTACCTTGCACGTAGGCGCCCAAAAGTCAATCTCACTTCCACGTAGTGCACCCTGGACTGAAGACTAACGAGGCTCTGGCGACTGGCACTATGGCCAGTATAATTTTGTGTGTATTGTCCTGTTTTTTGTCCTTGTGTGTGTTGAGTGCCCGTTTACAGCCTCAGCTTTTAACAGAAGTCAGAAGATTTTAAGATTTTTAGTTATGCCACGTTAGAGTTGTTCTTTGTAATGATAAGGGGCTGGCCCCCGTATAATGTGACGGGAGCAAAATAGCCTAAGTGCTGACGCTCCCAAAATTTTAAATTCAAATTAAATTTAATTTAATTAAAAAAAACAACATCAAACGTTCCCACTCCGTTGCACCTGTCATTTGTTTCGCTTCACCAGCGCACGCAGCGGGTCTCTGGTAAACTGTGGCGCACTCGCACATTTCCAAGTGTGTTACCTCTGACGCTGTTTGCAGCAATCAAAGAGAGAAAGCGATTGGCTCTTTTGGCTTGTATCACTAGGCAGGGTGCGAAATCCTGCCAACAACATTCTTGGCCTCAAAAATCCTCCCCCACCAAAAACATCCGGGGGGAGAGTTTTTTTACAACAAACAAAAGATAAGCCATAACTTTTAATTTCAAATATACTGTACTAAGAATAGTATCGAATACATACACAAATTAGTGTAGTTGTGAGTGTTCAATGCTTTTTCTCTCTCAAGAGATCATTAACAAATCTACATCAATATGCACAATAAAAGTAAAACAAGAATGCAAACAATAATAACTATGAAATCTAATTGATTTATATTAACATAAAGTAAAAACTTACACATAATAAAACCACTTCAACTATTTCATAATTTATTAACATCTTTAACCAGTTAGTAAAGGACGTAGTTTGCTACTTTATAATATCTGATATATTTAAAAGTAACAAATTTATTAATTTAGTAATTTATTTTTACTTTTAATAACATTATAAATAGCTATGTATACCGTATAATTTATATATATGTTTGTGGGAAGGGGGGTTTGTAGATTAAGTCCCCCCACGGGTCTTAAATGATTTCGCACCCTGTCACTAGGAACTTCATTCATTAGCACAGCAATGTCATGTGCTAATACCACCAGCCATGCGCTGAAATGTGTTGGAATTCCGTTTCATTCGAGACAGTGTGGCAGAGTCGAGGCAATCCACAAATCATTGAAAATCGAGGGATTTTTTAGAAAACAGAAATTTCAATGGTATTTTCCCCATCTCACCCCGTTAGCATGGCAGGGGTAAGAAAGAGAAGTTGGAGGTGTGGTAAACAACAACAACAACAGCAATTCAACTAAAGCTCGGCTGTACCTTTCGCCGTCGCCAGCCAAGCCGTTTGTGAAATTTCCCCTCCTTTTCAAAAACCACTATGATATTACAAATTCTTAAAAATTACATCCACATACAATTCCATCTAGAGATATCCCGTGGATTTTATTGGGCTTTGCTTTCGTTGTTTTCTAGATATTAGCAATAGTTTCGTGACTAAGTAAGCCTATTGAACTAGTAAAATAGTTGTAACAAAACCTCTTTCCCCAAACTTTTTTGTGGGGAATTTTTAGGACAAGATTTTTGGTAGGGGGAAATCTCCCTGTCCCTCCAGTTGCAGAAAAATAGTGAATAAGAAGAAAGGAAGGGGAAAGATTTTTTTTTTTCAAAAAGGGCGTTAACATTTTAAGGACACTTAAATACTATGCAAAAATAGCATATTTGATGTAAAACATATATGTCATTTCGAAGATTTTCTTGTTCGTTGGTTGTTGGAATGTTGTAAATTAGGCGACTCTTCTCTTTTGGCGTCGTCACTGTACCCATTGGTCCCGGGAGTGCCAAATATACGAGTTATAACATGAAACCTTGTAGAAGTTGCTTGCACTTTCTCAGCCTAGTAAAATAGCTTCTCATCAAACAACAACCCACATAAGTAAGCCCTGATTTATTACATTTCGTAGTAGAACATGCGTGGAGCTATTATTTTCCTCACCTACCAGTGATTTTTTTCTGAATCCAAGGTATGACGCAAACAGAAAATTACATGCAACAACCGTTGCCATGACGTAAAAGGTCGACACCCAGACAACGCCCCCTATTGGCTGTCTGCTAGGCAATTTAGACTTCCTCCAATTTCTCTGCAGGTATTCTGTAACTTCAGGTCTTGCTCTTGTACTCTCCCCACACAATCGATATACAGGGTGATCATAAAGTTCGGAACGAATTTGAGAACTGATGAACATGCTCCACTTCACGAACAGTTTCAACACATTCCCTCAACCGTTTCAACATGCTTCCTTGAATTCTCTTCAGAATGTGAGGCTCCATAGCAGCTGTTGAAGTGGCCGGATTTCAAAATTTTCCATGTGCCAAATCCATGAGGTTGGTGTACGCATGTGTTCAATATTTCAAGCGGTTGCCAACACCCCATGCTTTCTGGTTCTGGCCACAGCACTGCGAATATGATATAAATGACTTCGTCTCGTTTTTTGTATTGTTAGGCACACCGTTAAATTTTAACGTTTAATATTGTAAATCTTAAACTAACTTCTAGCAGAGTGCCAAGAACTTTTATAAATTTAAATATAAAAAAAGGAAGCATATGTTATAACTTGACAAGTTTAAAAACAAGACGCTGCAATCCATTGTTTGCGCACCTCGCATCACATTTCCCCACCCCATTGTCTGCGGCGACGTTCGTTCGCAGTGTTGCAAACCTGGAGGGAGAGGAATCGTCTGAGAATTTTCAACGAAATTTGAATGTGAAAGACATGAATTAATATCCCCTCACCTACGCTACCTATTGATTACGCTAAATTCTAAATACATTTTGATATTTTCCCTTTAAACCTTAAATCAATTAAGTTATATTTGGGATATTTCTTACCAGCATAAGAAATGTAACAAATAAAATGATAGAAAAATGAAAAATATATAAACGATAGAACTGAGCTCACCTTCTAAATGTTTTCCTGTTCTCCTTCTTCAGTTTCACTCTCCCACTCATCCGAGTCTGTGTCTACCGATGAATCAGTGTCCGTGTCTGAATCGGCTTTACCAAGTCTAATTATCAGTTCATCTACACGCTCGTCCCAGTGGCGGATTTAGCTTCCTCGCCGCCCCTAGGCACAAACTTAATGTGCGCCCTTCTCAAAAGAAAAGTAGTAACTTATTTGCACTGACCCAGTACGTAAGTTCCGTCTGAATATGTGATTCAAAATGGTTCCCCAAGGTCCCAACAGATTTCTGCCTTGTTAAGAGTGCCAACTCGCAGTTTTTGTGGTCTTCAGAATTTTCGTTTGATGCTAGAATATTTGAAATATTTTTCCAGTCTGAAATGCCGTGAGTTGCGATGTTTGTCTTGCCCTTGAACAACCTGCATGATGCACAATAAACGGCACCAGTGCTGCACCAATATACCAAATAATTTTGCAAAATTGATTCTCCATTTACAAGTTTACGAAAAAAAACACTATTATTTAAAAATCTTGTCTTACCTGCTATGAGTCTTTGCGATTTAGAAAAATCGTTTTCAGCATTCTGATTAATTCCACGTCTTAGAAGAATGTCAATTGTAGACTCATTCAGACACCACTCGGCAGGATCGTCACTAACGAAATTTCCACTCTCACTGTCACAATCAGGAACTCCTACGAACTGAGGGGACACTACCTCAGGTGCACTTTCTTCCTCCACAAAACCCGCAATATTTTCGACATTTTACGTTTCACAGAGTTCACTCGATGTAGCCGCTTCCACTTCAATTTTTGGATTGCTTTCGGAAATCACTTGTTCCTTTCGCCTAAAAAACGTGTCCACTGTACCAAGCTTTTTCTGTAAGGTTGCTTCTCTTTCACGCTTTTCGTTTGCAAGTTTACGATAAGCCGCCCCGCTTAACCTTGTTCGCTTCATGCTGCCTGCTGCATAAAAAAAAACAAAAAAAAACACCAAATCGCAAACGCACTAGCAACAAACTGAATGCACCAGCCAGATAATCCAGTAAGACAAAAACTAAGTTGCGGTCCACGCGAAACCTGCAGTCACTTACTCACTTATCAGCAGTGTTTATGTGTTTTTGTTTGTTTTTGTTGTTTTTTTTGTTTGTTTTTTTAAGACTGACATTGTTACAGATGAGAGTTTCAAACAATCAGTCTTCTTTCCTGCCTGGCCATTAACAAACGCTTAGTGGAAGATCGAGGAGTATGTATTTACAAAAACAAATCAACAATGGCTGGCCGGCTTGCATTGTCATTGTAAGCGATAAAAGCCACAGCACGGGTTAAAAACAAATTGATTGGCGCCTGAAGGAGGCAGAGCAACGAAACATTTTTTGATAACACATAAATCCGATACATCAAGGTTTCTTTCGTATGAAGCGAAAGTGTTGCAAACCGTTGATTTGAAACATTGTTTTCATAGGTCTAAATTGTCACTGTGTACGTAAGACACTTTTTATTATTCTTGATATTCTGAAAAGAAGATTTGCCGCCCCCAAGGGTTGCCGCCCCTAGGCACGTGCCTAGTGGGCCTAGTTGGTAATCCGCCACTGGCTCGTCCAGAAGTCCATCTCTTTCAAAGTAAGAATCTTCAATTTTTTTCACGTGTTCACAACATTTAATCCATTTCTGTACAGAATATTCACTAAATAATTTTCCAAGCAAATCTTTCTTTGCGTCCAGTGAATCCGAAATGAATTCCCTTGCCTTACCCTTGATTTCCCCCCCACACAAGTTCCATGGGATTTAAGTCTGCGTGGTAAGGCGGAAGTCGTATTATGGTGTGACCCGCGTTTCTAAATTTCGTGTCAATCGCATACTGTTTCACATAAGGTACACTTTGAATTTTTAATTACAATTTCCTTTTGTTTATTGTTCACAATGCTTTCACTCTATTCTCCGCATCGATTTCAGTTTCGTTTGCAGGTTTGTCTGTCGCTGAGAGCCACTGTACCATGAAAATCGTCATATTTGTTTTAGCTTAATTTTGCTGAGTTGGCACCACTGGTGCTCTCAACGCCAGACCAGTGAGTAGAAGAGTGGTGGGGAGGATGACGTAATAGGAAGTGCTCCGCAGCGATCTGCGCATATCGGGACTTAACTTGTCAGGCTATAGTCTCGACCCGATAAGTGCCTCATAGTGCCTTAGTCTATTTTTGGATCTCCTTTTGAAAACTTTGGCATCCTCTGAAAAGGAGCATTTCAGCTCTGAAATTTGAACTGTTTTGTCGTTCAAACATTTTCCTTTAAGGTGCAAAATTGAAATATTGATACGATTTATTTTACTTCGCTTTTCTACCACTTTTGGCTAATCGCGAAGATGAGGATGAATAATGGTAAGATGTAATTGATGAAGGAACAAATGCACATGGACAATGCACAACGTAAGACCTCCACTGGGCTGTGAACCCAAAGACATCAGAGTCTGGCGTCTGCACTAAAGCCTGGCGAAAGAACAAACTTCAAAATTCTATTCTTGTCTTTTCTGTCCAAAGCCAGGGAGGGTCATATGAACCGCTGAACCAATCAGCTTTGTCCAGTTGCCGTGCTGAGGGAAAATTCTCGTGGTATTCTGCGTTGCCAAATGTTTCGTTTCGAGTCGCTTTCGAAAAAGGTGGCGCCCTCAACACGGTCAAGCACGGCGAAGCCTAATGGTTGCAGCTTCGTAGCAAGCTCAGGTTCCCTGCCTTTCCCTGAAATTCGAGCGAAGGATGCAACTTTTCTCTGTGGTGCAAGGTTTCGTGTACGACTGGACAAAAATCAGGCATGTAGCAACGCCGCTTTTCCCCCTTTGAAACTCCCACAACTGGAAGCGAAAAGTCAGGGTTTCCAGAATTTCATTCTTTGGAAGGGAGGTTGATATTTGGGTATTTTCAGAAAGGGCCACCCCCTTATACCGCTGACTCAAGTCGAGAAGATGGGCGTCGACTACCCTAGAAATTTCCAACGATCATTTCAAGTAACAAAAAAAAAGAAAGCTTGTTATTTTTATTGTTAATAACTTAAACAAAGTTCACTTATTTGGTATTCGAGCAGAATACCGAAGTAAAATGCTCCAAATCGAAAAAAAAGTGTTAAATGCAGAAACTAACTTACATTTTTATCTCCCATTTAGCTACATCAAAGAATAAATGGTTTCATAGTTTTCAAAATTCCAAAAATTAGAGTTTTATATAGTGGGTCACACAACTAAAAATTTTCCATAGCTTTTAAAGCTTTCTCTTGAACGAGGTATATAAGGTTAATAACATTTGTGTGGATATTCACTCGTCTGATTGATAGAATATAAAAGTCTCCCGAGTATGTAATAATAAAGAATAATAAAATTGGAATAATACTTTTTAAATTCTATTAGTTTATAATCGTTATTATTGTATAATTATATTGTACCTACTTTGGCCATAAATACGGTTACAAACTTTCAGCTTGGACTATACAGCCGGTAGTAAGGCTCATGAACCATGCTTGTGCTGAAGTTCACTCCTGACCATTGTGTGTTCAGCTGTGAAAGAGCAAGCGTGTATCATCTTGTGCTTTGCATGGAGTGGGGCGAATATGAAAACAGAGTAGCCGTAATTGCTCTGCATATGCTTGGGAAGTCACTCGCTGAGATTTTCCAGCCTATAAAAATCCCGAAGATCAGCAAAAAGTTTGTGTATCAGACAATCCAGAGATTCACTGAGACTGGTAGCATGAAAGATCGCCCAAGAGTTGGTCGACTTCACACCGTATGAACAGCGACGACTGTTAAAGCAGTGATGGCTCGCATCTGCCAAAATCTTATCCGGAAGCAAGTAATAATGGCACAGGAGCTGAACATTTCACAACAATCAGTGTTCATGGCACGTAATGAAGACCTTGGAATTGGAGCTTACCTGTGGAGTACTGGAAATTTCCTGACGACACAAGTGAAGAAGCAGAAAGAACTGAAATCGAGACGGCTCCTGCAGCGGTACGTTGCCAATGGGCATTGCAGGATTGTCTTCACTGATAAGAAATTGTTCACCACTGCATCAAGTTTTAACCGCCAAAATGAAAGGGTGTATGCTTCAAACTCTCGAGAAGTTTGTGAGAAAGTTCCCAAAAATCAGAGATGCCACCAGCCCTCCTCAGTCATGGTTTCGTGGGGGGTGAGCTATGAGAGTTCCACCAGGCCTCATTTTTTAGAAAAGGGCTTAAAAGCCGTGCGAAAGTGTATGTGGAAGGTGTCCTTGATCCTCTCGTGACACTGTTGAACCAAACAATGTTTCACAATGAATCCTGGATGTTCAAGAAATATTCTGCCCCACCTTATAAGGCAAGAACGACGCGACGGTGACTGAAGACCAGTGTACTCGATTTCATCTCCACTTTTGACTGGCCATCTGATAGCCATGATCTCAGTACCTTGGACTACAAACTGTGCCCAGAGCTAGAGGGGACTGTCTGCAAGACGAGGCACCCTATAATTGAAAGTTAAAAGCGCTCCTTGATAGCAGCAGGGGCGGACTTTCCCATCAAGACCATCCGTGCTGCAATAGATGCCTGGCCAGGGAGACTTCCAATTTTATTATTATTTGCTATTATATACTTGGGAGACTTTTGTATAATAATATCCATAAACATGCTAATAGTTATTATTTTTGTTATTATTTATTTCAAGTTTTATTAATGGCTTGGACCCTTCTACAAAAATTTCTAGCGACGGCCCTGGTCGAGAACGAGTTTAAATATCGAGAATAGATTAAGGGAGATTTCACATCGAAGCGACACGTGTAGCTTGGAAGCGAACCCTAAGTAATCAATTGAACATTTTGAACAGAAGCGACACGACAGGCTGCACTTGTCGCTTGTAGGTTGTATGTCGCTTGTAGGTTGTATGTCGCTTTGACTGGCCTGTTTTCTCAATACCGTGAAACATGTCGCCTCAAGGAATGCGCGGTGAATGTTTTGCTTTACGGAGAATTCACACCGAAGCGACAGACAACATTTATCGCTTGGGAACGAGCCAATCATCAGCAACGTTTTACACCGTAGTGGCATAACAGCCTGCGTTCGATTGGTGAAATCCTCAAGCGACATGTGCTGCCTGTCGCTTCGGTGTGAATTCTCAGTTAGACGGAATGAGCTACTGTCGCTTATCGTTTGCAGCTTCCGTGTGAATTCTCCGTGTCGCCTGTCGCTTGTCGCTTTGGCGTGAATTCTCCATAAGAACAGGGCATGTTTCCTCACGAAACGACAACAGATCGCGCTCTCATCCAATTTAGTGCCCCCATAAGAAAGCTGGTGTCGTTAATCTGTCCAGAGTGTGCAAAGTTCAGCTCCGCGTGATGTTTCTACTCATCAACGCCTCGACCGTCCGAACAGCTGAAGACAGTCCTTCATTTCGCCCCTCCCCCTGCCTTACAAGACGCCGAAGGCTGCAAGAAGAGTCCTCCGGGTGATTTGGCAAATTAAAAGAGAGTTGCCGGTCTGTTTGCTCAAGGGGAACGTGTGTTGACTCTCGGTAACAAGCTCTCTGGGGTGAGCGTCTAGGCTTGTGGTGTGTCTACGTCACTATAGAAGAAGGAGGAGAAGAATCAGGCAAATTTGCATACAAAAGGAAAAACAGTTGTGAGTGATCGAGTTAATTGCGGAAAAGGTTTGCTTTGTCTCTAAGTCAGGATTAGCGAAGCTGCTAAACCCAGAACAATGTTGCCAAATCAGCTCTTTTAGAGCCAGATCTGGTTCCTATCGTCAGGAATTGTACAAGGCGCTTTTTATCACCACCCTACAGTTGAAAATATAGGTCTTATGTAGTTCCAAAATTTCAGAGGGTATTCGTGAAACGTTAATTGGAGACCATGTTGCATTAACTTTGGATCGTCTCTCCATTAAATATAAGGATGTAAACATTTAACTTCTACAAAAATGTCATTCATGGTGATGATGATTGTGATATACCCATAAAAAGGCATAATACAATGCGTTTGTTTTGGCTCTGGGCCGAGATAGCGCGTGACATGGCGCAGATGCCGGCATTTTCGTCCCGTAACGTCTCGCTTAGTTACGTGCACATCTTTAGCATGGAGACAATTATATTTATATTGCATAACGAGTACCTACCTGTGTTATAGAGAAAGCAGTTTTATAATAAAAAATACGAAACGCGTATCATTGTATTTCATGTTCTTGTTAATATTGCTCTTTGAATTTCTTTTGTTTTTTTTAATAACTCTAATAATACTGCTAACTGCACTACAAATGAAAAGCTTGGGAAAATACTTAAATAAAAAACCGATATAATGGACAGAAAAAGCAAGATTTCTATATTTTTTCGTTCTCTTCGTGTTTAAAACTGTTAATACAACAATTAGAGCTCTCAGTTTGCCGCCAAATGTTGTGTATAAAAGAAACAAGAGCTTTGTTGAGACTTTCGCATCAGACTTACTCGATAATTCTAAATGTTTCATTGTCGTCGAGAACGTTCTATCAGACAGTATAGTCGATGCGCTAGCTTCGTTAACGATCGACTGGCTTTGGAGTCCATGGAGCCCGCCCATCAGCTGCAACAATCACATTCAACGCACAGTGTTGCCACATATCTACTCTCCACATCTACTCTACACCACCTTGTCCCTCCGCGCACAATCACCTTCCCACGGTCTCCACATTGAAGTTGCAAAGTACGGCAACAGCGTATCCGCAGTCATGTGACTGAGACTCCACGTGGAGTAGACGAGCAGAATGAAAGCTGCGCCCATTGGCTGAAGGTTGAGTGTGATTGGAGGAAAACAACTCGCCTGCTGTTTAAGCCCACCCACGTTCGTGGCGGCGGCTTCCTTCAGTTCTTGGACGTTAACGAAGTAAACGCCTGTACTACACGCTGTTGGCTCGCGTCACAGGTTGTATTGTCTTGTATATGTTCCGTTATTTGTAGAGAAGTGAGATACGGACATGTAAAAATAATTCAAAATCCTGCGTCTTCACGCAGACAGCTTTGTATGTCAGATATATGGGGCAAGTTTCTCGGGGAGTTTCATGAAGCTTGGTGAAGAATAATGCCGTTCTCAAGAAGAATGGTAGTTCTCATAAATACTTCTGGTATTCTTCTACTTCAGCGTAGGATTAACATCAAAAGTTAATCGGAAGATAACATAAACACACACACACCCCAAGGCCAATGGCGTCCCCCCAAATCATATCATTCGCGCCCTTAAACCACATCGTAATCCCCACAATATTTAATTACGACAGCGTGTCTATCGAAAGTAACTTTTTTCTTAGCTTTACTGAACATTATAATTGATCTGACCCTCCTTCCTAAAAAGGGGATCCATCACTCAAGACCACCCCTAAAATCGTTCATCATAATCGAGAATATCGCGTGGATCCCACTTTAAACTGTAGGTTCAGTCCCAATTTGCCTTAGAGTGCATAAAGTGAACTTAAAACACCAAACCAATCAATCGAGAATATCGCTTGTCTTGTAATGCAGCTTTAGTATAAATCTTCATATTAATCTCATTAAAGCTCCAAACACACATATTAGCAATAAAATATACAAATTTTTACATCCATTTCTTTGCAGCCTTTGAAGAATATTAATTTAATGGGGTGTCAAAACTTTTTTAAGATCCCGAGATATTTAGTCTTTTCCATTTCCAGCTTTTCCTTTGGCACATTCGGGGTCGATAATGTGTGGATGCCTTATCGCTAAATACAGTCTCCAAAATGTAATGTTTGAACTCTCTCTCCACTGCAGAAATCCCTTGACAATCTAAGATTTAACACTTTATCAAGAGAAATCTCCCCCTTTATATTTCATACTCAATCCTATACCACCAAAATTTCCATGCCAATTTTAGATTTACTGTTAATATTGAAGAGTGGATATTGCCTCCTTCAAAAAATTAATTCTCAGTCTCCACACCAGAATTTCCGCAACAATCTAAGACAATAGTAATACACAACATTTGGATACCAGCCTCAATTTAATGCTCAATCACCATACTCGCCATAATCTAACACCTAGAATTGGATACTGTCCCACCCAAAATTTAATTCAGAATACCTCTCAGGACCCACGTGTCACTTAAGGCCTAATATGTACGAGTTCGATATCCCCCCCCTCCTTTCGATAATGGCCTAAACACTTTCATTTCTTCATGTAATGGATTAAATATGGTGCATTTAAGGTGTAACATTTTTACATATATGTTGGAAAAGATATAAATGTTAAATTATATATTATTTGAAAGGAAAAAAATACCCCCAAAAAAAAATTTCGATGGCGCAACCTGCGCCATAAACCCCCCTGTGGGCACCCCTGAACACTATTGTGACATGTGTTAGGAAGGAACAAGGAAGTGTAAGCATGAGCTGCAATGCGGAGCGGTGCTAATGTAAAATGTGGTAAGGTTGTTGACGTATGGAGGGGGAATGATTGGGTGTTTTGGAGGAAAACGAAGAACAAGGGTAGAGGAGTTGAATTACAGCCGGCAACGAAATAGCATCCATTCAGGAGAAGGTCCTCACTCATCCCAGGTAAATTATACCAACCTAGCACCCAAATGTGAATCTGTCTGTTGTACCAGTTATTTAGAAATGGGGGAATAAATAGGTAATTCGACTATGTAAATTCGTAGGCGTTTGTTCGCTCCTTTTGCCAAGTATGAACATCCGCCTATTTCATCCCCAATGAACGACATAATTACCTCTCGCAGCCCTTCCTTATTTCTACGAAGGCTACGCTATGGAAGTCATACCGTGATTATAATAATTATTACCTTGTAATTAATTTATATTTATGCTGTATCATTAATGTGGTCCATACTTTAATGAATAATAATAATAATTTATGTTATAATTAGGCCTAAGCAATTTTTAAGGAGGGGGTTGAACTGACCTACTTGGGACGTCGCGTTTTCGTGCCAAAGGATTATGTCACCCTAGTTTCATAACAAATTGCAGTTCTCGGTAAGCTCACTGAAGTTATGCCCAAATTATATAATGAATATAAAAGAAATGAAAGTAGAAGATATGCGCATTGTAGCAGGTATACGCTAATGAGTGCCGTTAATCAGAAGCTATGCGGCACATACCTCTCTATACTCTCGACTACACCCCTGAACCAATCGTCTTCGGGGGCGTGTGCCTCGATGAGTGCCAACAACCTCAGTTGCGAAGTAAAAGCTGTAGGGGTAGCATCGCTCTCCCGTTTCAATGTTGCCAAGTGTATCTGTTTTGTCAGTTGTTTCTATAGGTTTGTTTGAACAGTGTTTGGGTGTTTTGTTTACTAATTTTCCGTGCTTTGTGTACAATTGTACACCTTTTATCCAGTGACGGCGCTGATCAACTCTCTCTCTCTCCCACGTTTTACAGTACGTTCGGCAACATGCTGTGCATCCGACGCTCATTTGTTTCGGTGCCTCGTGACCCGAAAATGCCCGATGTGAGTCGAAGAGAATTCAACTCATCGCTGATTCGTTGTTACCCAGCCGCCAGCTGGAAATGCGAGAGCTATAATATTCCCCATCGACTGGAAGAACGAACGTAATATGAACAAAAGCACGTGACTTCTTAGAAATAGTTTCTTTCCTTTCCTATAAGCGTTAGTTCGGGCGTTAATTGGTCATTATCCACTATCTAGTGCTTTTAACTATACTTATTCTTACAATACAGGTCTGGCTGTGGTGGGGTTTGTTTCAAGTCCACGAATAGATGCAAGGCTCCCAGACGTCCCGAATTTAGAAGGGACAGTCCTTTCATGGGAAGTGGTCCAGAATAAATATTGGTACTTCAAAATCGTCCTGTTTTTAAGCTGTTTGTCATCGTGCATTCTAAATTCATTTTGGAACTTTGCAGAAATTGTATAATCTCAGCTTGCTGTTAGTAGGAACCATATGTGCAGTGCCGGATTAGCGAACCTACTTGTGGGGGTTCTATTTTGAGCTATTGCCGTTTTTTTGCTAGTTTTAGATATCACCTCTAAGAGTGATCGCTTAAATCTAGACTTGAAAGAGGGGAATTGCTATATTACTTACTCAAATGTTCATTGACTATTGTTAATTTTAGTGTAAGGGTTGATCGCTTAATGTTAGATTCAAGGAATCTACACTCTTAAGAATTTATTCTTATACTAAATGGCAAGTTAGCCTAAATGTTAGCTTTAGATGTCTGTAGATATAGTATATACTATTTCAATGAATCGAAAGAAATTACTGACATTTTCCCCTTCACACTGGTTTTTATAAATACTCAAAGAAGTAAGTATTTTCACTCTAAAGTCTAAATCAGAAATAAGTTGTCTCGCAAAACGAGGATGAAGAGAAAATTATTTTAAAATTTCATACAAACATATTTTTTGCAAAATATATTCCAATCTGGAAACAAACTAAAGCCATAATCACATATTACTTACATGCAGCAGAAATAGGAAAAAAAAAGTACGGACTCGCATTTGCAAAAAGGACACGCGGAATTCAGTCTCTAGGAGACGAAACACTCGGTTTTATTACCCTCTTATCGGCATGGAGAATTTTTCTGAATGGATATTGCACAAGATCACAACCTTACAACCGGCAATGTCAATGACAACGCTGTAGGCCATGCAAAACCAATAAAACCTTATGCAAGAAGGTGTTCCACAAATCCCAGGATAAAATTTCCCATGTAGGAGATAGGGATTGAAGTGGTTCGGAGATTGGGTATCCTGATTCATGGCGTGCCCAAAATTTTTTAAAGAGGGTTATGCAGTCAATCCTCGTTTTGCCATCTTTTTCTGCCTTTGACGTTCTTTTTTAAAGAACATTGGGCCAAAAGGGAAGGGGGTTATGATCCCCACAATCCCCCTCTTGGGCACGCCACTATTTTGATACATTATTTTGTTTCTTATGATATAAAAGGCAAACTTAGTAAATTTTCGCGTTATTTTGTTAGTTCTTATTGTAGAGCCGACCCTGACTGATATGCAGGTGAGATTTACACAGGTGGATACTTTTCAATACTTTTTTTGTGTTTTGTGCACATGTCTTGAATGTATTTTTCCAATTGATATCTTCTAATTTTATGTTAATGATATGAAAAAGTAATTTCACCAAACCATTATTATTATTAAACAGAGAGTCAATGTTCTCCATGTAACGTCACATATCCTGCCCTAAATATTCTAGACGAACCCCGACTTATTTATTCCATCTTGGAGCAGATTTACGTCAGAGTGTAACTCAAGACCATCGAGTATACTCAACGAACATGATGTCATGGGTATGCCACATGATATTTAAGTTTCTTGTAGAAAGCTTACACTATCTTCCATTCAGCTTGTCAATGTAAGTTTGATCTGGCAAGCTGGATTCAAGTTTGATGTAAGTGATACTGTGCAAGTGAGTGTTCTGCCAAATCGTTACTGCCGAAAGTTTAAGCTAGTTATGACAAACTTGATGCAGGCTGCCTTGGCAAGTTTGCTGCAACTTCGACTTATTTTGACTAGATAGCTGGGTGCAAGTTTGCTGCAAGTTCACAGCTTGCCATGGAGAGCTTGCTCCAAGTTTGCTTCAGGCTTGCAGTAAGTTTTCTGTGCTATTACAATATAATCTGTTTCTTGCAACTAATTTTTCACACAAGGAAAGCCTTTAATTAGACTAACATTTCGGAACTACCGGTTTGTGCATCATTTCGCTAGTGAATAAGCTGAAAATTCCAGAACTAGAAAGTATAGGTCAGACTTATCTCTACAAATTTCACTTTTGGGAAATTCCAAAGAGATTTTCGATTATGAAATTTTTTCAAATACAATTAGACATGAATGAAAGGTGTCGGCGTATCATTATATCATTGCTGAAGTTACAATGTATTTGCATCACTTATAGTTAAGTCTGCCTAGCCAATGTAGGCAACAGAAAAAAAACAATGTTTTTAAAAGCGATTTGTCGTATTTTAAACAACATCAGCTTTTTATTTTTATTAACATCTTTTCCAAAAAAGGCACTGTAGTAGAGTACTTAAGTGTGCTTTCCCTATACACGAAGTTCCTGCACGTACGTACGTTAGTTCTCTTTTCTAGGCGTAGAAAACGGTGAACGATAGATTTGATCTGATTATTTGGATTTATACGTAAATTTCGCTGCCCCTGGCAACCTTGTAAGTCCCGAAGACTACTCTAGAACATCTGTTTTGAACTTGTGGTGGCCAGCGAGCACTCCGTGCAGTAGGAGTTTCCCGCCTGCAAATTGCATCGTAAGGCCAATAAACAACAGAGCAAGAATGGGACAGCCATTTGCGTTTAGAGGTACAAAATACTGTGGAGAAAGGGGCTCTCATTATCATGGAACCACCTGCTGCTTCTTCTGCATGAGTGAAATGGCAGAGTGCACTGTTACTCACGAATCAGTTGGCCTTAAATTTTCCCACCGCAAGAACGCGACCGACGAAGCCTCCCGCTTAGCTCCCTTCATCCTCTCCGCGCTGCTCGCTCTGCAGTTAAGTGAATACGAGAGCGCTCTCTCACCGCGTTAACGCACGTAATGTAAATTGAAGGAAAGTAAGCAGCGTCGCCAGGCACATGTAAGAGCCACTTTTAGGCATTTCTAGAAGGCAATTTTAGTTCAAATTTGCGATAGCTTTTTCGTGTGAAGATTGATTGATTGAATTTGCATCGCTTTTCTGCTACTTTTGGCTAATCGCAATGGGATCAATGGGGCCCCAATGGTGTAGTGGTAACGTCGTCGCCTTGTAATCTAGGGGTCCAGTTTTGATACCCGGTGGAGGCACATAGTGCTTCGGATCCCACTTTAAACTGTTGGTCAACCTGATTAGCCTTTCTGTGCATCCAATGGACTAAAAATAAACTCAAACACAACCAAAAGAAGCATACATGGCCCGAAAACATCACAAGTCCAGCAGGAGATTTTGCCGTCTGCGAATTGAGACGCCAGAGCCTAGTTAGTCTGTAAGAATGCAGTCTAGGGTGTGGAATAGAGATTGACATTTGGGTGTCTTGCGTGAATATGTTGTCAATGCTTCCAAAGTGATACTTTCGCATTGTGTTACCAATCGCCATTCTCACATGCACCACTTCCTTCCCACACGGATTCTGTTCACAAACAAACAATAGTACCCATGGCTTCGAATTACACCACTGTGAAGTTGTGTATTTGGCTCTTTTGGGGGGGGGGGTGAATGCATCGACTCGCACTATTAATAACTTCTAGTTATTCTTCGGTTGGCCAGTAAAGTAGTTACAAATCTCCATGAAGAAGAATTTATATTGAAAACATAATGCACAGGTGTTAGTCGTGAATGATTTTATCTTATTGACGATCCAAGTTTACGTTCTAAGACTTTTGAATCGCCCTGTATACATACGAAAAATTGGGGAAATTTTCTCACAGATGGAGACTTCTATGACTGGTGTCTGGCAGCACTGAAGGTTTACACGAAGCAAACCGAACTCCTTACTCATCAAACTGAGAACGCTGCACACACTTTCAATTGTTTTTTTTTCCCCCGCTTGGTTAGCTGTCTCGTTCCCCTCCTCCGTTCCCTGTTTTAATCCAGTGGAGTGCTTCGCGAGCGGGAGATTTACCGGTTAAATTTTCTCCTGCCTTCTCCTATGGGAAAACGTGATTGGCCACAGACTACTTTTCCAATCATGGTGGTCGATATTTTATTCCCGATGTTGTAGCCTTTTAACATATTGAGGTGTTTGGTGAGTGTTAAAGTGGCGGTAAACCAGATAGCTTACTTCATTCTTTAGAAACATCACAGGGTGAGAACAAGATAAATTTCAAGGCGGGGGGGGGGGGGAATGCTGAGGTTCAAGCCTAAATTGCATAGTGTAAATAATTCCTGTTCCTTGTTTTTTGAAATTTTGCTTTTAGAATTTTAATGTCGTGTGTTCAGCGTCGCTCCAGGATGAATCACTTCAGGTTAAAATGATGTGTAGAATTCGAGACTTCCAGAGCTTCGGGAAATTTCGAACATTTCCCGTCCCGAAAATTTACCGACGTCGGGAAATTGGAATTTTTTCCCGTCCCGAATGTCGGGATATTAAAAAAATATCTTTGGGTGTGTGTGCACGTGCGATTGTACGAGTGGGCAGAATCAACCAGTGATTGAGCCGAGACGAGACCAATAACGAGACGAAACGAGTTTTGATACTATCCCATAATACCAATCACTGAGACTACATTTTATGTTGTACAGTGGTATCCATTCAAATTATTCATGGCTATTTTAATTAATTTTCTCTTAAATCCTGTGTGTTTTTAAGTGATGTATGCTGTGCAGAAGTTGTCAACAAGTTTATTTGAGATTTCTTTTAATTCTGGAAGATCTTTTTTGTCAATTTGTACGGTAATACTCATGGATCCCACTGCACTTGGATATTCAGGCTCGTGAATTAAACTGCACAGCCATAAGAAAAAAATACACTTTTGGGACATTTTTATAGAAATTACGTTTCATCACTTTTTGAAAAAATGATAAATATATTCTAAATATGCACACAAGTGTTTCCAGTCCTACACTTACAGATACTAAAGATTGTGTGTGGTAATGATCATTGAAAGTTAACGAGTTCGTTACGTCACTTCCGCTTGCTGCACCTATAAGCAGGATAAGATAATGTCAAAAAGTAGTTCCCTTACGGAGGAAAGGGTATATTTCAAGGATAAGTGCGCATATTGTTCAAGAATTTTGGCTTATGGTGTACACAAATGCGAAAATAATGATGATGGACATGCATATGCGAACAACTTTATCTCACTTAGCTGCATATACCAGTTAAATTTCCGGTGCAATTACATTTGAGTAATTTGAGCTGTTTTATCATGTTATGTAATTCCCAACTCGATGGCCTTTTACTACTTTTTTTTCGTGATTAAGCGCACTAGCAGTTTTGAAATATTCGTTATGTTGATAAGATAAAAACTGCAATAAGGCCAGAGGATACGATTCTCTGTCACGAATAGTAACAAAACCATCCGCGTAAGCATACAATAACTGTAGAAATGTGAGAATAATTTAAATCAAGAGAACTTAGAAGAATTTACACGATCCCTCTTGGAAGGAATGGTACGGGATTGCCAGGTTAGGCAGCTTTAGACGGAAGCATTCCCTTTAACATTTTTGCTAGCATAAATGAAAATAGTGTTACTTACATGCACCTGGCAACCATGGAATGGAACAAGACTGGCCTTTCCTGTTTCTTTCCAAGCGGTGGAAAATGTAATCTCATCGCATGGTTGCCAGGTGCATGTAAGTAACATTATTTTCATGAAAATTTCCAAGTCTCTTTTTTATTGTTTTCAGTATTTGCATGATATATATAGTTTCCAAACACACCTTTTGTGGCACTGAAACACCAGCAGTGTTGCCAATGCACGGTCTTAATTTCTAAAAACAATGATTTTCCTAGTTCGCCCTTAAAGACGCCTCATCCGATTGGCTATCGGTAGAAATGAACATTTCTTTTTTCACTGCCATAGATGCCGACCTAATCCACCTAACCAAACTGAAAATTACCTACGGCATGTCCGTACATGTGTGTTATGTGCCATTTTTCATGCTTTGTAAAAACTTTCATTTACACTTCCCGTTACATCTGGCAACACTGTGCAGACACTAATGAAATCCAATCATTGTACCCCGGTTTAAAAATATATGTGTGAACAAGGCTTCAATTTGGTATCAGGATTATATGTGTACCACTTCCGGTTCAAAAGTTGTACTATCCCCAACTCCGGGTTGCGTTGTAAATGGAACACCTGACATTTCGGCAAGCTTTTGCAATTACAATGTCAGCACGAAAGACACGTCGAGTTACACCATGTATGGTGAGTGCAAGTGAAATAGTCTTCCATACGTGTACTGTGTACTAGTAAGCAGCGCCATTGCTTTGTACCTAAAACCTTTTTGTAGGAAACGTTATTCCTCTCGGTTGAATAGTTATCGGCTTTTAAAAATGTGAAGTGATACGTTGTTTACATCTCACTCGGTCGCCATTACAACTGCACTCGTGACCTAGATGTCGCTTCTGATTGGTTCCGCTACGAAAAATGATTCGGGCCGAGCCTATCCTTGAGAAATGCCATGAAATATACTATGGCATCTGAAATGCCTTAAAATTTATTGCAGTTAAAACAATTTAAAACAAGTAATGACTCGAGAGGGCTTGACCAATGAACTCGTGGCATCCCCGATGGCGCAGTGGTAGCGTCGTCGCCTTGTTATCAAGGGGTCCTTGGTTCGATACCCGATGGAGGCACATAGTGGTTCGGATCCCACTGTAGGTCCAGTCCCAATTAGCCTTACTGTGCATAAAGTGGACTTAAAACACCAAATCAATCAATCAATCAATGAACTCATGAGAAGGGAAGTGAGTACAGCTACCAGTCATTTGCAGCAGAGCGCACTGCTTTGCTCCGCCCACTCGCTTTCTCCCCTTCTCCACCGTTATGCAAGTCCTTGCTCCACATCCTCCCAAGACAAAATGTAGGCTAAGTTATATCAGATAGTTAATTATATAATATTTTAAAATATTTTTGTCATATTTGAAGTGTTTCGTTTTTTAAAAAACTCTCTAGACCTTTTTAAAAACTATTTTTGCCTGTGGATGTATGGAGAGAAAGAAAGCGTATCAGAGGCAGAATTAAAAACAGAAAAATCGACAAGGAAACAACCGAATAAAGAAAGAATGATGAATGAGAAAGAAGGAAAAGAAATAATCAGAAAGAAATAAAGACGAAGTTATAGGGAAGTGATGAAAAGAGAGAGAATAAATACTAAAGAGAAAGTGAAATATAGAAATACAGAAAAATGAGTGTCAGAAATGGAGAGAAAAAGTAATATAGAAACCAAAGAACAAGAGGGGAAAACAAAAAAGGATCGCATGAAGAATACTGGCATCAGTGCGCTAGACGTTTAAGATTCTATACATGTCACACACTCCTTACACAAACCACACCCTTAGATTCCATCGGATCCTGTCTCCAGCTCTGTCAAGTTATGGATGAACTCAATGATTTGTCACAATCGCCAGACACATTCAAAACGATGAGACTTGCTCCTATGTTCTGGATTCAATAATCAAGGAGTTCCTATTTGTCGAGTGTCAAATAGCTGTTTTTGACTCATAAAAATTCAAAACAATTTTAATAATGAACACAGTACTCTATAGAATGTCAAACATAATCAGTACAATGTCTGTAGTGGTGTAAGAGTCTCCCTTTAAAGCAAGTAGTGTCATCCGAACCGAGACGAAAAAAGTCGCAACATGGATTAAGGGGGAGAGGGACAACTTTCCCTAGGTCTTTCTCGCTGCGGCAGCTGCCGATCACTGTTGCCAACTTAACTCTTTTGGAGCCAGATCTGGCTCTTTCGTGCACTCGTTTGCTGTGAACTGTGGTATCCGCCCCCTGCTCCACTATGATGCCACCACTGGCCCACAAATGCCAACTTTTGCCATGAGTGTACATTTTGCACGTGACGTGATATTGTTATATTGCCTGCGTCACCCACCCCCTCTTACCTCCCCAGCTACTTTTATATACTTCTTTATAACGCCGTGAAGATGACATAATATTGTTATCTGGGATAATGCTTAATTTTTTATTTCATACCACCATCGGTGAAATAATTATTATTTTATTATTGTGATGCCGCCAGATCTAGACGGGAAAAACTAAGAATAAATTGTCATAGCTTTAAAGTTAACAGTAATAGCAGCACCCACCCCGCGGCAACTAACATTACCCTAGGAGGCACTTTGTTGAGCCTTGGAAAATCTAGCTCCTTGAAAGTCAGTTTTAAATCCATTTAAGGTGAAATTTAGCTCTTTTATGCGCATCGGGTTTGGCAACACCTGCGGAGAGGAGTTTGTGCGCCGGAGAAATACATTACGCTCATGGGAGTACTTGTTCTCTTGGGAATATCAAACTTCCGATTGCGTACAAACACATATGCACGGAAAGAGAGCAGGCTAAAGATTTTGTCACCGGTTGCAAAAGTCGAAATGTCCATGATTAGACGTAACTTGAAGTTGAAGGTGCCTCTCCATAAGGGACATATGAGATCCCGTAAATACTTATTCGTCATATTTTGCACAGATCGTATCTAGCTTAATAATCAATTCCACTTTCAACATGGAGGGAAATTCATGCTCTCTTTTGCGTCTGTCGTTTTCTTCAGTAGCAGTTCACATTTCGACGTTTTTGAAACAAATGTCCAACTGGTGCCTCAGTTTACAGCCAAACTAGTCAGAAAGAGCCAGATGTGGCTCCAAGAGAGCTAAGTTGGCAACACTGCCACGGGGGGAAGAGCTTGCGAAGAGCTCAGTGGAAACTGTCCCGCATGCCCTTAAACAAGAATATACGTAAATCCTGCGAAAGCCCCCACACTTATTGTTTTTACATTTCTCATTCACTCGCAAACACATGAAAAATAAACTACTTCGTTGATACCTGTTCAAATTACAGTAATTACTTGCATGCACTGGTTGTCACTTGTGCTGGAGGTTGAAGGTTATGACATTGACCTTGGCTCGTTTCGAAAGGAGCTGTTGGCTGGAAAGGCTCTACAAGCTATTTACAAACACGTTCCGTGAAGGTCAAGGGACATTTTCACTTAATTACCTCCACCTTTTTACCCAGAGCGGAATCCCATCATGCCCCTGGATCCGAGAAGTCTTCAATCTGCTTCTTGCAAGAGCTGAAGCAACAAGTTATTGGAGTTCTTGGCGGGGATAATTGATTATCCACTTCCCTCTTCGGGTAGCGTCACACGATAGATTTCTTGTCAGCATTTGTTGTCGAGAGAACCCTAACCAAATGCGCCCGCAGGATTTTTTCTCAGGGGCGGGCAGAATAAGATTTCATATCTTGCTTTTCATACAAACTTTTATTATTATTATTGCATTATTATTATTAGTAGTAGTAGTACTTTACAAATCATAAAATTCAAATTAAACTTTGGTATTGTGTACGGGTTCAGACTCGAGTTTACGATTTAAATAGAAACTGGAATCGCTTTGCTTCCTTTCCAAAAACATCTATCACTTTGTTGGTGAACAGTTCTATGTCTTTTGTGCTTTTCATAATGCATAGACATCAAACAGAGACCTCTTAATCTACTGTCCTTCATGGACCATGGCACCTCTGATCCATGTTTTTACATGCCGAAGGGTACTATATATTATATATATATATATAATATGTGTGTGTGTGTGTGTGTGTGTGTGTGTGTGTATTATAATGACGAGGTGTGAATTGTTAAGGTCATATCCCAACATCAGGAAATAATTTGCCAACTTTTCGAAATCTCGAAACAGCCGAGAAATTCCATATATTCTTAAATAAAAGGGGTTAATTCTGGATATTTTCTGCTCTTTATGTGTCTGAAATGTCTTAAAAGTAACAGTTTTTATTCCAGAAGTGCAAAACAATCACTTGAAGAGGAAATAGTGCTTACAATTCGAAATTTTCACCGCATCGGGAGATTTGGAAAATTTCAAATTCGAAAATTTTCCCGATCGGTCGGTTCCGAATGTCACAATTATTAATATTTCCATCCCAATACCCCGCACACGTCTAGTTATGGCAGCTAACAAGATTCTAATGTCTCTTCTGAAAACATTCTCTCGTTATTTCGTTGTAACAGACAGCGTGTAAATCATAGCAAAACTATATTATTTTAATAATATCGCTACAATTTCATCATTCCAATTACACCAACTTTTCCCAGATATCTCAGGGGGGAGGGCAAGTGCCCGCCCTGGCTCCCCCTTGGTCCTAAGAACTACAAAAAACGATAATCAAATCTAACTGGGCATTTACTGGCATTTCTTCAAATGTTGAGCCGGATCTCAAAATTCGACCCCACCGATTCAGGGTTTGAAATCCGGCATCGATATTTCTAACATCTAAAGGTGTACGCACGGGGGAACGAGGGAGGGCAAGTTGCTCCCTTAATATTTTCACTTAGAAACTCAATGTAGCGGGATTTTATAGCCATTAACTCCTTCAGACCTGATTTTTTTTTTCCAATAACGAAAACATTTTTTTTGCTGACATGTAGCTATAAGAGGTTACAAAAACAACAACATTTATTTTTTTCTGAAAACATATCCATATATTTTTGGCATGTACATGATCTAATCTAAATCTATCTTATAGTGAAACAAAATGTAGGATATTTACATTCAATGTCGTCAGCTATTCCAGCCATCATTGCTATTTACTCTCTATTTTCTGTCTGTGATACCAGGTGGTAGTAGCTTAGTAATTTCTCAGCAGACGAAATGTAAAAAAAAACATGCGGAAACAGAATCAAATGCTGAAACATTCGCCATCACGCATTAAAAGAATAATAATAAAAGTGATGTACTACAGACCTAGTCTTTAAAAAAAAGCATTTTCAAACTGATGAAAGCGTTCCGAGCTAAGAAGGGTAGGGCATTATTTCTTATGTACGGTCACTGGCAAGAAAAAGGGGACACCTAACTCCTGGAATACTAGCTTCCTGCAAGGCGTTATGTGTGTGTTGCCTAGCTCAACAGCGATAAGTGGATTTTAATAGCAATTTCAATCAATGCCGTAGAACAAGCGAGTTTTCACGATCTATGTGTGCTATTTCTATTGCCCGTGATTGTACTTGGATGACGTCAATGACATGGTGGAGGTACTTAAAACGCGTCCAATATCTGAACAAATACTAACTATGTAGAAGAGGATATTTTCTTAAGGCTGCGGAAGTTCATATTAATATTGGAGTACCAACGATGTTTCATATGCTACCCAATATTTGGTACTATGTGTAGGCCTACATTCATTTCCCAAGAGCGTGTGTAGCGAAAATTTCAGTTTAAGGAAATTGATTGAATTTGATAATTTTACGTCGCTTTTCTCTCACACTCACAACATCCATGCGCAGGCGGGGATTCGAACTCGGTACCCCTGGAGTCGTAGCGCGTTGTGCTAACCACGCAGGTGGGCATTAGTTTAAGAAAATCCATGGATTTTATTTAGACTCGGCTTTCCTTAACTTGGGAGTTTGACATACCAGATGGCGCAAAATTCAGTTTACCCATACAAAAATTCAAGTTTATTCATAAAATTCCAGTTTCAGTGGTTTTGTTCAAAGTGTCCTCCATTGTTTGCAATACATTGTGTGCTACGATCAATAGCAGAATTGTAAATACGATGCAGTAAACTTATATTATTACTGATGACATGAAACGCATTGATAATCGAGTCTTTCAGTTCATCCAAATCTGTCGGTGATGATGAGTATACCATATCCTTAACAATTCCGCACAAAACAAAATCGCATGGCGTTAAATCACAAGAACGCGCAGGCAATGAATGGTACCACGGCGTCCACTCTTCAAATGTGTCATCTAACAACAAACAACCACACTACAACAAGCCAGAGACTCAACTGGCGACAAAAGAATAACAAGTACACCGTTGGCAGTGTCACACAACAATGTTACCAACCGTATACCTAAAAAATATTACTTAGCACAAGAAGCACATACACTATCGTAATACTATTATCAATGTCCTTTTGTGCCACCCTGTATTGTGAATTTATCAAGATAACGTAACGAAGTACCGTTAAAATTACTAAAGTAATTTCTGTAAGGCGTCATACTAAAGCAAGTAACGAAGAAGTAACCGTGCTACTCAGAAGTGAAAGTGTAGGATGTCTGAGGCTCTTTTGCGATTTCCTTCTGGCCATGACATCTAAGGCTTCTATCTGTTCGTAGACGTCAAGCCTTATCAAATTTCCTGAATCCCCGCATATTCAGTCGGCTTCTGTTGCAGGACCGTATCGATTCCGTGTTCCATTCAAATCTGCTCGTACCTCGTTGGAAGTGCCTTCAACAAACTTCACAAACTCTCTCTCTAATTGCTGAAGCAAGAGACCATTCATACCAGCTAATGTAATTACACTTTTAACCTTTTAAACGGCGATGTCTCGAAGCATTTGTCGTTTTCGCTGTCGCACGATAACACAGCACGGATAGGACAAACGAAAATACGAGGGCTATTTTTTTTTTTCAACCTCCGATGTGGCATGAAATCAAAACCACAGTGAACAGCAAACTGGGTTTATTGACAAAAGTTACGTACACGTATAATCTACTTTTCAACGTAATCGCCAAGAAGATTCAGACATTTATCGTGCCGATGCACCAGATTTCCAATACCCTCTGCAAAAAAAGGTGCCGCCTGTCTGTTGAGACAGGTCTGCACGGTGTCCTGAAACTCCTCCTCATTGGTATGGAAGCGCCGTCCTCCCAACCACTTCTTCATCGCCGGGAAAAGATGAAAGTCACTCAGCGCCAGGACTGGGTAGTGATCAAACACTTCCCAGTGGAATCGTTGAAGAAGGTCTTGGGTTGAAGAAGCAACATGCGGTCGGGCATTGTCATGAAGGAAAACAGTGCCTCTCCGTAGTCTGCGCAATGTCTCACAGTATGCAGCCGCATTGATTGTGCCGCTCTGCGTGTAGAAATTGTATCACACTACGCATTTCGCACTTGGCGGGAGAGTCGATTGTAGCAGACATCTCTACTGGCTCGTCGCTCAGCTTCAACTGAAGTGTTGGTCTTGGCAGTGGTGGCGGTAGTGGCAATCACGCTGCGTGACGCCCCGCTTCCTAGTGCTTCACGGGCCACCTAGCGGCGCCATCGGAGGTTGAGAAAAAAATAGCCCTCGTAATTTATATTTCTATAGGTTGTTTTCCGTTGCGCTTCTTCCGATTGGGTTGATCGCGGCGATGAGGATGAATGTGACGAAACACAGTTCACGCTTCGGGCAGGATTCCAACCTAGCACCTCTGGTTCGACGTCGAACCTTCCATCACCTTGCTGATGAGGTGGGAATTGGTTATGGGACATGCCAACGGATTCTGACTGCTCAATTTGGCTTGCGTCATTTGTGCACCTGATCTGAAGCAGCAGAGTGTTGGTCTGCAAGGAGCTTCGTCCGTTTGCCTCCAACGATCCAACTTTCTTGTCGAGGTGATGAGAGCTGGGTTCACGGTTACGGCCCTGACACAAAGCAACATTTTCCTCCCATTCGAAAAGTCCAAACTCGCCAAGACAAAAAAAAGCAATATTTCAGGTGTTTATTATATGTATTTAATGGAAGCCTCCACGTTCTGTTTTTCACAAAGTACGGTGCCATAAGGCTACTGATATTAAGGCTGAAGGGGAAAATACTTTTCTCCATGACTGTACATGTACAGAGTTAATGTGCGATAAATAAATATTAGTTTCATAAAAGCTGCTAATTTACTTGAACAACAATATTTGCAGAGTTTAAGTTCTTCAAAATAAAGTAATGGATGAAAAATTAGTTCAGTATGTGAAATGATTAGTATGAAAAAATCAATGATTTATTATTAATTTATTATCTTAATGTTTTCTTCTATTCATCTTTGCTATTATTTTTTTTAAAAAATAATGTACATTTATCACGCCCTCTCACCCCCCCCCTCCCCGAAAGGGGAACGGATTTCTTAGCATCCCCCCGAAGTTCGCCAACTGAAACCCACTACTTTTCGATGGGGGTTACAGCCCTCTTTCCCCTTTTGGCCAGTGGAAGGTTATCCTAAGTTGAAAGTTGCAGATTCACCAGAATTATATTAAGAGCGAAGAGTATTCAAGCTGGCAGGATAAATGTGTGGGTCTCTTCTAATCGCATAGCTGGTTTATCAAGCTTGCTAAAGTACAACACATGGCTTTTGATACCCTACAAACCATGTTATTTAGAACGTGGCAGAGCTGCTGGCATTGGTCCAAAAGTACGAGCATATCAACGCAGACCTGGTCTTCTGAAAGTGTTGGAATTACATTAAAGACAAGGATGTATTTGGAAGAGGCTCCAAGGGGGTCCGAGCTATAAAAGAGTTGCTATTTACTAAAACTAAGATAAATACTTGTTTCAGCCTCACTCACATGAAGGTAAAGGGTGATTGTTATGGATTGAAACAAACTCATATATTGATTGAGTTTGTGTTTTAACTTCACTTTATGCACAGTAAGACTAATCGGAACTAGACCTACAGTTTAAACTGGGATCCAAACCACTATGTGCCTCCACCAGATCGAACTCGGGATCCCTTGATTACAAGGCGACGACGCTACCACTGCGCCATCTGGGAGGCCCTAAAAACTCATATATACTGCAACACCAAAACATGTATCTATTCCCTTGGAAAATATGCAAACTACAAGCTTACCCTATGACTTAAATATCTGACATTACTGCCACTGCTTCCAGACCACAGCTTCATATTATTGTGGATCTGTAATCATGGACTTCACTTTTAATCAAATGGAACTAACAACTTTCTTTGTTATTTTAAAAATTGTACATCTTTCTATTTGTCTTCAAATATATATATATTTTTTTATTTTTTGACTGTATTGGTATTAAGGCTGTTTTATACCCTGTTCAAACTTTAAGTTTCAAGCCATTGTACAGTTTACGGAGCTTTATACATAAAATCTTGTAATTTTATCTGAGCATTTAGAATGGGCCTTTCTCACAATCCTTAAGCTTCATATATAAATATGTGATGTTATACAGGGTGTCCACATGAAACCTCCCTGACTTTAAATTACAGTTGTAAGGAAAGTTTTCGACACAGAGCCTTGCGGTTTGCGGCATCATGCATCAACTCAAGAAGTTTTTTATCTTTTTTTTAGCAACGATGACGAAAGCACAAGAGAGAGCGCAGTGCGTGGTATGCAACATTACTCCAAAGACATTTCAGACGTGCGTTCGAACAGAGCCACCAGACGTAAGGCCAATTAAGGCTTGGTATCCCTGCTGAAAATTTTGTCTACTGTTTTAGTAGATCTATAGGTGTTTTGAAACATCTACTGTCTTCAGATTTTCAAATAGATATTAAAACAAATTGTAAATCAGGAGGAATGAAAAGTTATATTAACAGCCAATATGTTGAGTTGCATACACTGTATACAATATTACATGTAATACTGAAGAGAACATTTCACTTGTATTTCTTCTACTGTGCATGTACCATTGAGTTTCAGTAGATTTCCGAGACACACAGTAGAGTACAGTTGATAACAGCAGATTCTGTCTACTGAAAACAGTAGAAAGTTCCAGCAGGGATGACAAGTTCCTAAACAATCCATGACCCCCGACATGCTAGTGCACACATGGGTCGAGATCGAGTATCGGCTAGACATTTTGAGGGTTACGAAACGAGTAGAAGTGTACTAAATATTTTTTTAAAAAAACTTGACTGAGTTTCTTTACATGATGCTGCAAACTCCAAAGCTTTATGTAGAAGTTTCCGTACAATTGTAGTTTTAAATTAGGGAGGTTTCATGTCGACACCCTATATTTCTATGCTATTTATTTTACCTCGTCATTTGTTATATGTAATACTCTTGACTAGTCTGCAAAGACTGGGGACAGTATTGAAATGAGAATCATGCCAGAACCTGTGAGACTTGTTGAGATGAGACAAGGGAAATCACCACCAAAAGGGAGGAAGCGGGTGGCTGTAGTGGACAAAATAGTCCTATCGTGCCTAAGGAGACAGAAATTGATAGAAAAAGATGGAAAACAGATGAAGAACAAGACAAAAGCTAGGGAAAGAATGCAATGAAGACATAAAGGAAGGGAAAGACGAAAAGATTGTAAGATACAAACAGGAAAGTGAGAAAAAATAATCTTCGTAGCCATGACAACCATTGCTGCAGACTCCATCTGATCAGACTGAAAATGAGACAGGCATCTGTAACATCGAGACGACATCAAGACTCACTGCCCAAAAGTTTTTGTCTCATTTCATACTCTCGTAAATTACATTGCAAATTATATGAAAATTTCGGGTAATACTGTGAAACTACGTAATTTGAAACATACCACAGCGGTAGCTACTTGATTATTTAGATAGGTAATATGTATAGTTCAATGATATAAGTTGTTTTTTTAAATATATTTTTAGAGTAAACAAATATGGAATACCATTTTTGTTTTGGGTCATAACTAGTAAAAAAAAGTAAAAAAGGAATGTTTTGCTCTGATATGTACGAAGACATGTTAGGTGTAATGTGGTAAACATCTTGTTCAGTAAAAGACACTTAGCAGAAAATTAGACAAATGGGGAAAAAAGGACAAATGTGTTCCTCTTTGAACGGGTCGATAAATATGGAATGCCTGGTGCTATGTATAGCATACTACATAAAAAATAAAATATAAGACCTAAATGTTATCTCTGTACACCAAAATAAGGAAAAATATATTGACAAACTAATACAATTGTGAAACATGACAATCTGGTAGCAATGAGGGACGTAACAGCAGAAACTGTTCCAACAGCCAAGATGTGTCCAATAAAACTATTTGCAGAAACCACCAACATACACTTAGCCTGAATATCCTACACACATTCTTGACAGGCCAAATTGGACCCACTGCTGACCTTGATGATACAATTCCATATTTATTGCCCCTTCCATATTCCACATTTGTCGCTCTCCCATATTGGCTTTCTCTTCCCCATTATTCAATAATATTTCAACACCTCCACCTATTTTTTAGCTCCAAATGTGCACATTTCAACAAAAACGCGACACATTCAAGGCACTCACATACACTACATTGTTTGCGACTACATACATACCTGCAAAACTTTCTCCACGGCCAAAAACAGTTTTTCTTGTGCATTAACCAGCAAACACCTCCAGGTTCCACCAAGGGAGTTTCACAACTAACAGCCGGCTATTAAGATGTGGTTTATCAGCGTTTTGCCAGATGTCCACACATATTTATCACCCTATTCCATACTTGTCTACTTTCCATTACAACATTGCAGGCAAGACTGAAACGGAACCAAAAACAAGATTGGCATTCGAAACTCAAGACTGAGAACAACACATTCATTCTGAAGACGACACGATCAATTCCTTCTTGTCTCGTCTCAATACCGTCTCTGGCAAGAACCTCCACATAATTAAATACATTTATAGATACATGTCATCGCACATTACTGTTTTGCAAAATGTAATCTTAAAATGTTTTCCTAGTAACTCAATCGCAAAATTTTCCCTCTCATTTCAGAACCAAGATGTCCAAACTGAGCTACAGCATCTTTCCAATCAGGGAGGATGATACGGAGCGAGTGCTGGATTTCCTCCGTCGTTCCTTCTTTCACGATGAACCTCTCAACATGGCTGTATCATTGATGGCAGACTCCTCAACATGTGCGGAACTGGAGGACTACTGCAACAAGTCGCTGACGGAGGGACTGTCCCTCATGGCAGTGGCCAATGAGGGTGGCCGGATAGTCGGCGTCTGCCTCAACGGTGAAATGAGACCAGAAGATGAGGAAGCGGTGCACGACGAAGCAGAGCAATGCCCGAACAAAAAGTTCCAGAAGATCCTCCGCCTTCTGGCCAGAATAGGACACGAGGCAGACATCTTCAACAGATTCAACGTGGAGCACCTGTTTGAGGTGAGGGTAGTGTCCGTGGACAGTGCATGGAGAGGGCAACGCATTGCCACCAATCTCCTCCAGAGAAGTCTTCAGTTGGCACGTGACAAGAGCTTCCCCCTCTACAAAGTCGACTGCACTAGTCACTATTCGGCACGAGCAGTTTCCAGCATGGGGCTGAAGTTGGTACACTCACTAAAGTATGCCGAACACACAAGAAACGGAATCCAGGAATTGACACCGGACCCTCCGCACATGGAAGTCAAGACCTACGTCTTGGAACTATAGTGTGTTTCCAAAATACAGGGACGAGTAATACCCACAGAAAAACTAAAACATATCACTGTGATTTGTATCATATAAAAATATATTTTATTTTAGATCCAGAGTGGACTGGATGACGTGTAATATATTTGATGAGCTACTTTTAAGTACAAATATGCTGTATTAAATAAACTATGTAAAAGTATGTGTGTGTCGTATTTTTAATGCACAGTCCCTAAACTGTATTGGAATGAACAAGACGTCAAAGAATGTACACAATACTTGCTTAAAGACCCTTGCCAATTAATTATTTATTTAAATCAGTTTAAAATAAAGAAAATAGATTACTTCATACCTTACCAACATTCCAAAACATGGGTTTACTTTATAGTTTAAAGCATTTAATCTAATAATTACTTGTTTACATCATTCAAATGACGTAATGGTTGGATAAAGTCTTGTCTTCAAACTCATCATTTTACATACAATATTATTAATATAACCTCAGACTTCAATGTGAAATACTAATAATATAGTTCATTATTTTTAGTGCCGTGCATATCAAATGTCAAATATAGCACAATAGCTACTGGGTCATTCCATGTCAAATCATCCAGAATTTTGTGAAAATCTCACCCAACATCCCCGATTTTGATGAAATTCGGTATACTTATAGAAATTTTGATGCTGATTACAAAAATGACAACGTTTTTAAAATTGGTCAAGGGGGTCAGAAGTTACGCGCTTTTTAAGATCTCCGTGTACGCCACATGTGGCTCCACTTTGAATGACACGCATTAGGTTATAAACAATCGTATCTTTCCTCGGGTTTGCCGTAGAAACATCAAGTTTCTTTTCCTTTGTTCAGAATAGTATAAGCTTTAATTTAAATAACGTTTAAGATGAATGCATCAATAAACATGTATTTTTATGTATTTTTTTAGAAAAATAAATGACTAATTTCAAGAGCTAATTTCATGCAATGCACCCCCTTGAATTTCCCCACAATTTTATATGTAGGTAGCCCAGAGTGTGTACTAATGCCTGATGGAAAAATTGAGATGGGTAGTTCAGAGACAGGGTGATAAAAAATAATTTGTATAATATGACATGAAAAGTAAATCTTATTAAAAATGCTTATGTATTTAGCAGAAAGCCTTAAGTACAATATGTTTCAAGCTACAATATTCAAAATGTATGTTCACTATGTGTGAATGTAAGCATAGGCGTAACCTGGCGAGGGCAAAGGAAAGCACTTGCCACCTCCCAAATTTATAGATTAATTAGAATTTACAAGTTAAATATATTTTGAGATCCTCCTAGCACTTGAGGAACAAACGAATAAAGAGTAATAATTGTGATTTTTCAAATGTATTTATGAAATAATCCTGGACACTATTTTTATGCGATGAAAAGCTTTGTGATTATCTCAACCCAAATATAGTTTCCAAGTGACACCCATTAAGATAGTACCTAAATAATACTTGCTCTATTGTACTCTATGCATTGAAAAAATTTCATGTACTATAAATTGTGCCGTTCACATTTTAGATGGATATTTGGCCATTTCAAACACACTAAAGTATTTGACTTATCACTATAACTACATATGTTCTTCCATTTGTTAATGTCCACTGGACACTGCATACTTTTTGGCCAGCAGTAGGAAGTTGATAGCCCAAGTGGATGCAAGAACTTAATAGCTACATCTTCATTTTCACATGGACTTTCGAAGCAATCCTACAAACAAGTTTCAGTCACGCACACACATGCTACTACATAACTGTTTACAATTGGAATTCGGAAAGCCACTTCTTCACAAAAGTAAAACCATACCGTTATACAAAACATATTATATCAGCACTTACTATTTTTGCTCTGACTGTTAAACAACTAGTGTTTCGAAGTAACTTGTTACAAAGTTACAAGTAACAAGTACTTTTTATTTAGGAATTCTAACTATAACTAGCTACTTTTATAAGTAAGTACCTGTAACGTTAACAACGGTAACAGAGTTACTTTTTGCAATAGGGAAATAGCTAAATTGGGCAATTCTGTTTCAGACTATAAAAATAAAATATGTACCTTCTCCGGATGCTTGGAATTGCTTGCAAGGAAGCTATGCTTTGTTGCATGCTAAATTTTAGAACATCCACGCTTTACTGCAATTCATTTCTAATTGTATGTGAAAGCTCCATTGTTTTTGGTAGACTGCTGCATTCGTTTGTAATGAGGCTGTCCAGCTAGGAAAGAGTCATTGTCGAGAGAGTGGATCTTGTTGAACTTGGAATGGAGGAGAAAGAAATAGGTGCAAGTGGAATCAATGACACCATATTCAAAATACCGTGGTCAGCATCCAGATGATTTCTTAATTATAATCGTTCAAGCAAAGCTGACTGTGTTTTCAATCATTTATTTGCAGTAATAATGTAACTATATGAGTAGTGTAATTGGGTTGTTTCAAAGTAGTACTTAGTAGGTATGCATTTGTAGCTTCTGTTTTTTACCAATCGAATATCAGTTTTTGACATATTTTGACAATTTTTTGTCGATGTTTTAGCGTTTAGCGATGTTTTAGTAAAATTTCCCTTTTTTCCCACTCGTACTTGGTAGGTATATCACGATCTTACGTGATACAACTTAACCTATCTTTTTTTTCTTACGATTTTTTAATTTTTTTTACGATCCTAAGTGATATAACTTAACCTATTATTTTTTTTTTATTTACGCACCGAACTAACCTTCAAGGGATTCTGTTTGTTTTAATATTTCAGTCGAGAAAAATAGAGAACATGAAGACGATACCTGAGGAAATAGTTCTAGTGTTTGCTACTAGATGTCACCACCGGCGATGTGGACGCAGTGTGCTCTCATAGTGTGACAACACCGCGTCCACATCGCCGGTGGCGACATCTAGTAGCAAACACTAGAATTATTTCCTCAGGTATCGTCTTCATGTTCTAGTGTTTGCTACTAGATGTCGCCACCGGCGATGTAGACGCAGTGTTGCCACACTATGAGGGCCTTCCCAAGGGGCAAAATTTCCCTTTTTGGACCATTTTTTCCCTTCACCTAAGCAAATGACATAATAGAATAATAATTAGTTGTGGTAGTAAAAGCAGCATTACTAGCGGTAGTGCAGTTGCGGTATTGTGGTATTTTTAATCGAAATTTCCTTTTTGGCTAAAAATCTCGGCATGTGGCAACACTGCGTGGATGCATAAAAGAACAATTATACACGACCTCTCTCGGTCCTCCTCCGTAGCCGTGCTTGTTAAGGCGTTCACTCGTTCTTGTCATTGTTCGTTCTACGTGTGGCCTATAGGTTCGAACCCGGTCGTGGTCGAAAGTTTTTCAGCGTGTCTAGGAGTCTTGATCAGCGTGTATATTTACTTCTCAAGTGTTGAATCTACGGATTCTGATCGGGGTTGTGTAATGTATATGTTGATCTTGATATATATATATATGGTGTTCATGTATGTATCCAAAGCACATTGGAAACAATATTCGATCATTAGCTGCGTTCAACCACTGCTGCGGTGGAGTGACCACCCCCTGTCCCCGGGGGTTCCCCCCCTGTCCCTGGACCCCTGTCCCCGGGGTCCTATTCCTGTCCCTGGGCTCGTGTTCCCGGGGTCCCTGTCCCCGGGCTCGTGTTCCCGGTTAAGTTAGGTTAAGTTGTCTAATGTCTATGTCTAATGTCTATGTGTAATGTCCATGTCTCTGTCTTTGTAGGTTTTTTTTTGTCCTAAGATATTTTTTTTTAACGCTGGACTTAGAAAATTTTCGATTGATGAAAAAATTGGTTCCATGACGACCTATGTTTATTTTGGTATGAGTGGACAGAGGACAGCGAGACTCGACCAACGCACTAAACCCGACCTCTCTACGACTATTCGTTCGAAAGTTACGAGTGATCAAAGTTTTGGGAGGTGGGCTAACTTCTTACCCCTTGGCCCCAGGACCACCAAAACTTGGTACACGTATTCTACACCTCCAAAATCGACAGGGGGGGTAGCTTCGCTACCGGGATGGGGGTGTTTTTCGATATATTTTTTCGATAACTCTTACCATTTTCGAGATATTTGCAAATTTAAGATTTTTTAACACAGGTCTTGGATAATTTTCGGAATATTTTTTTTTGGTTCCATGACAACCTACGCCAATTTTGTTATGAGAGGACAGAGGACACCGAGACGATGCTAACGCAAGAAATCCTAGCTCTCTATGATCATTTTTTCGAAAGTTACGAGTGATCAAAAACATTTTTGGCAATTGGCCCACCCTTGACCTCCAAGAACCTCCGAAAACTTTGGTACACGTACTCTGCATCACCAAAACTCGACAAGAGGGTCAACGGGAAGGATATTCGCGCTATCTCTTACTGTTTTCGAGACATTTTGCAATTTAACGCTGGACTTGGAAAATTTTCGACAGATGGAGGTCAAATTTGGTTCCATGACAGTAGTTGTATTGACTGTATTATAAGCACCACTTACAAGTGTAGAAAAGGAGAGGCTATTTGATTGAATAATCTGATTTGCTTACACTTAAAATAATGCCAAGAGGGGCCTATACAACAAATTCTTCAGGTGTGATATGCTCTTAATTTTAAGAAATTCTGAATTCAAGTGTAGAAAAAGGTGAAGCCTCTCAGACAGATTTGCCTATACTTAAAACAAAGGCAAAAAAGGCCTATACCCCAATTCTTCAGGTGTGATATGCTCTTAATTTTAAGAAATTCTGAATTCAAGTGTAGAAAAAGGTGAAGCCTCTCAGACAGATTTGCTTATACTTAAAATTATGCCAAGTTCCCATATCATCTTATTGTTTATAGTGTGTTTTTTCTGTCAAAATCCCAAGAATCTTAAATCCCCCCCCCTCAGACAGATTCGGCCATGTGTGTAAAAGCTATATCTGTGTGATTGTTGTTTATAAACTTGTCAAAAATATGGCTTTTTTGTATGAAAACATGCAATCCTGAATACAATTCTGGTTTTGTCTTGTTCTGTTAATATAAACACAAGTGAGACTTACAGAATATTTATTGCACAGTTCAAAATCCAATTTTGAATTGTATTTAGTTGATATAGAGATGAGGTTTTAAACCTGGTGAAGTGTGTTGTACATCAACATAATAGAACAAAACTATCACAAAAACCTAGTTACTGCTATTGTTTGGGTATAAAAGCACCAGCTCAGCCACTAACTGCTGAACCCAACTGATATTTTGTATAGAATTTTGATTTGAACCCCAAGAAATTTTATATAATAAACAACAACAACAAAAATGCCAAAACAAAAATATTGCAATCAGTGTAATAAAAATATATCTAGTTCTCATTGGGCTAGGCACAGGCATATTTGTGACTCTAAGAAATGCAGAAAAGCTACTAAATTGTGTCCAAGATGCCATAAAATATTAAGCAAGGCATATTACAAATGGCATAAGTGTAATTCTTATGCACAGTCATCAATATTGCCCTCACAACCATTCACATCTGGTCTGAAAAGAAAGCATGAAGCACCTCTTAATGCTGGAGCTGCAAAGCAGCCACGCTATGCACCCATCCATAGCAGTTTTAATGGCCAATTAAGGGATTATCGGTTTGTATCAGAGCCAAGATGTGGCATTGAGAATTTTTTGAACAGTATAAATCCTGATCTGCAGGCAATTCTTAATGCACAAAATGGCTCTTATAAGCTGTCCCTCAAATTGTTTGCACAATATAAGAAACCAAATGGCACGAAATTTACACAGCCCCACATAACAGAAACTGTACCGGTATATTCAAATGCAAATTCAGACAAAATAATAAGCAGGTTGATAGATCAATTGAATATTAAACACTCTGAATTTGCAGCAAAAGAGTCTGGATGGAGCCTATGCGGCTCTCCACACAAGTTATATATTAATATTTCTGAATTCAGCCCATTACAAGGATCTACATATTTGCCATTACCTGCCAATATTAAAAACAAAAGAGCCGTGGTTAATATTGAAAATAATGATGATAAATGCTTTTTGTGGTGTATATTAGCTGCTTTGTTTCCAGTTTCAAGGAATCCTCAGAGAATAAATTATTACAAACACCATGAACACTTTTTTGACGATGCAATGGAGGGTTTAGAATATCCAATGTCTGTTCAGAATATTGATAAATTTGAAAAAAAGGCCAGGCATATCAATGGCAAACAATTATCTATTAATGTATTTATTTGTTCCACTGGCCGTGGCAATTGCTTGATAGAACCTCTCAGAATCAGTACAATTGATGATGAATCTGCTATTCCGATTGATTTGCTCTTAATTGAAGGGGATGGCACATATCATTACACTCTGATACATAATCTTGAAGCTTTATTGAGAACACAACTAGACAAATCCAATACAATATTCAAGTTGTGCAGAAGATGTTTAAGTGTATTTTATGGTCAAAAAATGGTGAAAGGGGTTCGTGAAGAGAGTGCAGAAATTGCAAAAAATAAGTTAATTGAACATTTAAAATACTGTAAAAATCATAAACCTGTTCATATGGTGATGCCCAATCCAAGTGAAAATGCAAAATTCAAAAAGTTTGAAGCCTTGTTGGAACACCCAGCATATATTGTCTGTGATTTTGAATCAAATCTCAAACCCCTTGCATTCTGCAATCCAGATCCTGAAGAATCTTCAATTACACCATACCAGCTACATGAACCTTCCAGCTTTTATTATGTGATTGTACAGGATGGTGTTGTTACTAAAAAAGATTCATACTTGGGACCAGATGCCATCAAAATATTTGCACATAGAATAGAAAATGAGTGCCATGACATAGCATCTAACATCTTATTAAAATCAAAACCTATGTTGCCTTTAACAGACAAACAGATTGAAGATTTCAACAATGCAGAAAAATGCCCGTTATGTAAATCTGAATTTTCAGATACAAATATCAAGGTGAAACACCATTCTCATACAGATGGTAAATTCAAAATGGCCCTGTGTAATAGCTGTAATATTAAGATCAAGAGACCAAAATTTATCCCTATATTTTGCCATGGAGCATCCAATTATGATTTCCATCATCTGATCAGATATGAGGGGTTTGACAAGCAGAATTTAAATATTTTAGCTGAAAATGATGAGAAATATATATCTATTAGCAAAATAATTAAAGTTAATGGTGTTCCTATTCACATAAGATTTCTTGATTCCTACAGAATTTTATCTGCTAGCCTGGCCACACTGGCCACTCAATTATCTGATGATCAATTCAAAATCACATGTGCTTTGTTTCCAAATCAGGACCTGAAATTAATTAGGCGGAAGGGTGTATATCCATATGATTATGTTACAGATTTTTCTAAATTTGATGAGTGTTTTTTGCCACCACAAGAAGAGTTTTACAGCAAAATCAGAGGATCTGGAATCAGTGATGATGATTATCACCATGCCCAATTGATGTGGAACAATTTAAAATGCCAGACATTTGGTGATTATCACATGGCATATTTAAAACTTGATGTGACCCTCTTAGCTGATATACTTCAAGCATTCAGAAAATCTTCTATGCAAAATTATAGACTGGATCCAATATATTTTTACAGTGCCCCGGGCCTAGCATGGTCTGCAATGTTTTTAAACACCAAAAAGCAATTGGATCTGATCCAAGATCAAGATATGTATCTGTTTATGGAGCAATGTATAAGAGGGGGGGATGGTGCAATGTTCTCAGAGATATGCCAGAGCAAATAACAAATATATTTCCGATGATTATAATCCAGCACGGCCATCAAATTATATACTGTATGTAGATGCAAACAGCCTGTATGGTTATGCCATGATGGATAAATTGCCATATTCAGGGCTTGAATGGGTTGAAGATTTTAATATTGAGGATCTTCAGGACTTTGATGACAGTAATTATGGCCTCTTCTTAGAGGTTGATCTGACAATTCCTGATGATTTACACAACAAATTTTCTGATCTGCCCCCAATTCCTGAGGTTCAGTGCTCACCTGGCTCTAAACAGAAGAAATTGATGATGACACTGGAGCCAAAACAAGGCTATGTCATATATTACAAGAACCTCCAGTTCCTGATGCATCATGGTGTTCAAGTGACCAAAATTGGCAAAGTTTTGAGGTTCAGGCACTCAGAATGGTTGAAACCATACATTAATACAAACACGGAGCTTCGAACATCTGCAAAGAGCCAATTTGATAAATCTTTGTTTAAATTGATGGTCAATTCTGTGTATGGCAAAACTATTGAAAATGTCAGAAAACATACCGATGTTAAAATAATTACTGACCCCAGCCTGAGCAAAAAATTGGTTGCAAAGCCTAATTTCAATTATAGAAGAATTTATGATGAAAATATGGCACTTTTCAACATGAAAAAAACAAAAATTAAGTTTGATAAACCTATTTATGTAGGGGCTGTGATATTGGAATTGGCCAAATTACACATGTTAATATTGTATTATGATGTGTTGAAACCTTTTTATGGTGATTGTGTAAAATTGATGTACATGGACACGGATAGTTTTGTTCTTGATATTAAAACAGAAGATGTTTATAAAGATATGTCACAGCCTGAATTGTTTCAATACTTTGATACCAGTGAACATACATGGATTCAACCCCACAACAAAAAGGTGCCTGGCAAGTTAAAAGATGAGACACTTGGTGATGTTATTGTGGCATTTGCTGGGTTAAGTGCCAAGATGTACAGTTTTGAGACATGAAGTGGTGCTGTTGCCAAAAAGGCCAAGGGCATTGGCAGAGTGACTGTTGAAAAAGAGCTCCAATTTGAAGATTATAAAAATTGTCTCAAATCATGTAGCACAATCAAAACATCAGAAAAATCAGAATCCAGAGTGTGGATCACTTATTGACTAGCAATATTGTAAGAAAAGTGGCTCTGGACCCACATGATGATAAGAGATTTATTTTATCATGTGGCATACATACTCTACCATGGGGTCATTGTGATTTGAAAAATGGCAAACAATGCCCAAGCACAGAGCATGATTTGAAATAAATAAACATGCCTATGAACTTATTTGGGTTTAAAAAACAAGGTATTATGGACCTGCAAACACCACAACCCTCTTCTGATATAATATCTAAACTGAGTGGCTTGTTAATTATTCATCTGAACAGCATACTTACAGATTTTGATGATGAAACAGGCAAAATATTGTACATATTTAACAATAATTTAAATCATTACCAATTACCTGTAGGTGGGCAATTGCAATTTATTACAACTCCTGAGGGTGATGTCAAAATTTCAGTAGGGAGAAATATTTACAGAATTAAGCACTCAAACATGGTTTCTGGCACTGTTTATACCGTTTCTGCTGGTGACTGCTTATATATTGAGGTCCCTGGATCTTATGACAAGCTTATACCCTTTTTTATAGAATTAAGAATCAGATATTCAATAATAAATAACCACTAAACAAAATGCCTAATGATATTTTTGGCCATACAAGACATGAAGATCACAGTGATGAGATTTTGATGCTTGATGTCAGAGTCAAGAAATTAAGAAGTGATTTACAAGCTTTACAAACCACACTCAATGCCAGTCTTCAATTAGAAATTACAAATTTACAATCACAATGCATGGACCCTCTTCTTAAAATTGATTCTGAACTCAAATTATTGCTTCAGAAATATACTGATTTGGCCACATTGGATAATTTTCAAAGTTTGGAAGAAGCTGTAGCAGCTCTTCAAGCCAAATTTAAGACCCAGGCTAACAACTCTGAGCAATTGAAACAACAATTGGAAGAGCAAATAAATAATGTCCAGGCACAGCTCCAAACAATTGTCAAAAGCATAAAATCACAAGAAGATTTTGATCTAGTGATTTCCACTCTAAAGGAACAGATTCAGTCACTCCAAATACCTAATCTGGATCCTCTGAACAATGCCATAGCCGAGGTTAAAGAAAAAATTGAGACACTTGAAAATTTTATGAACAATTTACCATCTTCTGATGCTTTGAATGCAATAACTCGGAGTGTAGCAAATATTAAGCTGCAACTTGAAACATATGAAGATTTTGGAAAAATTCAAAGTTCCATAACCCATCTTGAAGGTACAATAGCAGCAGTGCAAAGTGATTTGGCAAATGTACTAGAATCCCGATTGCCCGGTATTGTAGATACCCTTGTCAGTGTCCAGAACCAAATCACAAAGCTTGAAAACCTCAACACTGAATCTGAACTATCTCATTTTCATCACTTGATAGATGATATCCAAACAAAACTTGAAATTTTACAACAATCCACACCCTCTCAGGCAGATATAGCCCTGCTCCAAAATGCTATGCAAAATGTGGCTGATGCTTCTGAATTAAACAATGTGAAATTGGCACTTGAATTTTTGCAAAATACAGTCTCAAATCTTCCTACATCACAAGAACTTAAAAATATTAAGAGAGCAGTGAATAGGATATTGAAATCAGAAGATATCAAGAATATCCAGGCAGAGATCAAACATCTCACACAGACAGTGGCCACTCTACCAACAAATCAACATATTAATGAATTGCATGCCCTGTTTGAGGATATCAGAAGACAGGCCCATGATCTTACTGCTCAAAATTCAAAATTGGCAATTGCAAGTGTAATAAAAATATATCTAGTTCTCATTGGGCTAGGCACAGGCATATTTGTGACTCTAAGAAATGCAGAAAAGCTACTAAATTGTGTCCAAGATGCCATAAAATATTAAGCAAGGCATATTACAAATGGCATAAGTGTAATTCTTATGCACAGTCATCAATATTGCCCTCACAACCATTCACATCTGGTCTGAAAAGAAAGCATGAAGCACCTCTTAATGCTGGAGCTGCAAAGCAGCCACGCTATGCACCCATCCATAGCAGTTTTAATGGCCAATTAAGGGATTATCGGTTTGTATCAGAGCCAAGATGTGGCATTGAGAATTTTTTGAACAGTATAAATCCTGATCTGCAGGCAATTCTTAATGCACAAAATGGCTCTTATAAGCTGTCCCTTAAATTGTTTGCACAATATAAGAAACCAAATGGCACGAAATTTACACAGCCCCACATAACAGAAACTGTACCGGTATATTCAAATGCAAATTCAGACAAAATAATAAGCAGGTTGATAGATCAATTGAATATTAAACACTCTGAATTTGCAGCAAAAGAGTCTGGATGGAGCCTATGCGGCTCTCCACACAAGTTATATGTTAATATTTCTGAATTCAGCCCATTACAAGGATCTACATATTTGCCATTACCTGCCAATATTAAAAACAAAAGAGCCGTGGTTAATATTGAAAATAATGATGATAAATGCTTTTTGTGGTGTATATTAGCTGCTTTGTTTCCAGTTTCAAGGAATCCTCAGAGAATAAATTATTACAAACACCATGAACACTTTTTTGACGATGCAATGGAGGGTTTAGAATATCCAATGTCTGTTCAGAATATTGATAAATTTGAAAAAAAGGCCAGGCATATCAATGGCAAACAATTATCTATTAATGTATTTATTTGTTCCACTGGCCGTGGCAATTGCTTGATAGAACCTCTCAGAATCAGTACAATTGATGATGAATTTGCTATTCCGATTGATTTGCTCTTAATTGAAGGGGATGGCACATATCATTACACTCTGATACATAATCTTGAAGCTTTATTGAGAACACAACTAGACAAATCCAATACAATATTCAAGTTGTGCAGAAGATGTTTAAGTGTATTTTATGGTCAAAAAATGGTGAAAGGGGTTCGTGAAGAGAGTGCAGAAATTGCAAAAAATAAGTTAATTGAACATTTAAAATACTGTAAAAATCATAAACCTGTTCATATGGTGATGCCCAATCTAAGTGAAAATGCAAAATTCAAAAAGTTTGAAGCCTTGTTGGAACACCCAGCATATATTGTCTGTGATTTTGAATCAAATCTCAAACCCCTTGCATTCTGCAATCCAGATCCTGAAGAATCTTCAATTACACCATACCAGCTACATGAACCTTCCAGCTTTTATTATGTGATTGTACAGGATGGTGTTGTTACTAAAAAAGATTCATACTTGGGACCAGATGCCATCAAAATATTTGCACATAGAATAGAAAATGAGTGCCATGACATAGCATCTAACATCTTATTAAAATCAAAACCTATGTTGCCTTTAACAGACAAACAGATTGAAGATTTCAACAATGCAGAAAAATGCCCGTTATGTAAATCTGAATTTTCAGATACAAATATCAAGGTGAAACACCATTCTCATACAGATGGTAAATTCAAAATGGCCCTGTGTAATAGCTGTAATATTAAGATCAAGAGACCAAAATTTATCCCTATATTTTGCCATGGAGCATCCAATTATGATTTCCATCATCTGATCAGATATGAGGGGTTTGACAAGCAGAATTTAAATATTTTAGCTGAAAATGATGAGAAATATATATCTATTAGCAAAATAATTAAAGTTAATGGTGTTCCTATTCACATAAGATTTCTTGATTCCTACAGAATTTTATCTGCTAGCCTGGCCACACTGGCCACTCAATTATCTGATGATCAATTCAAAATCACATGTGCTTTGTTTCCAAATCAGGACCTGAAATTAATTAGGCGGAAGGGTGTATATCCATATGATTATGTTACAGATTTTTCTAAATTTGATGAGTGTTTTTTGCCACCACAAGAAGAGTTTTACAGCAAAATCAGAGGATCTGGACTCAGTGATGATGATTATCACCATGCCCAATTGATGTGGAACAATTTAAAATGCCAGACATTTGGTGATTATCACATGGCATATTTAAAACTTGATGTGACCCTCTTAGCTGATATACTTCAAGCATTCAGAAAATCTTCTATGCAAAATTATAGACTGGATCCAATATATTTTTACAGTGCCCCGGGCCTAGCATGGTCTGCAATGTTTTTAAACACCAAAAAGCAATTGGATCTGATCCAAGATCAAGATATGTATCTGTTTATGGAGCAATGTATAAGAGGGGGGGATGGTGCAATGTTCTCAGAGATATGCCAGAGCAAATAACAAATATATTTCCGATGATTATAATCCAGCACGGCCATCAAATTATATACTGTATGTAGATGCAAACAGCCTGTATGGTTATGCCATGATGGATAAATTGCCATATTCAGGGCTTGAATGGGTTGAAGATTTTAATATTGAGGATCTTCAGGACTTTGATGACAGTAATTATGGCCTCTTCTTAGAGGTTGATCTGACAATTCCTGATGATTTACACAACAAATTTTCTGATCTGCCCCCAATTCCTGAGGTTCAGTGCTCACCTGGCTCTAAACAGAAGAAATTGATGATGACACTGGAGCCAAAACAAGGCTATGTCATATATTACAAGAACCTCCAGTTCCTGATGCATCATGGTGTTCAAGTGACCAAAATTGGCAAAGTTTTGAGGTTCAGGCACTCAGAATGGTTGAAACCATACATTAATACAAACACGGAGCTTCGAACATCTGCAAAGAGCCAATTTGATAAATCTTTGTTTAAATTGATGGTCAATTCTGTGTATGGCAAAACTATTGAAAATGTCAGAAAACATACCGATGTTAAAATAATTACTGACCCCAGCCTGAGCAAAAAATTGGTTGCAAAGCCTAATTTCAATTATAGAAGAATTTATGATGAAAATATGGCACTTTTCAACATGAAAAAAACAAAAATTAAGTTTGATAAACCTATTTATGTAGGGGCTGTGATATTGGAATTGGCCAAATTACACATGTTAATATTGTATTATGATGTGTTGAAACCTTTTTATGGTGATTGTGTAAAATTGATGTACATGGTGTGACGGTCCTGTGAAACCGCACAATATAATTATATGTTTATTGAAATTATTAATTTCATATTATAAAAATCACTTTATATTAACGTTTAAAAAAATGTATAATTATTACTTTGTACAACGTTAATTATGTTTTATGTTATTCATTGCACTCTACGCTGTATAAACGAGATATTTGGAATTCTAACGTTGCTATAGCAACGAGAATCAATAGTCATTATGTGATAGTGTGTCTGACAAAAATGGAAATATAAGTAATAGTGAACTGCATATTACTCAGTTATTTCACTAATATATAGACTCATAGAAGTTGTATCTTCACCTTCGCGTTTTAGTTTCAATTATTTATGAACGAAATATAATCGTGCAAATGATTGAATTGTGAATGTCACAGTATAATTGGTGGTCCAGTATTGTGGAACGTTATCAGCACGATCTTGAGTGATGTGTTTTGCGTAAGTGTTAACTTACACCATTGTTCTCGTGAATCTAGTTTGTACATAAAGTTATATTATGTACGCATCAAGTAATCCTTATAATCTAAGATCCAAAACAAGTCTTACAGCTAGATCTATCAATTGTGGTGATGAACCTGATGAATCACAAAATAAGAATGGTGCCATGAATATGGTGAAGTGCTGCAAAGATCCCGATAAGGAAAGGTTGGTAGCTTGTGAAAATTGTGGCCATTGGTATCATTTACAATGTTTGGGTTTGTCCGATAAGCATTGGGAGTTATACCAGTTAAATGAAAATTATTTCTGTACAGATTGTGATCCATCTTATGATCCGTTCAGTATTGAAGCTTTTGTGCAATGGAAAAGAAGTCAAGAAAATGTTCAAGAAATTGACATTCGTCCTTCTGTGTTGGCAGAGACGTCAACGGGGCAAAGTAATGTTCCATTTCAAATGTTTGATCTGCTGGCTGAGTTAAGAAAAATCAGCGAGTCACAACAGATAGAATTTACAAAAATTAGGGAAACTCAAGATTCTATGAGGCAAACTCAAGATTCTATGAGGCAAACTCAAGAATCTCAACCGCTTGAGTTTACAAAAATGAGGCAAACTCAAGATTCTATGAGGCAAACTCAAGAGTCTCAACAGCTTGAGTTTACAAAAATCAGGGAATCTCAACAGGAAATTCAAAATTCACAGCAACTACTCAAGCTTGACTTCCACGAATTGAGTACATCGTTACGAAAGGAATTAGCTAAAGTTGCCGAGTCCTGCAAATTAGCAACACGTTCATTACATCAGGAAATGGAAAGAGAAGTGCAAGGACTAACAGAGAAAATCGAGGAAGTCAACACTACTTGTACAGAGAATTCTCATAAACTTGCTGGGTTGAATGATCAGATTACAGAATGCCAAAACAATGTTTCAGGGTTGTCTCGGCAAGTTCAAAGACTTGAAGTCGTTGTGAGCAAGGATGAAATAACTAAGCGCGTGGAAGCATGTGAGGAAAATATTACTAAGTTAACATCTAATATTTCGACTAATGTTGAATCAAGTAATCCTGTTCAAGTTTACAGTTCTCATGTGAATAGTAACTGTCAACCTGGTATTCCTGCACGGAACCTAACCTCTCCTAAATCATCTGATTCTTCAGCGTGTGATGTTTCTGATGATGAACACAATCGCATTGCTTCACAAAGACACAAACGTTCTAGAAATAATCGAGTGAGAACTAGTAATACTAACAAGTTATGTCAATCAAACCGTTCTTTATATTCTGATGGTTCTGGTCAGGAAAGAAAGAGGCAAGTAAACCAAAAGTCAGCAAATCCGCAGAATCATCGATGTGACTATCCTGACAATTGTATGCGTTCGCTTACTCAGGAACCTCGACGGTTGGTAAGATTGAATGAACTTACTGTTCTTCCTAAATATTCTGGAGATCCTGAAAAATCAAGCCCACGTAAGTTTATTAAAACTTTAACGTCCTACTTAGACTTACTGCAAGTTCCTGACATGCAAAGGCTTGAATGTATTACTAATTGTTTTCAAGGACCTGCAGAAGGTTGGTATAATACTCATGTCGATTCGTTTACATCGTACAAACAGTTTGTTGACGAATTTCTGAATCACTACACGTCTTATTCGTTAACTCAGGCTCAATTATCTGAACTTAGAAGTCGTAAATATGATCCTAAATCGACGAGTAGTATGGAAGTTTTTGCTATTCGTACGCATTCAGCATATTATAATTTAGTTGATCGTCCAAATGATGCAGAAGTTATTGATATTTTAATCAATCAGTTGCCCACATCTATTGCACAAACAATATTAGCTGCTAGATTAGTTAAAATGGATGATGTAATTGCTTTACTAAAGAGGTTGGATTTAGTGAATTCAAGATCAAACAAGAGTTTTAATGTTCATGATAATGTACGTGAAAAAAATTTCCGACATAATGGGAATAATTCTAAAAGTTTTACCGACAATAATAGTGCAAGGGCAAAACTGAGAGTTCAAAGTGTTGCTAAAAGTTCATCGTTTGTGAACGATGATGAACCTAATGGAAATCAAGGTTTAAGACGTAACGTAAGACCTAATGATAGTGTTCATTTTGTTTCTTCTAGCGATGAAAATAAGAGAATTAAGATTCCACGTACAGATGTTCCATTTGTTGCAGAAAACCAACAATCAAACTCCAGGCAGAAGACGATGATATTTAATAGAAATAATAATTTTGGGAAACCTAACCTAACTAACAGACCATATAATCGTTACAGACGTAATGGTGCAGGGACTCAAAATTTCCGGCAAAATAGAAGTCCACAAAGCTCACGATACTTCAACAATAATGGTAGATTTATGAGCAACAGTTTCAATGCCAGAAACGAGCAAGAACAACAGCAATTTACACTGCGTCCTAACTCTCAGTTCTCTAACAATAATTTCCACTCATTCCAACCATGCAGTGTATGTGCCAATTGCGGATATTCGTCTTCTCAGTTGTCAACGGGAAACAGTTGCAATGCAACTGCAGTGGCGAATACTCCATTAAATGAAAATGCTCCATCTTTCGATCCAAGAGAAACTTCTTGTAAACAGTTCATTTCTTCTGCCCCTGAAGCAACATTAAACGAACGTCGCGGGTGAACGTGGACCAGTTTGCTCGCACCAACATAATGGAGGGTCCGTCTAAATCATATCGTAGTAATAATATAGACACAACTTGTCAGTATGCTGTATTAAGTAATTCCGTTTTATCTGAAGTTGATCATTGTTATCCACTTTCAATATTTTTTCAATTAGATTGGTACGAAGATGAACCTACTTGGATTTTAAATGATACTGGTATACCTACTCCTATTACTGATCAACCTTTGATCACAGGAACAGTTTGCGGTATTACCATACAGTGTGTCATCGACAGTGGAAGTCAGTGTAATTTAGTCAGCTATGAATTATGGTGCAGTATAAAATCAATTATTCCGAGTGCCAAACTGGATACCGTGGATCAACTTAAGTTATTGCCGTTTGCAGGACATCAGAAGTTTCGTGTTGCTGGTCGGAAGATTATAAGTATTTCAATTAACTCGGAAGTGTTTTCTTTGGAGATGTTTGTATTGAAGCAACTGCATGCTGAATTAATTCTCGGAATACCATTTTTAAGGCAATACAAAGCTGTACTCGATTTTAGAAGAAACGAAATTAGTTTGATGGCGTCTACAGGTTCCGAATTGGTTCAGTCATTTAACTCTAGCAAAAGCACAACTGATAGGGATCGCTGCCAGATGCAGGAAGTTAATATAGTCAAAGAAGCAGAAAATTTACTTGTCGTTTCTCTAGATCAGATCACAACGAAGGTGCGGTCGTGTGAATCACTCAACACGGAGCAGCAGTCTCAGCTTGAGAATCTAATAATAGAGTATCATAGGTTGTTTTCTGATCGACCCCGATCTGCATTCGTAGAACCTTATCAAATTGAACTAGACACAAAGGAACCAATCAAGGCACCTATATATCCGGTACCGTTCGCCAAAAGAGCAGCGTTAGAAAGGGAACTAGAGAAATGGAAGGCCTGGGGAATTATTAAAGAGATGTCTTCGCCTTATTTAAACCCAGTACATATCGTTCCAAAATCTAACGGTGAGTGGCGTCCAGTAGTAGATTTTCGTCGCCTAAACCAACATGTAATTTCACCACTTACCCATGTTGAACCTATAAACGAGCTACTTCAACATTTTAAGGGTGCAAGATATTTTTCTTCGATTGATCTCTCCTGTGGATATTTTCAAATACCACTTACGCCCGACTCATATAAGTACACAGCTTTTTCGTATCGAGGACGACAGCACGTGTTCTGTTACTTGCCATTTGGTATAAAATCAGCTGTTTCTGTTTTTGTTGAAAGAATGAATAAGGTGTTTGGACCAGAGACTCATTCATTTCTGATGATATATGTGGATGACATTTTAATATTTAGCCCAACAATAGAGAAACATTTTGAACATCTTGATTATGTTCTACAGACATTGCAGAAGACGAACATGTCCATAAAATTTGCCAAATGCAAATTTTTCCAAACGGAAATTAAGTTTTTGGGTCATGTGGTGTCTGGTTCCAAGATTAAGGTCGATCATGATAAAGACTCAGCTATTCTACAGTTTCCTGTTCCTCAAAACAAAAAGTCACTTCGCAAATTTTTAGGACTGGCAAATTGGAGGAATCGTTTTATACAGGGATTTTCAGATATCGCTAGTCCATTATATCATCTTTTACGCAAGAATGTGCCATTTTATTGGACACCTCAGTGTCAAGAAGCTTTCTTGTTATTAAAGAATGCTCTAATTTCAGCACCAGCATTGAGTCAACCCGACTTTGATTTGAGGTTTTGTGTTTCTGTTGATGCAAGCCAGAAAGGATTGGGTTGTGTACTTTGGCAAGTTGATAAAAATTGAAGTTGATGAAATTCGTGTCATACAATACGGCAGTCGTGCTCTTAGGGGAGCAGAGATTACATATAGTACACACGAATTGGAATGTTTAGCTATATTATTTGCTCTGGAGAAATTTGCTATATATCTTAAAGGAACTGATTTCAACTTATATTCAGATCATAAGTCGTTATCTTGGCTTAAAACTGCACAATCACTTAATTCTCGTCTTACGAGATGGGCTCTCAAACTGCAGTGTTTTGATTTCACGTTATATCATGTCCCAGGAGTTTCGAATAATATTGCTGATACGTTGAGTAGATTTCCGCCTTGTACTACTTATTCTGCACTTGATGATAAATTATATATCAATCAAGTAATTGTGGAAGATTCACAAGATGATACTTCTTCTATTTGGTTAAAAGCTCAACGAGCAGATGAAAAATGCAATAATATAATTTCTCACCTGGAAGATAGTACAACTGATAAAAACTTTTCAAAGTATCTTCTTCACAACAAAATTCTTTTTCATAAACCCAATTCAGATGAAATTTGTAAACTTGTAGTGCCACGTGAGCTTATACCTTTGGTATTACACAAAATGCATGATTTAAATGGACATTTTGGTTATCAGAAGGTTTTAGCAGCTTGTAGAAGGGCATATTTTTGGCCGTACATGAGAAAATCAATTAGAAATTACCTGAAAGATTGCTTAGAATGTGCACGAACAAAGATTGTAGGTCGGCCGTTGCGGAGAGATGAATATCACGTCGTTTCTCACCAACCTCACGATTTCCTCTCTATTGATTTAATCGGAAAATTACCAAGATCACGTACATATGAATATCTCCTCACAATTGTAGACGTTATGTCAAAGTTTGTTATGATTTATCCGTTAAGAAAAGCGACTGCCAGGGAAATTATCAATCGTTTTGAAGAACATTATTTTAAACATTACCCTGTATGTAATGTATTATTATCAGATTGTGGAAGCCAATTTACATCAAATGAGTGGAAAGCCTACATGGATTCAAGGAAAATTAAGCATATTACTACCACTACATACAATCCGAAATCTAATCCTATTGAGAGGTACAATAAGGAGATTGTTAGGTTACTGCGATTATTCTGCAATGATAATCACACCAGTTGGTATCCAAAAATAAATTCTATTATTCAGTTATTAAATCATTCATGCTCTTCAGTTACCGGATTATCTCCTAGTGAACTTTTCTTACATGAAGATATGAAGGACTCAATATTTGAAGAAATCAGCTGGCCAGAACACATTAAATCTTTGCCATGGAAACGCAAATTGTTTTTAGCAGAAATCAGGACTAGACAATCTAGAAGAAGTAGAAATATTAAGAATGCATTGAACTCGATCAAACTTCAAACAGGAGATTTGGTTATGATAAAAAATAGCCAAGTTAGTTCCAAAATTAACAGCCAGATTCATAAATTGTTCAACTTGTATATTGGGCCATTCCTTGTCAAGGAAATTAAGGACAATAATGCAATTCTTTACACAATGAACCAGCAATATTATGACAAAGTGAACTTTTCAAATCTTCGAGTGTTTAACTGTTCGGAAGAAAAGAGGAATCAACTCTGGTCTGAAAATTAAATTTATGAGAGTAGATACTTGAAAAATGAAACCATTTTGTTTATTATTTTGTACAATTGAATGTTGTATTATGTTCTGATTTGTTATTACCTGTTAGGCACAAATCTGTTTATGTGCACGTTGTTGTCGAATGTCAGATAATATTGTCCATTTGTAACTTTGTTGTAGTTATGTTGATACACATCTGACTGATTTATAAATGAAAACTCCTCCTCGTTGTTCCGTAGTTTTCATTTTCCAGAAGGAGGGGAATGTTGTGACGGTCCTGTGAAACCGCACAATATAATTATATGTTTATTGAAATTATTAATTTCATATTATAAAAATCACTTTATATTAACGTTTAAAAAAATGTATAATTATTACTTTGTACAACGTTAATTATGTTTTATGTTATTCATTGCACTCTACGCTGTATAAACGAGATATTTGGAATTCTAACGTTGCTATAGCAACGAGAATCAATAGTCATTATGTGATAGTGTGTCTGACAAAAATGGAAATATAAGTAATAGTGAACTGCATATTACTCAGTTATTTCACTAATATATAGACTCATAGAAGTTGTATCTTCACCTTCGCGTTTTAGTTTCAAATATTTATGAACGAAATATAATCGTGCAAATGATTGAATTGTGAATGTCACAATGGACACGGATAGTTTTGTTCTTGATATTAAAACAGAAGATGTTTATAAAGATATGTCACAGCCTGAATTGTTTCAATACTTTGATACCAGTGAACATACATGGATTCAACCCCACAACAAAAAGGTGCCTGGCAAGTTAAAAGATGAGACACTTGGTGATGTTATTGTGGCATTTGCTGGGTTAAGTGCCAAGATGTACAGTTTTGAGACATGTAGTGGTGCTGTTGCCAAAAAGGCCAAGGGCATTGGCAGAGTGACTGTTGAAAAAGAGCTCCAATTTGAAGATTATAAAAATTGTCTCAAATCATGTAGCACAATCAAAACATCAGAAAAATCAGAATCCAGAGTGTGGATCACTTATTGACTAGCAATATTGTAAGAAAAGTGGCTCTGGACCCACATGATGATAAGAGATTTATTTTATCATGTGGCATACATACTCTACCATGGGGTCATTGTGATTTGAAAAATGGCAAACAATGCCCAAGCACAGAGCATGATTTGAAATAAATAAACATGCCTATGAACTTATTTGGGTTTAAAAAACAAGGTATTATGGACCTGCCAACACCACAACCCTCTTCTGATATAATATCTAAACTGAGTGGCTTGTTAATTATTCATCTGAACAGCATACTTACAGATTTTGATGATGAAACAGGCAAAATATTGTACATATTTAACAATAATTTAAATCATTACCAATTACCTGTAGGTGGGCAATTGCAATTTATTACAACTCCTGAGGGTGATGTCAAAATTTCAGGAAGGGAGAAATATTTACAGAATTAAGCACTCAAACATGGTTTCTGGCACTGTTTATACCGTTTCTGCTGGTGACTGCTTATATATTGAGGTCCCTGGATCTTATGACAAGCTTATACCCTTTTTTATAGAATTAAGAATCAGATATTCAATAATAAATAACCACTAAACAAAATGCCTAATGATATTTTTGGCCATACAAGACATGAAGATCACAGTGATGAGATTTTGATGCTTGATGTCAGAGTCAAGAAATTAAGAAGTGATTTACAAGCTTTACAAACCACACTCAATGCCAGTCTTCAATTAGAAATTACAAATTTACAATCACAATGCATGGACCCTCTTCTTAAAATTGATTCTGAACTCAAATTATTGCTTCAGAAATATACTGATTTGGCCACATTGGATAATTTTCAAAGTTTGGAAGAAGCTGTAGCAGCTCTTCAAGCCAAATTTAAGACCCAGGCTAACAACTCTGAGCAATTGAAACAACAATTGGAAGAGCAAATAAATAATGTCCAGGCACAGCTCCAAACAATTGTCAAAAGCATAAAATCACAAGAAGATTTTGATCTAGTGATTTCCACTCTAAAGGAACAGATTCAGTCACTCCAAATACCTAATCTGGATCCTCTGAACAATGCCATAGCCGAGGTTAAAGAAAAAATTGAGACACTTGAAAATTTTATGAACAATTTACCATCTTCTGATGCTTTGAATGCAATAACTCGGAGTGTAGCAAATATTAAGCTGCAACTTGAAACATATGAAGATTTTGGAAAAATTCAAAGTTCCATAACCCATCTTGAAGGTACAATAGCAGCAGTGCAAAGTGATTTGGCAAATGTACTAGAATCCCGATTGCCCGGTATTGTAGATACCCTTGTCAGTGTCCAGAACCAAATCACAAAGCTTGAAAACCTCAACACTGAATCTGAACTATCTCATTTTCATCACTTGATAGATGATATCCAAACAAAACTTGAAATTTTACAACAATCCACACCCTCTCAGGCAGATATAGCCCTGCTCCAAAATGCTATGCAAAATGTGGCTGATGCTTCTGAATTAAACAATGTGAAATTGGCACTTGAATTTTTGCAAAATACAGTCTCAAATCTTCCTACATCACAAGAACTTAAAAATATTAAGAGAGCAGTGAATAGGATATTGAAATCAGAAGATATCAAGAATATCCAGGCAGAGATCAAACATCTCACACAGACAGTGGCCACTCTACCAACAAATCAACATATTAATGAATTGCATGCCCTGTTTGAGGATATCAGAAGACAGGCCCATGATCTTACTGCTCAAAATTCAAAATTGGCAATTGTTGAAAATTTGCAACAAATTGTAGCTAATATCAAGCAACAGCTAGGGACCATGGAATCCAATCAAGCAAATGCTCTGTCTGTTTTTGCCACCCAGCTACATGAAATTGTGCAACAATACAAAAAACTTGTTGTGGACATAAAAATCAAGCCAGGCCATGATGATGTTGTTAGGACCATCAATGAGCATCTTGAATCTGTAACAAGCAGATTGCTCACAGCAGAAAAGGAAGTAACAGGCATAATTGAAAATCCTAAACATACAGTAATTCTTGAGTTGTACAGCATCCCCAACAAAGAATATGATTCTCCATTTACACCAGGTGGCAAAATATATATGCTGTCCCCTGCACAATTTTATTACCAATTTTTTGTTGGGGGCACATTGAGACCAATCAAGATCAAATATTGGCTTCAACCACAGGCACACCACTACCCCACCTTATCAATAACAAATGCTGATAACAAAGTGAAAATCATTAGTGTGGAATTGGAGGATTTTACAGATCCCAATACATTAGAAACAGCCTATGCTGAAGATGATGGCTCTTTGGAATTTAAAATACATATTGGGGACAAATTATATTTAGAAAATCCTGCAGTCTCAGCTGCTGAACACCCTATAGTTGCAATATTCTTGTTTACATATTATGTCTAGAAAAATTATTGTTGATGAATTACTCAGACAAGCCCGACATAATTTTAAGAGACTCCCAGTAGTCACAAAAAGCATAGATGATTTATGGCAAAGCGACTTGATTGAAATGGCAAGTGGACAGTTGAAAAACTTAGACAAAATCAACAAGGGCTACAAGTATCTACTCACTGTAATAGACACATTTTCAAAATTTGCCTGGGCTGTGCCACTCAAATCCAAGACTGGAAAATGTGTTACAGAAGCCATCAGAACAATCATCAATCAGAGTGGAAGATCCCCGCGCTATTTGCAAACAGATAATGGCAACGAATTTTATAATTCAGTGTTTCAACAATTTATTAAAAGCCAGGCAATAAAACATTATTCGAGTTACAGTGACCTCAAGGCCTCAATTGTAGAGAGATTCAAAAGAACCTTAAAAAATCTTATGTATAAACAATTTACACTTCAAGGTAATTATAAATGGATTAATATTCTTCCAGAACTTCTACATAAATATAACAACTCGGTCCATTCCACAATCAACATGAAACCCTCTGAAGTAACTTCATCTGATGAGCAAAAATTGATCAGCACTGTTTATTATCCTAGATATCAGCCAACAATAAGAAAGGTCAAATACAAGGTGGGGGATCAAGTAAGAATCAGCAAATATAAGCACTTATTCAAGAGAGGCTTTACAAGAAACTGGAGCACTGAATTATTTACAGTGGTTCAAGTTAAACCCGGGACCCTTAACACATATATAATAAAGGATCACCGAGGAGAAATTCTCAAAGGCAGGTTCTATGAACAAGAGCTCAGCAAAACTAAACAGCCTGACACATATCTCATAGAAAAAATCATCCGCAGAAAAGGCAACAAGTTACTTGTCAAATGGCTAGGACTTCCAGAACACAGCTGGATCGATGCAAACAAAATAATAATATGAGCACCTGGGATGTTATAAAAAGGCTGCCAGAACCTGAACAACAAAATAAGAGAAATGGAAAATTGCTGCCTGAAAATATTAGGTGTCTTATTGTTGGGCCATCTGCTTGTGGTAAAACTACTCTAATGGTTGATAATTTTTTATTGGCACCCAACTGGTTAGACTGGAAAAACAGGCACTTGTATATCTTCTCTAAGAGCTTGGAACAATTAAAATATCAGCAGCTGATGAAGCTATATGATGGATTGGATATAGCCACTTTTGAACCAGATGTTAAGCCACTTGATGAATGTCTCGATAATTCTGTTGTTGTGTTTGATGACATTATATTGGATAATCAAAACAAGGTTAGAAACTTTTTTACACAGGGCCGGCACAAAAACATTGATTGCTTCTACCTGGCACAGACTTTTTCAAAAATACCCAAGCAACTGATCCGGGACAACAGCAATTTTATATGTGTGTTTCATCAAGACCATACCAACCTCAAACACATACATGATGAATATGTAGGTGGGGACTTGGGCTACAATGATTTTTCTAAATTTTGCAGCAGTTGCTGGAACCAGGACAGTTATGGGTTTGTCACAATTGATATGACAAGAACACCCAATAGTGGCAAATATAGAAATAAAATCAACAATTTTCTAGACATTGAAACATAAGTAAATAAACATGAAAAGGCCAATCATTGATGATCTTAAATTAAGAGATTATCTTGTAAAAAGATTTAAGGGATGGAAATCAGAGAACCGTGGAATTTATGAAAAACACAAACAAACAGAACAGCCTATTATTGATGCTATTGGTGAATTAGGTAAAAATATCAAAACTGTTACAGAGCAAAATCAAAATTTGATCACAGAGCTTGTACCTGTAGCTGCAAGGAACATATTAGATTATCCATTCACCCCACTTTCCAGTATTCATACACCTAGTCCTATTGCTCCTAGAAGAATTGAAGCTACTCAGGATCCTATTGAATTGGGTCTTCTTGCTCAAAAATATTTAACCACACCTAAAGACAATAAAGATGAGGTGTTTGGCTTATATGCTGACACAGAGCTTGATGGCAGCATCATACATAGAATTGGCAATTTCAGAGTAACATTTATGGGGGATGATCTGATTGTATATTCAGAATCTCGTCTCGGAGAAAAAGGTGCTTTTGTTAAGTACCCCGGCACACCTGGATTGTGGGAACTGATGAATAGGAAAAGGCCTGGCAGCTATACAGATCAAGATTATGAATATTACAAAGAAATATTAATAAAATCAGATGCTCTATACCAGAACAATGATCCCACACAAGCCCATATGGTCACAAATCAAGACTGGCAGTGGAATCAAACAATACAACACCCTGCCTAAAGAATTTGTGTGGGTTGATGATGTCAGGAAACTTGTAGATAGGTTATTGGTGATAGCTGGGGAGGAAAATGCTGGGAACCACAATTTTTACAATGAAAAGGTTGGAATTATGGACATGATAAGCACCAAATTGTCTAATTTTATAGTGAATGACACTAAGGGGATTGGATATCTTATAAAAATTATTAATACTCTACCACCTAAATTTTGGACTATTTCTGAGGGTCGGGGCCTTGTTAATGACATTATAAACAAGCTGCCATTTGAACTACATATTCCAGGCTATCAATATTGTGGTCCCGGTACAAAATTGGACCACAGATTAAACAGAGGGGATCCTGGTGTTAATCCTTTAGATGCTGCTTGTAGAGACCATGACATAGCATACAACACACATTCTGATCTTGACAAGAGACATGTTGCAGACAAGAAATTAGAAGAGGCTGCATTTGGCAGATTTGTAAGCAAAGATGCTTCTTTAAGTGAAAAAATAGCAGCATTGGGAACCACCATAGCTATGAATACCAAACAAAAATTGGGGTGGGGGTTGTGAATATATATATAATAAACCTACAATGAAGGCCAAGGGTGTTATGTATCAAATACCTTATGCAGGTCTCAAATCTCTTGGGCCTATTGACAGCCTTTTAACTAAAAAGCAGCGCAAGAAAAAAATTCTTGTCTTGCAAAGGGACATGGTATGAAATTGTTGCTTAGTACCCCCCAATTAAAAAAATTACAGCAATCAAGAAAAAAATCACATGTGGGGGGATTCATATTTACCATCCCTGCCATCTTAGCTGCTCTCGGGGCTGTGGGGAGCTTGGCCGGGGGATCAGCCGCCATAGCAAAAACAGTAATAGATGCCAAGAAAAATAGGGCAGAATTAGATGAATTGAAGCGCCATAACCTGGCAATGGAGAAACAAGGCAAAGGTGTTAAAAGAGCCATGAATAAGTTTAAAAAAAACAAGAGCCGCTTACAAACCAAGATATTGAAGCTTTAATCAAGCCACTGGGCATCAAACATTTTAGAGGTGTGTACATGTCTGATTCTTTACCGGAACAACCACTCAACAAAGAGTGTGGCATTGTTAATTTGGATAAGTTCAAAAATCAGGGCACTCACTGGATTTGTTATCTTAAATATTTAAAAGATGAGGCATTTGTGTTTGATTCATTTGGAGGTGTTCCACCTGAAAATTTAATAAAATATCTAAAATCAGCTAATCTTTATTACAATAATGCCCGTGTTCAAAACTTCAAAGATGTTAATTGTGGACATTTGTGTTTATCAGTTCTTAGATATATGTCTCAAATAAATAAACCATTAATTGAAGATTTTCAAAAAGCCTTGTGGTATTTAAAACATCATGGGGGTATTCCATCTCACCAGCCAAAATTCAATATTGAAACTCAAATTGCATGATGACATAGTGTATCCCAAAACAATAGCTCTCAGAGCATTTTATGGCATGTACCTAATCCCCAATATTACACACCACAACAATACAATTGCAGTAGGGGATGAAAAAATTGTCATCACTCCAGGGCAATATAATCTATCCACTCTAAATTCTCAATTACCCAGAGGTGTAGTGTTAAGTCAAAATTCTGTCACTCACAGAGTAGAAATTGTATCTGCTACAGAAACAGTGAATCTGGGTACTATAGGAGAGCTGTTAGGATTTGAGAACAACACAAAACTTGAACCAGGCATCAAACACACTGCTATGAATATACCTAAATTCTTAGCCATAGAGACTCTGAATATTCACTGTAATGTGGCAGAGGGTATGATCACCAAATCAAATGGCATAGGCACTCACAAACAAACCGGCATCATTGCAACATTCAAACCTAATTCTGAATTTATGGAGCCTATTATCTACAATCCATCCCCAACATTATATTTTCCTGTGTGTCATAATAGAATAGATAATATTGAATTGATGGTCACTAATGAAAAAGAAGAATTAGTTGATTTTGCTGGAGCCACAACAACTGCAATCATAGAGATTAATATTTAAATAAAAATACATACAAGAAGAAAATGGAAAATATTGAGAGTTATGAGCTACAATCATTCCCTCCAAACAGGAGGACATTTGCAAATTTAAATCAACCCAACACAGAGATTGAGGTTGATCTTGATGTAGGGGATGGATTTATACACCCTCGCAGAGCAGATCTATACATCAAATTTGATGTTGTAAAGCTCGATGGAACAGATTATCCGGCAAATACAAATATAAGATTGGTAGATAATTTTGTGCCACATCTATTCTCTGAAATTGAGATCAGAAAGCATGGTGTTGTTATAAACAGAGTGGATTATCCCGGCATTACCTCCACAGCTTTGGCCACATTATAATTATCCAAAACCGAGGCTTCTTACTACAAAATAGGTGGATTTGAGGCTGGTGATAAGATATTATCTAAGAACCACACTGTGCTGTTCCCCATGCGCCTATTGCCAGGATTCTTCTCAGATTACAAAGAAATTATGTGGAAGGGTGGGTTAAGAATTACATTTAGAAGAGCTGCAAATGATAACAATGCTTTGATGAGGTACAGTGCAATAAACCCTACAGGGGAAGCTCTGCCCAATACCCTACCAGATGCAGGCAAATGCATTATTCAGACTATGGAGTTAAGAATCCCTGTTGTTGAGTATGAAGCCAGTTATGCTCTTAAATACAAAGCAGATATAATAAAAAATCCACAGGTTCCTCTGCAATTTTATACATATCAATGTGTACAGAAGCCCGCATCTGGTTCTTATTATGAATTTGATGCCACAAATTCATTCTCCAGCATACAATACGACATGCCTGATTTTGTAGTGGTATTGTTTCAGACTGGGAGACACAATAATCAGGAAAAAAATTCAAGCAAATTTGATAACTGCAACATCAAGAACATTTATCTTAAAAATGGCAGAAATGAGGTATTTCCTAGAGAAAATTATAATTTAGACATGTCCAAGAATGATTTCCTCAAATTATATGAGGCATTTTCGGCTTTCAGACGGGTCACTACTGGCAATACTGACATGTATTACACACCAGATGAATTCAAGGCACAGAGACCCATGTTTGTAATTAACACTTCAAAAAGAAAACAAGTTGTGGTGAATGACAGGACAAACATTAAAATTATCTGTGAATTCCATGAGGCATTACCTGATGACACCATATGTAGTGTTATTCTCATAGGTGAAAAATCATATGTTTATGATGTAAGAAATGAGAGGGTCACAGAGCAATTCTAGAAGATATTTGCTCTATTATCCTGTTGTACAACACACAAACCTCAACTGTATATCAGCTAGCAGTGAATATCTTATGTGTGGGCAGTTGTATATATTTCAATCTTACACATTTTATCAGGACTCGAACCTAGAGCCCTTGATTACAGACAAAATTGGATTTTGTTTCTGTCATAATATTTTCTAAGTCTTGCCTAGGCTCATATTATCAGAATAGAATTGCTTTCAGCATGAAAGGCAGTTTATTGCCACTATGTCAGAAAATATGTATCTTTATCTCAATAATCTTTGTTACACTTTTACATGTCGCACAGAAAGATTAATGGCCTCTTTTAGCTATGTAGATTATATCTTTATCTCAATAATCTTTGTTACATTTTCCCCTGTCGCACAGAAAAATTAATGGCCTCTTTTAGCTATGTAGATTATATCTTTATCTCAATAATCTTTGTTACATTTTCCCCTGTCACACAGAAAAATTAATAGCCTCTTCTGCTATGTAGATTTTATCTCTTGCGTGCCGGCAGGACATGCAGGCAAAACATTAGTCTTTTGATAGATTAATATCAATTCATGCATTTCCGAGCTATAATTGCTTACCCCAAGCAATGGAATTGTAGAGCATAGAAATATGGCCAAAAACAATATCAAAAAAGCCATATTTTTGACAAGTTTATAAACAACAATCACACAGATATAGCTTTTACACACATGGCCGAATCTGTCTGAGGGGGGGATTAAGATTCTTGGGATTTTGACAGAAAAATACACTGTGAACAATAAGATGATATGGGAACTTGGCATAATTTTAAGTATAAGCAAATCTGTCTGAGAGGCTTCACCTTTTTTTACACTTGAATTCAGAATTTCTTAAAATTAAGAGCATATCACACCTGAAGAATTGGGGTATAGGCCTTTTTTGCCTTTGTTTTAAGTATAGGCAAATCTGTCTGAGAGGCTTCACCTTTTTCTACACTTGAATTCAGAATTTCTTAAAATTAAGAGCATATCACACCTGAAGAATTGGGGTATAGGCCCCTCTTGGCATTATTTTAAGTGTAAGCAAATCAGATTATTCAATCAAATAGCCTCTCCTTTTCTACACTTGTAAGTGGTGCTTATAATACAGTCAATACAACTACTCATGACGACCTATGTTTATTTTGGTATGGGTGGACAGAGGACAGCGAGACTCGACCAACGCACTAAACCCGACCTCTCTACGACTATTCGTTCGAAAGTTACGAGTGATCAAAGTTTTGGGAGGTGGGCTAACTTCTTACCCCTTGGCCCCAGGACCACCAAAACTTGGTACACGTATTCTACACCTCCAAAATCGACAGGGGGTAGCTTCGCTACCGGGATGGGGGTGTTTTTTGATATATTTTTTCGATAACTCTTACCATTTTCGAGATATTTGCAAATTTAAGATTTTTTAACACAGGACTTGGATAATTTTGGGTTGATGAAAAAAAAAAAAATTGGTTCCATGACGACCTGGTATGGGAGGAGAGAGGACACCGAGACTCGATGAACTAAGTGGTGCTTTGTTTGTGTGTAAAAAAAAATGCAATGCTTTTTGCACTTGGTTATCATCACCTAACATGTTATTAATTGTTTTTTAAAATTAAGTACAACTGAAAACTAATAATTAATATTATCTAAAGTTACTAATTAATATTATACAAGTAATTGATATATTTTTTTTGTTCTTGTTGCTAGTGTTGAGTAATTATAGTTGTTGCAAAATATAGCTCTCGGGTATGACAGTTTCTGAGATTTGTTGGGTATATATAGACGAATCGAAATTTTACTTGTTATGTTAAATTGTATGTTAGGGTACATGGTAGGAGAAATCATTGTATATTAGAGCGCTCTTTTAATGATTTGCCTATAACTGCATACAGGCAGCCGTAAATTTAGCATAAAATATCCTGATCCTGTTTCTTCTAGCATGTGCGACGTTTGTTGTGGTGGCCTCATTGGGGGAAATGTGATTCTCCCATGATGTCATCTGACTTACTAGCATATGCGATACGAAGAACAGGTGTGTATGTGGCTTACTAGGATTAGGCTCATGGTAATGAGGTCCTAGTAGCTGAAACGTTGTCGGGGTATTTTGCATTTTTTTTTTTCAAATATGAACATGTTAAAACTGAACTGTCTCGGATTTTGAGTTTTGTATTCACCCCGAGAAATTCTATATAAAATAACATACTTGAAATTATATTCACGTTAAGTTGAATTTTGATTTTTTTGTAATCACCTCGAGAAATTCTATATAAAATAACATACCTGGAAATTATATTCACGTTAAGTTGAATTTTGATTTTTGTAATCACCCCGAGAAATTCTATATAAATAACATACTTGAAAATTGTATTCACAGTAGATTGAATTGTTTGAGTTTTGTATTCACCCCAAGAAATTCTATATAAATAACATACCTGAAAATTCTATTCACAGTAGATTGAATTTTTTGAGTTTTGTATTCACCCCAAGAAATTCTATATAAATAACATACCTGAAAATTGTATCGCTATATACTAGACTTTTTGATTTCTGTGATTTTCGAAAAAGCAATGGCATCCATCACCAGTTTCAATCGTAAAAATGATAAAACTGAATGTGTCACTTGTGGGAAGCTAATCTCAAGGAACAATTTATCGGTACACAGGGCAAGATGTAGCGAAACAGGTTCGAGAATTAATCGTTCCTTACCTTCTAAGTCTTGTGCTCGATGCGGAAAGATGATTAGCATTACAAATTTAAGTAAACACCTCAAAATTTGCAAACCATCGACCGGACAAGCATCGAAAAGGAAAATCGATAATGCAGATACGGAAGCTTCCACTTCCAAGCAAATTAAATTATCTAATGAACGCAAACCAATTAGATCTGCGTTCAACGACCAACTCCAGGATTTTTCAATTAAGTCAGAACCAGGCCGTGACATTCTAAGTTTCTTGGACGAAACAAAAACATCTATACTAAATATTTTAAAAGATAAACTTGAAAACAACTCTATAAAAGTATACGTTGTTCTGTTTTCTGAATACGAGAAAGTTGATGGCACAACGAGTATTTTTTATCATCGTACAAAAAACCAGACACTTTATTTTGCTGACGTCGAAAATTTGGACAACTTCTATTATAAAGTTTCCAACGAGCTGGTTAAGAAACATGACGATTTCGAGGCTAAAGGGTCGGGATGGTCTCTATGTGGAAGTCCTCACACGTTAACTGTTTACGTGAACCAATTCTCGCCTCTTCGTGCTTCCAGCTACGTTCCACTTCCACCGAACATTCAACACAAGAGGGCTGTGTTAAATATACAGAACAGCGATAAAAAATGTTTCATTTGGTGTATATTGGCTGCACTGCATCCTGTTCATTGGTCAAATAATCCAGAACAGGTTTCTAATTACAAACAATACGAGACCGACTTTCAAAGTGTAATGTCTGACATTGAATACCCGGTGACATTGTCGGATATAACAAAGTTCGAAAATCGTGCAGGAAAACGCATCGCTATTAATGTATATTCCTTCACGTCAGATAAATATCTCGTGCATCCCGTCAGGATAAGCGATATCTACGATGACGATGCTCGTGTGATTAATCTTCTTCTAATTTCAAACGACAGTGTTCATCACTACACGCTAATTCGTTCTCTATCACGTTTGGTCAGAAGTCAATCAACCAAGCATCCAAACAACATCGAAGTTTGCCCGAGATGCCTAACTACGTTCGACGATCGTGACCGACGTGATCATCAAAATCTTCATGATCGTCAAATTGCTATCGAGAAACTTGCCGAACATAAAATTTATTGCGGTGACAACAGACCGGCTAGAATGTTGATGCCCGAAACGAACGAAATCGAAGAATTCAAAATGCACAAGGCATTTTTAGAACATCCTGCAATCATCGTCGCAGATTTCGAGGCGTTCCTCAAACCACTCTCCTACTGCGATCCGGATCCTGAAATTTCCTCCACAACGCCGTACCAGCTTCATCAACCTAATAGTTTCGGCTATGTTGTTGTGCGACGTGATAAAATAAATGAAGCATATATATACCGCGGGCCAAATGTAATCGAACACTTCCTGGAAAAAATGGTGGAGGAGGTTGAGGTAATTGGTAGCGTACTGCTTACATCAAAACCGATGGTACCTTTAACTGAAAATGAACTTCAAAATTACAATTCCACTGAGGTGTGTCCGGTATGTGATCAAAGTTTCACTGATGAGAACAAAAAAATATTCCACCACGATCATTTCAGCGGAAACTACATAGGTGGAATTTGCAACACGTGCAATCTTAAAATCCAGAAACCTCAATTCATCCCCATATTCTTTCACAACGGAAGCGGATATGATTTTCACCACCTGGTGAGACATCTTGGCTACGATCCGAAACGTATAGGTGTCTTGGCCGAGAATGAAGAACGCTACATTAGTCTCAGCAAGCAAGTGTCGATTCCGGGAACGAAAAATACAATCGAGATGCGCTTCCTGGATTCGTATAGATTTCTCTCTGCAAGTCTGGATGCTTTAGCGAACAAACTCACCGACGATCAATTTAAAACAACTAGAGCTAGTTTTCCCAGCGTAGACATAGAACTCGTTAGACGTAAAGGGGTTTATCCTTACGAATATGTTAGTGATGGTTCTAAATTTAACGACGACGCTCTTCCACTTCCAAGAGAATTTTACAGCAGACTCAGAGAGAAAGGAATCACGGACGAAGAATACCAACACGCGCAACTCATGTGGGAGAAATTAGAATGTAGGACGCTCGGAGACTACCACGACGCATACTTAAAATTAGACGTGATGATACTCGCGGATGTTTTTCAAGCGTTCAGGAAAACGGCAACGAATATTTATAAATTAGATCCAGCGTATTTCTACAGTCTACTGGGATTAGCGTGGTCGGCAATGTTATTCCAGACAAAGGTCAAGCTGGAACTGATATCGGACGTTGACATGTTGCTATTTATCGAAAGAGGGATACGAGGTGGAATGGTGCAATGCGTACAGAGACATGCAAAAGCTAATAACGTACACATGAAAGAAGATTACGATTCAAATCGAGCATCGAATTACATCTTCTACGCCGACGTTAATAATCTCTACGGACATGCCATGGTTCAGAAACTTCCTTACGGGGGATTCGAATGGTTAGATCCCACTTCGATAGACATTATTCATTTCGACGATAGCGAGTGTGGTTTCTTCGCAGAGGTAGATCTCCAATTCTCCGACCACCTGCACGACACGTTTTCGGATTTGCCTCCGACTCCCGAAATCAAATGTCCACCCGACTCGGTTCAAGACAAGCTTTTGTTAACATTGGACCCTAAACAGAGATACGTCGTCCACTACAAGAATCTCCGGTTTTTGATTGGAAAGGGTGTTCAGATAGTAAACGTTAGAAGAATACTAAAGTTTAAACATTCCGCGTGGTTAAGACCTTACATAGAAACTAACACACAACATAGAACAGCTGCCACTTCCGATTTAGACAAGGACTTCTTTAAATTAATGAACAATGCGGTGTACGGAAAGACCATGGAGAATGTTAGAAAGCACGTAGACGTGAAATTAATTTCCGATAAGAATAAATGTCGGAAGTGGATAGCCGATCCTAGATTCAAGTCGAGAAAAATTTACAACGAGAATTTGGCACTTTTCAATCTGCATATAAAATTGATGAAATTCAGAAAACCAATTTACGTTGGCGCAACGGTTCTCGACTTGTCGAAACTTTACATGTTCGAATTTCATTACGACGTGATGAAACCCTTCTACAATGATAAAATATCACTTTTGTACACGGACACCGACAGCTTTATTTACAGCATACAAACATCTAACCTATACGAAGACATAAAAAATCCTTCCATGCTTGAGTATTTCGATACTTCTGGGTATCCTCAACCCAACAGATTTGGAATTCCATCTCGTAACAAAAAAGTCCTAGGTAAACTGAAAGATGAATGTAACGGTGATATTATTGTCGAGTTCGCGGGTTTGCGTTCGAAGATGTATGCCATGAGAACAGAGAGTAGCGTCACGAAGAAAGCAAAAGGTGTGGGCAAAAATACGGTGGAGAACAAACTCACCTTCCACGATTACATCGATTGCCTTTACTAACAATCGACGATACTAAGTATAGAACAAAGAATCCAAAGTGTAGACCATATCATCACCACAAACAAAGTTAGAAAAATTGCGCTGGATCCCGATGACGATAAGAGGTGCGTCCTCGAGTGTGGTATTCACACATTGCCTTGGGGACATCGTCGTTTAGAAATAAATAAGAATTGCGCACAGTGCAAATAATTAGCACTCACCACCACACTCAACAATTTTTACTAACTCAAAAAAAAACATTTTGTTACTCAGTAAAAAAAACACTTTGACTGTCATTACAAAATAAAACTTTGACCGTATCCTTAAATAACCAGCATGCCTATGAACTTGTTCGGTTTCAAAAAACAGATCATCATGGAAACTGCACCGTCCATACCAGATCATGAAGTCTTACCTTCCGTGTTACCTAAACTCAACGGTCTGTTGATCATTCACCTCAACAGCATTTGGACGAAATTGGACGAGGATGTGGGCAAAAACTTTTACGTCTTCAACAACAATTTACATTTTTACGAAATTCCGATCGACGGGAAACTTCGGATCACCGTGAATCCCGAGAACGTAGGCGAAATCAAAATATCTACCGGCAAGAACATTTTTCGAATCAAGCACGACAAGATGCTTTCTAACATGGCGTACGATGTTTCCGTAGGAGATTGTCTTTACTGGAACTCCTCGGAGATTACGACAAACTCATTCCTCTCTTCGTAGAATTACAAATCACCTATCCTATTATAAATAACCGTTAACCAAAATGCCTAACGACATTTTCGGCAACACCAAGCGTGTAGACCACGCAGAAGAGATTCTCATGTTGGATGTTCGAATTAAAAAATTGAGGAGCGATTTGATCGCTTTGCAGGAGACCTTAGACAAAAGTTTAGAGTCGGAAATAGCTACGCTCCAAACGCAATGTCTCGATCCTATTCTGAAAATCGATTCCGAACTGAAAACGCTCATAAAAAATTATGTTGACGTACCTTCTTACGACAACGTTCAAAATATACAGTTGAGCGTGGATTCGCTTCAAAATGATTTGGCCAAATTACAGCAATTTCAATCGAAAAATGAAGATTTGGAAAAATTGAAACTCGAAATCGAAGAACGAACTTCCGCAATCGAAAAGAATTTCTCTGAACTTCAAACCGTCGTGAACGATATCGACGTAGAACGCTTGCATGTCGTCGTTTCCAAATTACAAGAAGAATTCACCGGCACGTTGGAAGAAATTAAATCCAAGCTACAGACTTTGGAAGATACCATGACGAACCTACCATCGTCAGACGAACTGCAGGTCATCGGTAAAAGCGTCGCGAACATAAAAATTCAATTGGAGGCGTATCAAGATTTCGAACACATTCAAACCACCATCGCTACGCTTCAGGCGTCTCTGGAGTTGATCAACGAAGAAATTAAAAATATTAGAGTTCAAGCAAGTGCGTTGACGAGCATTCAAGACACGTTGAGCACGGTTCAGCAGAAGATGGAATATTTAGAAAATTTGAACGTCGAATCGAACCTTGCTCATTTTCATCACGTACTGGACAACATACAGGGTGACTTGGAATCGTTACGGACGAGCGTGCCTTCGAGCGAAGATTTGAAAAAATTGAAAACGGCGGTGACGGCATTATCCGATTCGAGCGACATCAAAAGTTCGTTGAGCGATCTCGAGAGTAGGGTGGCCAATCTCCCCACCTCCAAAGAATTACACGCTTTGAAAAGGAACATATCTCGAATGCTGAAACGACTGGAAACGGAAACGGCAAACGTGGAACAGATTCGAGATGAAATTACTTCGCTGGTGTCGACGCTGCCCTCTTCGCAGAGCGTCGCGGATCTTCACACGCAGTTTACAGAGATGCGAAGCATCGTGAACGATCTTACCGAGAAAAGTTCGAAATTGAATCAAGTTGAGAACCTTCAGAACATTGTCGTCAACATCAGAGATCAAGTTGGAGTGCTGGAATCCACGCAGGAATCGACGCTGGCCTCTTTCGGTGCCAAGTTGCAAGAACTGAACGAAAACTACAAGCAGTTGAACGTGGAAGTGAAAATCAAACCGTCGTTTTCTGCCGTAACGGATACCATAGTCGAGCATTTGCTGCCCATCGAAAATAAACTCGGACACGTTCACAGTAATCTGCTCGGCGTCGACTAAATTCGCCAAATTGTTCACCTTGCAAGCCATCGAAATCAACAGCGTACCCAATCAACAGAGAATCTCCACGTTCGTCGAAGGTAACAAACTGTACATGTTGCATCCTTATCATCCGTACTACAAGTTTCTCCTCGATGGCACGATTCAGATAAACGAATTCTCGTACTGGTCTCACGGCAGAAAAGCTAGCGTTCCCACCATGACCTTAATATCGAATCGTGGTGTCCAGAAAGCAGGAAACATTCCTCTGGCACGTTGGAACGAAACGCGCAACGTATATGAAATACACGAAGACGAAGATCTTACCGTTTTCGACGTGAGTGCCGGCGATAAGCTGATCATTCAAAACACGAGCGAGGTGCCACCTTCTTTGAATCCCATCACGCTGGTGCTTCTCTTCAAACGTAATCTCTAAAAAAAAATGTCTAGGCAGGCCATCGTCGAAGAATTGCATAAACCTGCACGCCGCAACTACGAACGTTTGGCTGTGGTAACCAAGGGCATCGATGACCTCTGGCAAAGTGACCTCGTGGAGATGAGCAGCGGCAATTTGAAAAATGTACATAAATTGAACAAGGGCAACAAGTACCTCCTCACCGTCATAGACACGTTTTCGAAATTCGCATGGGCTCTACCTTTGAAGGCCAAAACGGGAACGTGCGTCACGGAAGCATTCAAGACAATTTTTTGCGAAAGCGACAGACGACCACGGTTTTTGCAAACAGACAACGGTAAAGAATTTTACAACGCCGTATTCCAAAAGTTTATTCAAAAACATGACATTCGACATTATTCGACTTTCAGTCACATCAAAGCCAGCATCGTGGAAAGATTTAATCGAACCTTGAAAACACACATGTGGAAACCATTCACGCTTCGGGGAAATTACAAATGGGTCGACATCCTGCCGGAACTCGTCGACACCTATAATGATACGGTACACAGAACGATAGGCATGAAGCCAGCTGACGTAACGAAATCTGACGAGCAGCGTTTAATTTCTACAGTTTACTGTCCAAAGTACACTCCCACGACTACCAAGAAATCAAAATTCAAAATTGGAGACCAGGTGAGAATCAGCAAATTCAAACGCACCTTCGAGAAGGGATTCACAAAAAATTGGAGCATGGAACTTTTTACGGTGGTTCGAGTTTTACCCGGAAACCGACACACGTATATAATAAAAGATAGTAGCGGCGAGATTTTGAAAGGAAGATTTTACGAAGAGGAACTCTCTAAAACGAAACACCCCGACACGTACCTCATCGAGAAAGTATTGCGTAGGAAAGGTGACAAACTTTTGGTGAAATGGTTGGGACTTCCGGAAAAGAGTTGGATCGACGCGAACGAAGTGATCTTGTGAGTACGTGGAACGTGGTGAAGCGTCTACCGGATCCGGAAAGTCAAACGAGAAAAAAAAGAACGGCGAGTTGCTTCCCGACAGCATCCGATGTCTAATCGTAGGTCCTTCGGGTTGTGGGAAAACGACACTGCTCGTGGACAATTTTCTCCTCGCACCGAATTGGTTAGATTGGAAGAACAGGCACCTGTACGTGTTCTCGAAAAGTTTGGAGCAATCCAAATACCAGCAACTGATGAAACTGTACGATGGTCTGGACATTGCAACGTTCGCCTCGGAAATAAAACCACTCGACGATTGTCGTGAAAATTCTGTCGTTGTCTTCGACGATGTCATCCTGGAAAATCAAAATGAAATTCGCAACTTTTTCACGCAAGGTCGTCACAAAGGAATGGATTGCTTCTACCTAGCTCAAACGTTTTCCAAAATTCCAAAACAGTTAGTACGCGACAACGCTAATTTCATATGTTTGTTTCGTCAAGATCACACCAACCTCAAGCACGCGTACGATGACTACGTAGGCGGAGACATGAACTACAATCAATTTTCGGAACGCTGCTGTCTTCTTGCTGGAACAGTGACGATTTCGGATTCGCGACGATCGACATGACGAGGAAACCCAACGACGGAAAATACAGAAACAAAATCAACGACTTTCTAAACGTTGTGAGAACGTTGTGAGAAACGACGTGTATAAATAACGTTATGACGAAACGAAAAATCGAAGACGAAAATCTTAAGCTTCGCGATTACCTCGCGAAACGCTTCAAAGGTTGGAAATCTGAGAATCGCGGATCCTACGAAGAGAAGAAACGTCAAGATCAACCTGTGATCGATGCCATCAGCGATCTAGGTAAAGAAATTAAAGGTGTCACGGAACAAAATAAAAATTTGATCAACGAACTCGTACCACTTGCAGCTAAAAGTTACACTGTACCCACGCCCATTTCGAGCATTCCTTCGACGCCGTTCGAACTGAAGGAAGTACCACGACGTCAAGCCATAAGCAGCACGTCTTCGGATAAAATCGAGTTGGGACCTTTGGCACAAGACTACCTGAGCACGGGGAAATTCGACAAGGATGAAGTGTTCGGATTGTATCCGAGCATGGAAACCAACGAGGGTGTGGTGTGGAAGATTGGGAAATCGAAAGTCACCTTCGAAGGCAACGACATTAAAGTTAATTTAGGCGAGAAGGATAGTTGGACCAGGTATCCGGGTACGGTGGGACTGTGGGAATTTCGTTGCCAAAAAGCAGCCGAAAGATTACACCGAGGAAGATTACCAGAGTTACAGGGAAATTCTGATCATGACGGATGCCATGTACCAGAACAACGATGCCTCGCAGAATAGGGTGAAATCGAGCAGCGGCGAGAAGTACAGGAATCTCATCAAACCGATATGGAACGAGGTGAAGAGCGGAAGCGGCGTCAAACGCTACAACACGTTACCCAAAGAATTCGTTTGGGTGGACGACGTGAGGAAGCTCGTGGACAGATTGTTGGTGATAGCCGGCGAAGAGAATGCAGGCAATCGTAATTTCCACAACGAGAAGGTTGGCATCGTGGACATGATCAGCACCAAACTTTCCAACTTCATCGTGAACGACGACAAGGGCATAGGTTACCTGATCAAAATCATCAACACGCTGCCTCCGAGATTCTGGAACGTGGCCGAAGGAAAGGGACTCGTGAACGACATCATCAACAAGTTACCTTTCGAGATGCATTTACCTGGCTACCAGTACTGCGGACCGGGTACCAAACTCGAGAAAAAATTGGAGAGAGGAGACAAGGGTGTGAATCCGTTGGACGCCGCATGCAAAGATCACGACATCGCCTACAACACCACGCAGACGGATCTGGATGCACGTCACGAAGCAGACAGAAAGTTAGAGCACGCAGCTTTCGAAAGATTCGTCAGCAGAGACGCCTCACTAGGTGAACGGGTCGCCGCACTGGGCACCACCATCGCCATGAACACGAAACAAAAATTTGGGTGGGGTGTGTAAATAAATAACATACAGTAAAAAAAAATCAACATGTCTCGTATAACCGATTTGCCGCACGAACTGCTATATAAAATATTCCAACACGCAGTAAACGGAGATGTTAATAAACTTTTAATCATAGCGAGATCAACGCCGGATTTTCGCATCCCTTGTGAAATGGCTGTCAAGGACCGTCTTCGGGAGATCAGCGGCATGAGGTGCGGTGATCTCGACACTCTTCTTTCGGCCGCAGGGGAAAAATTAAACGAGAGAATGGACGAACTGCACGAGGCGAGGCAGGGGAGAAGACGATACACAGATGATTGGCGCAAGTCTAAACAGGAGACCGATGAAATCATAGCGCACATCATCGCGTTTTCCGAAGCACGAACTTTCTTCCTCTAACACACAAAAAAATCTTCAATACAAATCGTGAAAAAATATACATGTCAAAAAAATGTACGTGTCAAAAAAATATGACAAAAAAAAATATACGTCAAAAAAATGTACGTCAAAAAAAAATTGCCATGGAAAAATTTCTTATCTTCAAAAAAAATTTGTCTCGTCAAAAAAAAAGTTGACGTGGACATCGTCAGAAAAAAAAGTTGCCTTATCGTAAAATTTTTTTATCGTAAAAAAAATTGTCTCGTCAAAGAAAAAGTTGAAGGAAAAATTATCATCGTCAGAAAAAAAAGTTGCCTTATCGTAAAAATTTTTTATCGTCAAAAAAATTTGTCTCGTGAAAAAAAGTTGACGTGGAAAAATTATCACCGTCAGAAAAAAAAAGTTCTTATAAAAAATTTTTATCGTCAAAAAAAAAATTCTCGTCAAAAAAAAAGTTGTCAAAAAATGTGCAAGAAAAAAAAGTACGTGTCAAAAAATGTACCTGTCAAAAAAAATGTGAAAAAAATGTAGGTGTAAAAAAATATACGTGTCAAAAAAATTGTACGTGCCAAAAAAAAGTTGTCAAAAAAAATGTGCAACAAAAAAAATGTACTTGTCCAAAAAATGTACGTCAAAAAAATATACGAGAAAAAATATGTCAAAAAATGTACAAGACAAAAAAATGTACGTGCTAAAAAAATGTACAAGTAAAAAAAAACAACTTGATATATAAATAACACATCGTGAAAAAAAAATGTACGAGATCAAAAAAAAATTCTTCGGTATATAAATAACACACACACATTGTGAAAAATTAAAATTCTCTAACACACACACCCTGAAATTTCTCTTCGATATGACTGAAAAAAATGAGTGATCTCCAAGCATTAAAACAAATGCTAAATTTGTCAGTCGAGTATGTAAAAATTCAGGAATTGGAAGTCGACAAACCTTACACGATAACTTCCGGTTCAATTGTTTCTACCCAGTATGGTCCCAAGGTGCGTCTGTTGCTCGACGGACAATACAGTCTATTTTTACCAGATCGATACGCTATCATGTTATCCGACGAGAAGCTATCTATTTTAATCGAGAACAAAACTCGAATCGTGTACAAGGGAACTGATAGGTTCGGAGTGAAGGATATGGTAATGTAGATTAATAAAAGTTGCACAAGATAAAAACCAGACGGTGAACAATTAACATATTTAATATAAACTGGACGTTATGTCCTAAACATTCAAATACATTGAACCCATGATATATCAAGAATATACACAGAATACATCTGCTTATGATTTATCTTCTTCTGGCCGTGAAGACCAAGCCTTGTAGCCATACGCTTAATACCTGGACCGTATCATCCCTCCAGGTGTCCCATTAAAAAAAATCAGGTATGCTGATGACCGTATCGATCTGGTGGGCGGCGAATCCTGGTAGACCTTCTCGGAGATGAGTGAGGTGTGCTAGGACCTGGTCCTGGGTATCCGGCTCTGCCTGGGGTAGGTTCTGGTACAGTTCCACCGGGGTTGGCTGAATTTCTATTTGGTATTGTAACGTTGAAGTCGTCGTCATCTGCAGTGTCACGTGAAACACGTCTCTTCAACCACCTGGGATGTACCACTCGTTTGATTCCATCTTCCAACATTATCTCGTAGAGGATGCTATCCCCAATTCGACGAATGACAACTCCTGGGATATAATTTGGAGTACCGTGCTTAGGTGATTGAACCCAAACTGCTGAGTTGATGGCGAAAGTACCATATTTCGACGAAGAGTCGTTCCGAAACTTTGCTGACTTCCTCGACTTGAACGGAGATTCACTCGACAGAGGCACATTGTTTGGTTTCCACCAAAATCTGGGTTGGTGTTTCAAGACCGAAAGTGCTGGTAAGCTTCCTTTTCCACCCAGTCGCGTGTTCCGAAGGATGAAAAGAAGGTTGGCAATCCCCATATCAAGTTCAAGCGTGCTCAGATTGGGTTTGTCAGTGATAAGCTTGACAAGAGCGGTTTTGACAGTACGAACGTATCGTTCGGCTAAGCCGTTGCTAGGGCTGTGATAAGGCGGTGAATTAACATGTTTGATGCCATTCTTAAGACAGAAGTTACGAAATTCGAGAGAAGTGAACGTTGGGCCGTTGTCGGATACAATAGTATTTGGTATCCCTAGCGTGGCGCAAGATTGCATAAGCCAGCGGATTGTTTCCTTTGTGTCCAATGTGTGTACAGGCCATACTTCTGTCCACTTGCTGAAGGCATCTACTATCAGTAGGAACTTACGCCCTGCAAAGAAAAAGTGGTCTATATGCCATCTCTCGTTCACGTACGAAGCGAGAGGCCATGAAGAATCGGGTCCGTTGCGGACCTTAGGAGCATTAGCTCGGCATGTATTGCAGCTCGCTACAAAATCCGTAATCTCTGCTGACATGCCTGGCCACCAAAATCTGGATAGACACAACTCTTTCATACGAGTTGAACCTATGTGTCCATCGTGTAAAGCTCTAAGAACTTCATTCCGTTTAACTGTGGGAATGATAAGTCTACCCGACCACATGAGCGTTCCCTGCTCGTACGTAAGGTGAGCTCTTCTTTCGAAGAAAGGTGCGAGCTTCTTCCGTTCAGTAGACGTGTCGAGTTGATCTGGCCAACCATTTACTACACAGGACACAACTAATGAGAGCAGTGGGTCTTCTGAAGTGGCGTTCTGTATTGAGTCTCGAGAAAGAGGAGCTACAACGTCTTCAATGGACCCGAAATATGCATGAAGTTCTTCTTCTCCAGCTGGTATTGTGTCACGTGTTTGCGTAGGCAACCTGCTTAGCATGTCAGCTACTTCTACCTTGCTGGAATGAATTATATTATATCGGTATGAAGATAAAAGTAGAGCCCATCTCATCAATCTATTGGATGAATGTTTCGAAATGGCTCGATCCGGAGAAAAGATAAACTTTACAGCACGTGCGTCTGTAACAATCTCGAACTTGGATCCGAGTAAAAATTTGTGAAATCGCTTGATTCCGTGAACTATGGCTAGAGCTTCTCTCTCTACCTGGGAGTATCTCCGCTCCGTCTCACTGAAGGTGGTAGAAGAGCAGGCGATAGTCTGTAGACCGCTTTCAACTCGATGACACAATTGTGCGCCGCAGCCGAAAGGAGAGCCATCAGTGATAAGTACAACTGGCTTTGTTGGGTCGAAAGGCACAATAGGATTTACCTGTCGAAGTTCCGCCATGATGCTGTCGAACTCGTGTTGACAGTTATCGTCCCAGTTCCAAGATACGTTTTTCTTGAGTAAAGAAAGCAAAAAGTGAAGTTTCGAAGCTAAGTTCGGTACAAACTTCCGATGAAAGTTGATCATCCCGATGAAGGAACGTAATTGTGATTTGTCTTGAGGTGGTGGAGAATTTAGGACGGCCTCCAAGTTCTTGTCTGACGGCCGTATACCAGTGACGTCAATCTTATATCCTAGGTACTCGATAGATGAGGTTAGGAATTGGCTTTTGCTGGCGCTCGCTTTGACATTGTGTTTGGCCAGACGATTCAGGACATCACACGTGCGTGTGAAGCATTCTTGCAATGTTTCACCTCCGATGATGACGTCATCAAAGTAGAAGGAAACTCCGGGAATGTCATCTAGGATCTTCGCAAGGACCATTTGAAACAGATCTCCACTTATGTTTATGCCAAAAGGTAGTCTGTGAGGTTTATATAATCCCCAAGGTGTGTTGACGACAGTGATGCGTTTTGCAGCTTCAGAAAGTTCCAACTGTCCGTAAGCCATTTGAAGGTCAATTACCGTAAAGTATTTACACCTGGCCAACTTAGAGAAAATATCCTCGACTCTAGCAATGGGAAACTTGACGTTTTCAGTCATTTTATTCACCGTTCCTGAGAAGTCAGTGCAGAGACGAAGTGAGCCATCTTTCTTGGTAACAACGACAAGTGGTGAGGCCCAATCAGAATATTCGACCGGTTCCCATAACCCTATTTTCACTAGATTTTGAATAGAATCCTGAACACGGTCTCGAATACCGTAAGGAACTTCGTAATGTCTACGAAATATCGGTGCAGAGATGGATCTCAGTGGTATATCGACCAAATAAGGTGTAACGGGCTTGGACAAATCACCATCAAAGATTTTCTCGTATCTAGAAGAAATTTCTCGCCTTAGGTCGTCGGCACCAGCGTTAGTAATAGTACCTTGTACTGTGTTAGTTGAAAGAACACTGGCTGTAACTAATAATCGCCTCCAAGATGGTTGAATAATGTCCAACCACGTACGACCGATCAATGGATATGAAAGTTTCTCCTGACAGAGAAAGACAGGTAAAGTATAATCCCTATTGTCTAAGTATAGTTTGACGGATGTTTGTGCTGTAACACGTACATATCCTTCGTTTACACCTCGTAATCGTAGGCTAGAATTACATTTAACATAGTGTGGAAACAACTGATCAAAATACTTCTCGTTGAAAAGAGTAACAGCAGACCCAGTATCTACTTCACATTTAACAATACACTTATTGATTTGGAGATTTATTATGAAGCTATCCGAACTGATTTGGTGCTCCAAAATGTGTTGAGTAGAAGTAACCAGTGTGGAATGATGACTGAGCGCATCAGTGTTGAGATGGTTGAAGCTGAACGTAGACAACTCATCGGGTGTTGTGCTCCGTGCGGTTGAACTGGACGTTCTATTCACGGCTCTATCTTTCAGCTTCTTTCTGCATCGTATATTCCAATGGCCTTGTCGTTTGCAGTAGCTACAGATTGCGTTTCTTGCCGGACATAGACCTTGTGGGTGATTCTTTGTGCAGTTACTGCACTGGAAGTGTGAATTTTGCCTGGTATCTGTTGATTTCTGAAGTTGATTGCGGCTGTTCTGCTTCATTTCGCCCGGGCGTGAACTCGTTGAAGGGCCTGTGTGGCGATCTGGATTCATCCGCGTCAAATTTCTTGAGCTGGTGGCAAAAGTCACAGAATCTGCATTGTACTTATTCGAGAATAATTTAACTTCTCGTTCTAATAACTCACAATGCAAAGCAATTTCTTGACATTTAGCAAAGGAAAGATCACTTTCAGATAATAATCTTTTCCGAGCAGAATCTGAATGTATACCAACGATGAATTGTTCAACAAGTGCCTCATCTAAATACTGCTCATACACACACTTGGCTGCTTGTTGTTTGATTCTCACTACGAATTGAGCAACTGATTCTCCTTGAGACTGAAAACATTTTCGAAACTTGAACCTTTCTGTAAACTTGTTGGTTTTGGGCCTGAAGTGCTGAACCATTTTGTCGTGAATGACAGCATATGTTAGATTACATGGCATATCAGGAGCCGTAATATTGCGAAGTACTTGGAAAGCCTTAGGACCAATGACTGCTAATAGAACTGCTGCTTTTCTTTCATTTGCCACATTCTGGGCAAGGCAGAGTTGATCAAAACGCATGAAATAACTCTCGATATCTTCATTTTCTTCAGCAAATTCGCTGAATGTAATGTTGAGAGCCATGTTGTTGAAACGTCAAATTACGTTAACTGATGGAAATAACTGGAAAATATAAAAGTTACGATGTGTAACTGAAACTTGCTTTTGCTTAAGCGTGAACAAATTAGCAAACTGAATGTTACCTGTAAAACACCGTCTTGTTGATTTGCTACATGAAATCGTACTTGTCACTATCCCGTGCCGATATGATTAGAATCCTTCAAATCTTCTGTTCCCTGTCCACAGCGCCAAATTGATAGGTTCGGAGTGAAGGATATGGTAATGTAGATTAATAAAAGTTGCACAAGATAAAAACCAGACGGTGAACAATTAACATATTTAATATAAACTGGACGTTATGTCCTAAACATTCAAATACATTGAACCCATGATATATCAAGAATATACACAGAATACATCTGCTTATGATTTATCTTCTTCTGGCCGTGAAGACCAAGCCTTGTAGCCATACGCTTAATACCTGGACCGTATCAGGAACAAAGGAACTTCTTGGTAAGAAAACGAAGCACGTAATAGAATTTGTGTAACGGCTGCGCGGAGTATATAGAATAACATACCTCGAAAAAAAAATTACACGAGAGGGAAACAAAAAATCTCGGAACATATATATATAAATAACATACCTTGAAAAAAAATTACACGCGAGGGAAACAAAAAAATCTCAGAACATTTATATATATAAATAACATACCGTGAAAATAACATATAGAGCATCAACATGAAGCCCAAGGGTGTCGTGTACCAGATACCATATTCGAATCTGAAAACGCTGGGTGCCCTCGATGGGTTACTCACCAAGAAACAACGCGAGAAGAAACGTTCTTGCTTGTCGAAAGGACATGGAATGAAATTGCTGCTCAGCACTCCACAATTGAGACGGTTGCAGCGTTCGCGGAAACAGCAAAAGACAGGGGGGTTCATATTCAGCATCCCGGCCATCCTGGCAGCATTGGGGGCCGTGGGAAGTATGGCTGGGGGTAGCGCCGCCATCGCGAAAACCGTCATCGACTCGAAGAAGAACAAGGCCGAGTTGGAAGAACAGAAACGTCACAATCTGGCCATGGAGAAGAAAGAGGGGAAGGGCGTGATGAGGAAGTTTAAAAAAAAGAAACAGCACTCACCAACCGAGATATTGAATCTCTGATCGAACCATTACAAATCAAACACTTCAGAGGCGTTTTCATGTCCGACTCGTTACCTTCGACCGTTAGGAATAGAGAATGTGGAGTAGTCAACTTGGACAGTCAAGAAAATCCAGGCACGCATTGGATATGTTACCACAACGCAAATAATAAAGCATTCGTTTTCGATTCTTTCGGAGGTGTTCCACCTACAAATTTAGTCCATTATCTGAAAACGAACAATCCTATATACTACAACGACGAACGCATTCAAAATTTCGGAGACGAGAACTGCGGTCATCTCTGTCTCTCAATGCTCGCGTTTCTCTCTAAAATAAATAAGCCACAGGTGGAAGATTTCCAGAAAGCATTGTGGAACCTTAAACACGATGGGCGTGTTCCATCTCACGAGCGAATCTTCGATCTTGAAACTCACGCTGCACGACGACATCGTCTATCCTAAATCCGTAGCTCTGCGTGCATTCTACAGCATGTACCTCATACCTAACGTCACGCAGCACAACAACAAAATTAGCGTCGGAAGCGAACATATCGTCGTCACGCCAGGTCAATACAATCTTTCTACTTTGCAAGCTCAATTACCTAAAGGCACGTACCTTTCTCAAAATTCAGTCACGCACAGAGTGGAAATCGTGTCGGCGACGGAGACCGTGGACCTGGGCACCATAGGAGAACTTTTAGGTTTCGAGAACGACACCAAACTCGAAGCTGGCATCAAACACGTAGCAACCAATATTCCTAAATTCTTGGCCATCGAAACGTTGAACGTTCACTGCAACGTAGCGGAAGGAATGATCACGAAATCCTCGGACGGATTAGGAAGTCACAAGCAGACGGGAATCATCGCCACGTTCAAACCAAGTTCCGAATTCATGGAACCGATCATCTACACACCCTCTTCGCCGATCTATTTTCCAGTATGTCGCAACCGCATAGACGACATACAGTTGGTGGTGACGAACGAGAAAGGAGACGTAGTGGATTTTGCAGGTGCCACGACGACGGCCATCGTGGAGATCAACGTATAATAAATAACACACATAGTGAAAAATGGAGCAAATCGAAAGTTACGAATTGCAATCTTTCCCTCCCAACCGTCGCACGTTCGCGAATTTGAACGAAGCGAACAGGGAGATCGAATACGACGTGGACGTAGGCGACGGGTTCGTTCATCCTCACAGAGCGGACCTTTACCTTCAATTCGACGTGGTGAAGAAGGAAAGCGGAGAAGCGTTTCCGCCCAATGCCAATTTGAAACTCGTGGACAACTTCGTGCCTCACTTGTTCTCGCAAGTGGAGGTGAGGAAACACGGTACCGTCATCGACAGAATCGATTATCCAGGCATCACGTCGACGGCAGTGGGAACATTGAAATTATCCAAAACGGACGCAGCATACTATCAAGCGGGAGGATTCGAAGCGGGGACCAAAATATCGACGAGAAGTCACACGGTGCTCTTTCCCATGCGTCTGCTTCCGGGATTCTTCTCGGACTACAAGGAGATCATGTGGAAGGGAGGACTGAGAGTCACATTTCGAAGAGCGGCCAACGACAACGACGCACTGATGCGATACACCAACTTGAACGCAGACGGCACGCCGATAGCCAACACTTTACCCGAAGCAGCCAAGTGCGTCATCCGGAGCATGGAGTTGAGAATGCCGGTGGTGGAATACGAAACGAACTACGCCCTCAAGTACAAAGCCGAGATCTTGAAAAGTCCGCAGGTGCCGATTCACTTTCACGGTTACCAGTGCGTGCAGAAGTTAGCGTCGGGAAGTCGCATGGAATTCGACGTGACGACTCAGTTCAACAACATACAGTTCGACATGCCAGATTTCGTCGTAGTGCTCTTTCAGACCGGGAGGGACAAGAATCAGGAAAAAGATTCCAGCAAATTCGACGACTGCAAGATCAAGAACGTTTATCTGAAGAATGGTAGGAACGAAGTGTTCCCGCGCGAGAATTACAACCTCGACATGACCAAAGACGATTATCTAAAACTTTACGAAGCTTACACCTCTTACAAGCGCGTGACCGAGGGAAGCGTGAACATGTACTACGCGCCCAGCGAATTCAAAGCACGCAGGCCGATGTTCGTCATCAATACCACAAAAAGGAAGCAGGTGGTGGTCAACGATCGCACCAACATCAAGATCGTCTGCGAGTTCCACGATCCGCTGCCTGCCGATACTCTGTGCAGCGTCATCCTGATCGCAGAGAAGTCCTTCGTCCACGACGTGAAGAACGAGAGGGTGACGGAACAGTTCTAAAAAATTCGTAAAAAAATTTCCACATACTAAAAAAAAAATCAACATCCAACACATTTTAGGTTATATAAAATTTGTGAAAACATTAAAATACTGAAATATTAAAACAAACAGAATCCCTTGTAGGTTAGTTCGGTGCGTAAATAAAAAAAATGATAGGTTAAGTTATATCACTTAGGATCGTAAAAAAAAATAAAAAATCGTAAGAAAAAAAAAGATAGGTTAAGTTGTATCACGTAAGATCGTGATATACCTACCAAGTACGAGTGGGAAAAAAGGGAAATTTTACTAAAACATCGCTAAACGCTAAAACATCGACAAAAAATTGTCAAAATATGTCAAAAACTGATATTCGATTGGTAACAAACAGAGGCTACAAATGCATACCTACTAAGTACTACTTTGAAACAACCCAATTACACTACTTATATGAATACATATTACCTGGAAACATAAGTAAAACACGGAAGTCTTCATGATCATTGATTGTGTGTAACTTTTACACAATTCAATGATCATTAACAGTACGTTACTGTTACAGTAACTGTAAAAGAAACTCAGTTACTTTCAAAGTACCAGTAACAATAACTGAGTAACTTTTTAAATGAGTGACTGTAACTCAGTTACTTGTAAAAAGTAACTTACGGAACCTGTAAGTTCAAAATAGTGCTTACTTCCTGGAACTGTTGTAGTACTTTGCAATCGCTGACACATTGTACTGTGGGTTGTTGTCATTCACAATAGATGATTACTAAGAAATTTATGCCTTGAATACTATTTGTATGGAATTGGTACATAATTGCCGTACTTGTTGCTTTAGAAGTCTATACAAGTATTTTTACTGTTCCAACCATCCCGTCACAAGGATATTTTCTGTGGTATGTGGCGAAAAAGCTCTATTTGAAAAAACCTTCAATCAGCACAAATGTGTTGTATTAATTCTTACTTCATATTACGTATCCCCATGAAGAGTAGCCAAAAAAAGAACTTCCATATTGAGATTAGATGCACAAAAAGAATGTTCTCGAAGACAAATTTGCTAAACTTGGGAATGTTACTAATGATTATATATATAATTATTCATTCATTCATTCATTGTTTTCTGCCTAATTGGCAGGTTTTTCACTGCAATCTCCAGCTTTCCCTGTTCTCTGCCTTACGCTTCGTAATAGCATACGACCCAGTTAATTTAATATCATCCATAAGCTGATATCTCTTTCTTCCACGGACTTTTCTTCCTTCAACCATTCCCTCCAAGGCATCTCTTAGCAGGCAGTTTCTTCTTAGACAGTGTCCTAACCAGTTTCTTTTCCTCTTCTTGATGGTCTCCAGTATAGATCTTTTTTCACCAACTCTTTTCAGTACGGCTTCGTTTCTTACCTTGTCTGTCCATTTTACACGCTCCATTTTTCGCCATGTCCACATTTCAAAAGCTTCGAGTCGTTTCCCTTCATTTCTTCTCAACGTCCAGGTTTCTGCACCATATAGCGCTACACTTCACACAAAACATTTCACTAATCTCTTCCTTAGACCTATGTCCATGGGTCCACAAAAAACATTTTTTCTTCTATTGAAAGCTTCTTTTGCTATTGCGATTCTCATTTTCACTTCTTGGTTGCAGCTCATGTCACTGCTTATAGTGCATCCGAGGTACTCGAAGCTATCCACTTGCTGGATTCTTTCACTGTTTGCTCTCACATTAATATTCCTTGGTTTCCGTCCTATAACCATTGCCTTTGTCTTCTTTACATTAATCTTCATTCCATACTGCTCACAGCTGCTGTTTAACTCTTCTAACATACCGGGTGTTTCAACAGAAACGCCATGATTTCAATTGGCATTTTAAAATATTTATTAGAACTAACCAAAAGAAAAAAATACATAATCTGATAGAGAAAATCCAAAAGTTTAATGGAAAATATGTTCTAAATGTTTACCTTGGCGATTTATCACTTTTCTCACCCATTTGCAAATACCTGACAAAGGGTTGCATGACTAACTTGTGCAGTACACTGGTCGATGTTTGCTTGCATATCATCTAGTGATCGCGGTCCTCATTTGAAAACTTCCTGCTTTAGGAAACCCCACAAGAAATAGTCACATGGGTTTAAATCAGGGCTAGTTCGAGGCCACTCTAAACCATTTTGAAAGAAATGTGTGTAGCGATTTGAAATCACACGATTGTTGAATTTTGAGTGAAGGAAAGTAAGGACAGGTTCAGTTGTATGCATTCTAGCTCCGTCTTGCTTGAAGCATTTCTGACAAATTGGACAACGTTTTCGAAGAAGACCAGGACACATATTCCCCAGCCGGAACCGTCATTGGACAGAAACAAGAGAGCGTGACTCAATAAACCAGGTCACCAACTGAATCTTCTGCTGGAGTGAAAGTCTCCTATCCTCCAATACTGTACTCTTGTACTACAAACACCTGACAAACACAGATAAAAAAATAAATTAAATTAAATTTTAGACTTTTGTCAATCATAAGATACACAAATTATTATTGTGAATATACTAAATATTTTTTTAGGGTCATTTGAAATCACGGCGTTTCTGTTGAAACACCCGGTACTATTTATGGTTCTTTCATCCTCAGCGAATAATGCCATGTCATCAGCAAATCTTATGCAGTTTATTCTTCTTCCTCCCAATTTGACACCTCCTGTGCCCTGGAAACAAGTTTTCACTATATCTTCTAAATATATATTAAACAAAGTAGGCGATAGGCAGCATCCTTGTCGTACTCCTCTTCCAATTTCACAGCCTTCTGTCATTTCGTCTCCTGTTCTCACTTTAACTCGTTGATTCATGTATAAGTTGCTTAGAAGTCTTATATAATTATATAATATATATATATTTTTTAAAAAAATGTAGACAGTTGAAACTAACTTAGATACAGTGGAACCTCGATTTTACGTTATCCAGGAGATCAAGTTGAAAAAACTTAATACGCGGGAAAATGTAAAATCTTGGAAAATTTCTAAACCATTTGCTATGTTGGGACCACCAAGATTGAATGCAAAATGAGGGAAAATGTAAAATCGAGGAACTTAAATCTGGGTTCCACTGTAATTATTATTTGCAAATTTTAAATTAATCTATAAATTTGAGAGAGGGCAAGTGCTTCCCTTTACCGCCGCCAGGTTACGCATATGCTTACATTCACACATAGTGAACATACATTTTGAATATTGTAGCTTGAAACATATTGTAGTTTAGGCTTTGTGCTAAATACATAAGCATTTTTAATAAGATTTACTTTTAATATAATTTGATATAAATGATTTTTTTATCACCCTGTCTCTGAACTGCCCATCTCAATTTTTCCATCAGGCATTAGTACACACTCTGGGCTACCTACATATAAAATTGTGGGGAAATTCAAGGGGGGGGCATTGCATGAAATTAGTTCTTGAAGTTAGTCATTTATTTTTCTAAAAAATGCATAAAACTATACATAAAAATACATGTTGATTGATGCATTCATCTTAAACGTTATTTAAATGAAAGCTTATAATATTCTGAACAAAAGAAAACAAACTTGATGTTTCTACGGCAAACGCGAGGGAAGATACAATTGTTTATAACCTAATGTGTGACATTCAAAGTGGAGCCGCCGCATGTGGCGGACACGGAGATCTTAAAAAGCACGTAACTTCTGAACCCCTTGACCAATTTTAAAAACGTTGTCATTTTTGTAATCAACATCAAAAGTTCTATAAGTATACCGAATTTCATCAAAATCGAGGATGGTGGGTGACATGGCCTGCATGAATTGACGTGGAATGACCCTACTGTTTTATGCCTTTATTTCAGATTGTAAATTAGTAGATACCTTGACACAAATATGTAATTATTGTTCTTATAATAATTAATGGAATAAATGACATTACATTAATTTCTAGACTTGTTCAAGCTCCATATCATGAGATAGATGATATGGAAAGTAAAGTTCCTATTGTGAGGGTCAATTGGTATATTATTTTTAGGGGTTATGAGCATTAGAAAGAGGTTAGTTATAACTTAGCTGCAATAATAATAAATCTAGTAATTAATATTATATAAAAATTGGAAATTAATCACAATTATTAACATAATTTAATCTACCATTATGATATTACAAGATATGCAAGTTGGAACCTGCAATACAAGTATTTAAAAGCATTGTTAAGAGTTATTCCTGTTGAAATATATAATAATTGTTCTATTAAAGGTTAAATATTTTTAAAATGTAGGAACCCACTGATTAAAATATATGCATTGAATATATGCCTCAACTATGATAATTTACGTAAAGCACCCCCTTCTCAGCCTATCCCTAAGAAATATCCTCCACCTAGAAATTTCAAGTTTACATGGAAACATTCTGAGACGAATGCTCGTGCATTTTCATTGTAATATTTCAAAACCTATTTTAATTCTCTTTTTCCACATGTATACCAGACATTGCATAATAATAGCCTACTTGAAAATAATAGGAAAAATGAGAGCTGAATTTACTTCAAGGCCATGGCTTTCCCCCCTAATCTTCCCTATCCGACTACAGTGTTACTTACCTTAAACACCTGTTTTCACTGGAACTAAAGAACCTATATTCATGAATACATGGCTTTATTTGCACCCATAAAAAGAATAGGAAATTCTATTTATGTTTCTATTCCGAGTAGTGAATATGATATGTTCTGGGCCATTTATTTTGTATTTATTCATTTTACCCCGATTTCAGCTAATTTTCCATGGGGAAAATATCCAAAAAATCTAAATTTTACCATTTTTTTAGCATAAAAAATAATTATGTTTTTTTTTATCAAAGTTCAATCACTCATCTCTATAGGGCAAAATTCACCTCTCGAGCCTAAATCAATTATATCTTTAAGTATACATTTACAATTATCCAAATTTGCTTCATGCAAAAGTTCAACATTCAATTCTTTATAGAGTAAAATCGCAAGATTTAGATCATTTCCCCTTATTTTTTAAAAATTTCGCTTTAATTATTAAAAAAAGCAAAATTTATTTGTTTTTCTAAGTGTAAAAAATAATTGAACCCAAGTTTATTTTTTTTTTTTTTGCAAAATACCCCAATATCAATTCGGTCCATTTATCTGAACAGAAGTTACTGTACTTGCATATTTCTATATCACCATACACTATCTGGCCATTCGTCACCGGACACCTGGAACGAGTACTTTAATCCGGTTTCAGGCATCCGTCAGTATCGTGTGGGGCCACCTTTCGCAGCAAGTACAGCCGCAACCCTCTGAGGAAGACTGTCCATCAAATTGCGATAGGTTTCGACGGGAATCCTGCTCCATTCCTCTTGCAAAGCGGCGAACAACTCTTTAGCGTTTTTTGGGCGGTGTGGTCTGGCTCTCAACCGGCGCTCCAACTCGTCCCAAAGATGCTCAATCGGGTTGAGATCAGGACTTTGGGTGGGCCAATCAAGTTTTTACACACCCATATCCTCGAACCACGTGTTGATCACACCTGCCATATGACATGGGGCATTGTCGTGCTGAAACAGATAAGGACCACTACCGAATTGTGCCCACAATGTCGGTAGCGCAGAATTGTCCAGGATCGTTAGGTATGCATCTGCATTCATGTTTCCACGCACTAACACAAGGGGACCAAGACCATACCAGGAGAAGCACGACCACACCATGATGCTTCCACACGCCAAGGTGGGGTGTCCGGTGACGAATGGCCAGATAGTGTATGTACTAATTAATATTTTACACTGTTTGTGCTCGAAACTAATCAGTAACATAATGGCGGTATGAGAAATGTACAAATAGAAAGGTATTTTAGCAATATGCGACGTCTAGCAATTAGCTATGTCAACTCAAGAGCTATGTCAACTCATATGTCTTCAGATAATCGTATTGCTTCTCGAAGATATTTAAAATCATTAAGTAATGAATCTTATCCAACAAGTACATTTCTTTGCAACTAGATGGCAGCATCTAGTGATGCTTACTGCTTTCATGTTCTCCAAGTACATTTATTTGCAACTAGATGGCTGTGGCGATATATAAAGCACTGTGTAGGAAGTATCTTCGGGAACCTAACTTTGCGTGACATGCAAAGAGATCGAAGATAGCTCGGAACATCGTAGTGCGTAACATGCAAAGAGATCGAATATTATCTGCTCTTTTGATTTTGATTTTTGATTTGATTTAGTTTATTTTAATTCGCGTTTTGTGCCTCTTGGCTAATTTGCGAAGATGGGGATGAGTGATGAAATGATGAAATTGATGAATGGACATTCACAAACAACCAAGCCCGACCGGGATTCGAACCCGGGACCCTTGGCGTCGCAGCGCGATGTGCTCACCACTCGGCCACAGGGTCGGGCTATTATCTGCTCTTGCATGCTATGAAGAGAAGCAGTAAGCGATGGATTGTCGTATCTTCTTTTTGATCTTTTAAATTATTAAAACAATTATATCTCGAGAACCAAGTAATGTAGAAAGGTGCGGTTTTTTGCATTGGTTTTGTTTTGATGTTCTCTATAATTTGATACCAAACTCGATAAAAATATAACCAAAAAGAAAAAATAAATCAGTATATTTTTAAGCATACATTTACAATTATCACATTTTTTAAAGAGAAATAGATGTGTTGATAGTGATTTGAGTATTTTCAGTGCAGTATATATATATATATTTATTTATTTATTTATTTATTTATTTATTTATTTCTCAAATATATATTCTCTTTAACTTATGTTTGAAATATAGACACTGATTTGAGTTATTAGCAGTGCAGTATATATAAATATTTCCCAAATAAATATATTCTGATTAATTTACGTCTGAAATGTACATGTGTATTTTTAGAAGAAAAGCTATATATATATATATGCACCTCGATGTGTAGAATACTAATAACATATACATTTATAATTAATTTTTTTGAGTGTAAATTGTTCTAACATTTTTTGAAAAAAGATTAAATATACAAAACCTAAGAAGTTTTATTTTTAAAATTTTTAATATATAAAACCTAACATTTAAAAAAAATTAAATATATAAAACCTAAGAAATTTTATTTTTAAAATTTTTAATATATAAAACCTAACATTTAAAAAACTTATATAATTATATATATATACACAAATTATAAAAAAAATTAAAAATAAATAACAAAAATATTAAATTAAACGAAAAACAAAAAAAATTGTATACAAAAAAATATAGCACATCAGACATAAATGATGAAGGCTCAGATATTCCAAATTTTTTAGCTATGCTATGCTATGAAGAGAAGCAGTAAGCGATGGATTGTCGTATCTTCTTTTTTGATCTTTTAAATTATTGAAACACTTATATCTCGAGAACCAAGTAACGTAGAAAGGTGCGGTTTTTTGCATTGGTTTTGTTTTGATGTTCTCTATAATTTGATACCAAACTTGATAAAAAATAACCAAAAAGAAAAAATAAATCAGTATATTTTTAAGCATACATTTACAATTATCACACAAAATAAAAATAAATAAATAAAATAATGGGTATATTTGGAAATGGAAGGCGACAAGAGATACCAGATAATTCCAGCGACATTGACAGATTAGACGAGCGTCTTAAGAAACTAAAAGCTGATTTATTAATTTTTACAAAATTCAATAAATTTAAATATACATGCTGAGATTACAAATCTCCAAACTGATTTAATTAACCCCATAGTGAAAATTGATGGTGAACTTAAATCCCTACTCCAAAAATATACCAATTTAGCCTCAATAGATGTTCAAAACATGGAAGAGTGCATAGCCAAGTTAAAAAATGAACTTAATAAATTCCGACAAATTCAATGAAGCACTTCGGAGCAATTAAAACAATAATTAAACAATCAAGCAAATACTATTCGTACCGAACTGCTTTCTATTATTCAAAATATCAAAACGCAAGAGCAATACGACAATACTAGTATTCTCGAATTACGAGAGCAATTTCTATCTTTCGAAATTTTTACACTAGAAAATATTAAAACTGAATTGCTAACAGATCAGTTACACAGAGCCATAACCGAAGTTTAAGCCAAACTACAAACGTTGGAAGATTTTATCAATAATTTACCTTCATCTTCCGAATTAAATGCCATCGCAGGTACTGTTGCCAGTATCAAATTACAGTTGGAGACTTATGAAGATTTCGGGAAGATACAGGGTACCATAGCTCATATTGAAGACACTTTGACAACCATGAGAAATGAATTGACAAATGTACAGGAAACTGTGGAATTCAAGTTGCCAAGCATAACCGAATCTTTAAACATAATTCAAGAACAAATTACCAAATTAGAAAATCTAAATACCGAACCTGAACTATCCCATTTTCATCATCTCATAGATGATATTCAAAACAAATTACAAATATTACAACAATCTACGCCTACACAAGATGACATACAACAACTTAAAGATGCTTTGAGCAATGTTGCAGAGTTGGATGCTGTCAAACAAGCTTTCACCACACTTCAAAATACTGTAGCAAATTTACCTACTTCCCAGGAGTTAAGATCTGTAGAAAGAGCAGTAAATCGAGTACTCAAATCAGAGGACATCAAGAACATTCAAGCGGAAAATTGCTGTAATCCAAGACACCAACACTACTTTGCCTACCAACTTCATGCATTGTTTGATGAAATCAGAAGTCAGGTACAAGATCTTGCAAGCCTGAGTACTAAATTGAAACTTGTAGAAAGTTTACAGGAGATTATTTCTAACATTAAGCTACAAATTAGTACCCTTGAAACAAGTCAAGAATCTTCTTTATCAACTTCACAACTTCATGATCTCAAAGAAAAATTTAAACAATTGAATGTTGATGTGAAAATCAAACCCAGCTACGATGAAGTGGTACGCACCATAAACGAATATCAAGAATCAGTATTAAGCAGAGATTAGACGATCTTGAATTACGTCAATTTTTCACTGTTGAGATAGTTAGACTTGAGAGTGTAGCAAATGTTCGATGGCACTGGACTTATGTTAATGCAGGTAATGTTTACAAATTGTATCCCTACACTCAGTCTCATGATTTTTTTCTTGATGGTAATATTAGGTTTTTAAAATTGGCTACGTAAAGAAGGGAAAACATGTGGAAGTACCCAATTTCACCATTCAGAGAGAAGATGGTGTGTATAGAGCACTTCAGATACCTATTGCATATTTGGATGAATCTGCAAAGAAATATAAAATACATGAGGATGAACAATCATCTGGTTCTCATGTAGAAGCTGGTGACCAATTATTATTTGAAGCGAAACAATTATACCCTGAAAATAATCCATTTTGTCTTATTTTCTTATAGCACCCGATGTTAAGACAAAATAAGTTACAAGCAATCTAGGTTAATTTTGGGAGTGGGCCAAATTGGTTCCTCATATAAAGAGCAGTGACCAAATTGGTCCTAGCGCCTATGACCCTACTTGCGTTCATCCGCCAAGCCATTTGCTTCGAGTCTCCGAAGCCCTGGTGTAGCCCGTTCAAGTTCTACCGCCCACAAGTGTGTTCCTTCGCAAATCCAGCGAAGGTGAGAATAATAGAGAGCAACCCTCCATATATAACCTCAGCTCACTGTTGGTCACCCCTTGACCTAGTTATTTTCAAGCAATCACCTATAGTATAGAACTACATTTAGTGAATTTTGCCGTCTTTCTGTTTGATCTGCTTAACAAATCAATCAATAAAAAATATACTTACTACATAGAAAAATCTGCTTTTGAGATACTTACATAGGAAAATCTGCTTTTGCGTAATTTCTCAGAAATATAGACCATCATAGTTCTTGCTACATTTAGCACCTGATTTAGTATAAATCAAAATCTAGTTAGTGTAGGCCTGTGTGCATCTGGTACATATAGTTACTTGAAAAAGCAAATATTGGGTGTGTAAAGGATAGCCTTCTTGTGAAATCAACCTTATTTCCTCGTAACATTAGCTGTAAGTGCTTCTTGCAGACTAATAAGGCTCTGGCGTGTCGTCCTACATCACCTACAATCCTCTGTAAGGTTCGTGTTGTCCTACAAATTGTTGATATATTTATAAATGGTTATATTTAAAAGAGAAAAAAACTATGTTGGTAAGCGTTCAGTTAAGGAACCCTCGGTAGAGGGATTTCAGTCTTTATAGACACATAATTATTTTAGTTACAGTAATAGTTTGGCCTCGTATAAGGGCAAATAGTCGAAATGTTAAACATTTCGTGTACTTTACCCAGTAAGCCTTAGCTAAAAATACAATAACAGCGTTACAGACAAAAAATAAGCAAGCAGTGATATTCTAGTGGCACATAATAAGTATAAAATATCCTTTAAAATACACTGACAGATAGTTTTGGGTTATCTGAGATCGAAATTTGCAAGCCCTCTCTCCTGCATAAATAGGCTCTAGAAATCACTAAGCCTCAAAATAATATTGGGTACATGAGATAAAAAGCAGATTGAGAGTGGTGCTGATCGCATCATCTCCAAAAGAGCATAAAAAACAAAAATATATGGACCCCTACCTCATATATTTAGAAAACTTTACCTAGTATAACAGTAACAAAATACTCAGCAAACTCATTTTAGCTAAAAGTACTTTATCTTTAGTATTTAGAAAATATTTACATAAAAAACCAAACTCTAAGTTTAAAATGTGTGAATGTATGTCTGATAAAAAAATAATAATAATAATACAAATACTGCCAAAAAAATTAGTAAAAAAGTTTAAAACATATTTTTGTGCGTCCAAAATATAATAATAAATCTTTCATGAATAGATTAAGTTGTGTTATTAGAATAAAAAATTACATAAACTTGTAAAATAATAAGTTAAAAGTTGAAAAAATGTCTTTGTGAGTATAATATTATAAAAAATGTTGCCTGAATAGATGAAATTGTGTTATTTGAGTAAAAATAAGCCTAAACTTGTAAAATAAAAGGGTAGAACTTGACAAAACATACTTTTAGATCCAAAATATAATTGAAAACTCTTTCTTGAATAGACTAAGATGTCCTACTTTGGTAAAATAAGCATAAAATTGAAAAATAAAAGGGTAAAACTTGACGAAACACTCTCCCTGTGTACAAAATTTAATTCAAAACACATTTAAATCGTGTTATTTGAGTAAACTTGGAGAATAATCCTGTAAACTTGTGTGTGTGTCCGAAATGTAATTAAAAACACGTTCAAATCGTGTTATTTGAGTAATATTAGGATACACTTGTGAAATAAACAGATAAAAGTTGAGAGCACACGCTTTGTGTGTCGAAAATGTAACTAAAAATCTTTCTTGAACAGATTAAATTGTGTTATTTGAGTAAAAATAGGTATAAACTTGTAAAATAATAAATTAAAAGTTGAAAAAATTATTTGTAAGTCTAAAATATAATAAAAAATGTTTCCTGAATAGATAAAATTGCGTTATTTTGGTACAAATAAGCATAAACTTGTAAAATAATAAGTTAAAAGTTGACAAGACACAGTTTGTGTGTCCAAACCTTGAAAAGTAAACAATTAAAAGTTGAATAACACAGTTTGTATGTTGAAAATATAATAAAAACTCTTGCTAGAATCGTTTAAATTGTGTTACTTGAGTAAGAATACATAAAAACTTGTAAAATATTTGACATAAAGTCAAAGTTTGGTAAAAATAAACTCAATATTATGGTAAATAGCAAACAATAACATAAATTTACTAACTAAATCAATAATCAAAGGGTCCTAGGTTCGTTACCCCACGATAAAAGCAAATAGTGAAAACGTTAGGCCCCGTCCCAGATAGCTCTTCCTTCTTCCTAGTACAGATAAAAAACCCTTACGCTTCGTTCCCCTTCTTCAAAGTACAATTCTCGCTCCAATCTAATTGGGTATCTCAAAATCCTTTTTTCTTGTGTTCTCGGTAACCTTAGGCTACTTTGACAGAAACCTGTTCTGACATGCAAGCGTTCTACCCTAAAACCTATGCTACAGAATCCAGTGCCTTGGAGGCAACCCTGAGCGGAATATTAATTGGCGGCGGAAACCGGTTCTGGAAAGCGACGCATAGCTTCATAGTTTGACCTAGAGCGCGCATTCTCAAACATCCTTTGTTGTCTGGTTCAATCCCTCCCCTGCCCTACTGCGTTGCATACCTTTCTCCTATTCTTGCGTTCTAGTTGACCTTGGGAAACCGGTTCTGATTGGTCAATCGGGTTCTTTCTTTCTTTTGGCGATCTGACGTCATTTGACCTTGACCGCACATCCCCCAAATTCCTTTCTCGTCTACCTGCGCGGAGTTCACAGTCTTCTGTCTGGCATCAGACTCTGCTCACACGTTATACATAGTTCGTCTCCGCTCAATATATTACATGCCATATAACATTATTACATAGTGCACTATATTTATTACCGTTACATATCGTGGGTTCGAGTACCGAGACCATCCTAAATCATAATTGGACCTTTACTATTACGCAATAGTGTTGAAGAATCCCTAAATTCTTATTTTCAAAACTATAAACATTAATTATTATCGTTTTACACATAACATACTTTACAGTAATTAACATAAAACCATATGCATAACGTTTATTTCCACTAATTACCTTCTATTTACATATTTTTCGTGAAATAAATAATTAAAAATTCATAAAAGTTATAAATATGCAGATACATAACTGTAAAGTATTTTAATGATATGCAAATTTATTCAAATTATGCCAATTAATTATTGATAATATGCAAAATTTGTTCAATTTATGCGAATTAGTTCTAAGTGATATGCAGATACATAAATATAAATTATTAAAATGATATGCAAATTTATTCAAATTATGCAAATTAGTTCTTAATTATATGCAAATTAATTAACACCCGGCACTAATTGACGTTGGCGTAGATATAAGCTACTTGCGTGTACAGAAACACACACACCTCTTACTTGCCTCTAATTATTCGCCTCTTGCCTCATTATTCTTTATTTACCGAGTACAGTACGGTGTTGTGTTAAACTAAATGCAAGCACATTATATCGTAAACCTCATATTTCCATCAAGTTTCCCCTCTTTCCATTTTTCGCCATCTGCACTAATAACGCACTTGTCCTGTGGTAACGAACTTTTGAACCATCCTGTATATACACAGATTGTTAAAAATTCAAATATTATCATTTCATGAGTTTAGTCTGACATTATTTGAGATGCCACCGTTGTTGGTTGATTTGTTTGTTTGAGTTAGTGTCTTAAGTCCACTTTATGCATGGTAAGGTTAATAGGGACTGGACCTACAGTTTAAAGTGGGATCCGAACCACTATGTGCCTCTATCGGGTATCCTACCCGGGACCCCTTAAATACATATGAATATATCTTGAAAATGATATTGTCCCCCACTTTCAAGGTACCTTTATTAGGTATGCCATTCCCGAGGTTTCGAGATTTTTCCCCGTGATTCTGTGCGCGCTATGACGTCATTAAGAGGACAGAATGGAACTTACTTCGTTAGCGTATACGGAACCTTGAGATAAATGGGTCGATTATTTACTTATACACACCTTTTCTTGAATGCCGGTAGAATGAGAACAAATCACCCTGTTTGTGCTCTTTCCACGTACAATAATAATAGAAGAAAATCGCCTGGAATAAAGTAACCATCGCTTCGCAAAAAAAAAAAAAAAAAGTTGCTGCAGCAGGATTGATTCAATTTGTTCCTCCAAATTTCGGACTTACTCAGTGGTGCAACCACAGGGTGGGCAGGGGCATTGCCCCCCAAACTTCGACGGAAGTCAATTCTAGGAGGGGCAAACATTGATGGCCAAAGACACCTGCAGGGGGCACAGAGGAGCAATTGCCCCCTTCTATTTCAAATTTTATACAAATAAAAATACATTTCGTAAAATTTTCTTGCTCGCTTCGCTTGCAGTGCCTGCTTTTCTCAGTCTCGTCAAGTTCATAGCCGCAGCTAATGGGCGGCGGGAGTCGGCCATGGGCGCCAAATAATCTAAATCGCTTCGCTCGCAATATAATTGTTTTCTGTAATGTGATGTATTTAAATAATATGTTTTGTATATATGTAATGAATAAACTTTGAATACGTACATAATTTAGTGTTAGCATCTTGCATATGTATTTTCTTATTTTCTGTCGCTCCATGTGTAAAACATATGAAAGTTATACATGTTATATGTACAAAAAAAATATCTTCGGCATACATTTAACATTCATTTTCTGCCATTCAAAAATACAGTTTGAGTGCTTGTTTTCAATTATTAGCTAATGTAAAATTTCTGGTGTTGAAAAATATTTCAAATCTTTTGTTCCAAATAAATGCTTTAGCACAGACATCTACCTCCCTTTTGCGTAATTTATGAGGATAATAACGTCTTTGATACTACTACTACACTACCACTAGTAATAATAATGCCATTATTAATGTTATTATTATTACTATTATTATTATTATTTGGTACGTTTATCCTGACACTTGCCCCCTCCAGACAAAAATTCGTGGTTGCGCCTCTGGCCTTACTTCCACACTCACCTTCCATATCATCACGTATGCAACTTTCAAAAACCTTTACGCAATCGGAACTCAGTTTCTAAGTATTGCTTCATTGAATATTGAGTGCAAGATAAGATTTATTAGCTTTGAAGTTGAAACATCGCCCGCGAAAATAATACTTTGAACATCTCGTAGGTAGCCAACACTAATTAACAATTGCACTGTGTTACTTTACTTTATGTGCATTTGTTGAGAAATTGTGCTGAAAATATAATGTACGATTTACAGGACAGACGTTTCTCCCCTGCACATCCTTTCAAACTTCTCGACAATCAATGAGAACAGCTGTCATGTAAATAATGCCCAAAGAAGCTATTCAATATAAAGCATACTTATCAAAGCAAGGAAAAAAATTATCAATGCTTTTCGTATTATCAATATCATGTGTTGTATACACGTCTATTATATTATAATTTAAAGATATCGTACAAATATAATACTATTTTGCTGGCTTTAATTTATTTTATATGTCCTTTAAAAAGCCTCGTTGGTTCAGTCGGTAAATAATCTGACTGTCACTCTGAAGATGAGGATTCTGTTCCCAGGGTGGTTGGTCTCGAGGGGGATTTTGTCAGCAACGTCCTTGGATGAAAACTGTTTTGAGGTTCACCAGGGGTCTAAAAAAATAGTATTTTGGGGGCCGTAACGTGATGCTAACACCACCTTCATAAATGGCCGGGATTGTGAATCATAATCCCTATTCATTCATGGCATGTTACAATGCGCAGAAGGTACTTTTGCTTTAAAAACTTAGTGCATATTTAGTCGCACACCTTGGCCGTTCGGTCTAAGACGTCATGCTTTGGACTCTGTCTACGGAACGCGCAGGTTCGAGTCTCCTAGGGGAAGCGTAACAACTTTCCTTCTGAGGTTTCGACTGTGTATGGGACCGGTGGCCACCCACCATTGTGAGGAAATTGGAGAGGTACGAATGAGTAGCGTAATCCGGCCATGGAAACTTACAAAAACGACTGGGAGGTCGTCGTGCTGACCACACGTCACCTCGTAACAGGTTGGATGATCTCCCGCCTCGGCAGATGGAAGTGAGGCCGGCAGTCGGTAGGTAGGCCTTAGCCCTGTATTAGTACATATTTGAATACATGCCGCGAGAATACACATTATGAAATTTGTTTGACTCAACTCAAACATACTGCAGAAACTCTTTCCATGTAGATTTAATAGCCGGCATCCGTGGCAGAGTGGTTAGCACATCGCGCTACGACGCCAAGGATCCCAAGTTCGAATCCCGGCCTGGGTATGGATGTTTGTGAGTGTCCATTCATGAATTTCATCATCATGACTCATCCCCATCTTCGCAATTAGCCAAAAGTGGCAGAAAAGTGAAGTAAAATAAACCAAATAAAAAAAAACTAGATTTAATATTTCATATTTGTGTTGCTTGATTGAATTGGCGTTTTAAGTCCGCTTTTTGCACAGAAAGGCTAATTGGGACTGGACCTACAGTTTAAAGTTGGATCCGAACCACTACGTGCCTACACCGGGTATCGAACCCGGGACCCCTTGACTACAAGGCGACGGCGCTACCACTAGGCCATCGGGGAAGCCATATTTGTGTTGATTCACAAGACTTATTTTCTAATTGCGCACTGTATTATTAGTAAAACACATTTTATGTGTGTGTTGGATATGGTATGAGATTTAATTAGGTAAAGCGATGGATAATGTAATATTTATATAAAGTAAATTAATGTATTATGTTCTTACAACAAATGTAACTATTACAGAATAGGAAGCCAGTGCCGAAATTAGCCGTAAGTTTCTTTTTAATTCCTCGCAGTAGTAAATATTGTTACAATCTAAAAATTTAGATCCTCAACTCAGAGACCAAATTATAATTCCCAGCTTGCATTTACCTCCTATTATTAGAAGTATCATTCGACCGAAAAGCAATTTCTGACTGTTGGCTGATAAATGCGACGTGCCTAAAATACAGGTAAACGTAACAGCATAATCGTTCCATTATTTTTGTTTTGTATTTGTATTGCTTTTGTTTTATTTCAAGTATAAGTTACCCCTTGGCTAATCGCAAAGATGAAAATGAATGGTGAGTAGATGAAATGGATGAAGGGATGATCACAAATCCATGTGGATCACAAACAGTACAGAGTAATACACAGATTGTTGGTTGTTGATTGTTGGATTGTTGTTGATCCCTTCGGCTCTCGACCCGAACTAGCACTACACTGAGGCTCCGGAAATTCCGCTGTCGTTAATGTCTTCAGCTTTGGACCCCAACTGGAACAAGTAGTAGACCTCGTTACTTTATGGTATTTAGTCCTTTTCATCTTCGAATCACTAGATCTTATAAAGCCACCAATGGATACTGACTGATCACTAATCGACTGTATGAACTGTCACACTTACCTTTGAATTCTCATTAACCGATTCTGTTGTACAGATCAACTTGGAAATTGAAGCCGCGTATTTTGACCTCATTATATTCTAGAACATTCCGCAGATAAAACGTTAATGTTGCCAGAAGTTCGACTCCTTCTCTTATTCAAGAACGTTTCCTCTCGCGCTTTCCAGAGATTAAAAAATTACAATGAATCGCCCTACGTGTGGCGCTACGTTTGCAGCTTCCAAATGCTGACAAGTCTTTACATACGTAGTGCTGCGACAACACCGAAAGCTCAAAAAAAGTTTTAATGCAATATTATCAACAACAGGGTTATAGAACATTCTCCGTGTTGCCTTGGTAAGTATTTCTCTCCTTATGTTATCGCCACACTATTCAAGAAAACAAAAAATCCTAATTTTATACAGTGTAAACTGAAAAAAATTAAGGGGGGACTCCAACCCCCTGATCCCACCTTGGATACGCGCTATTAACAATAACAATATTCTGTGTCTTGCCTCGATAATTATTTCTCTCCTTAAATTATCGTCACATTATTTTATTTCCCACCACAATAAACCAAAAACCTCATTTTATCTATTGTAAACCGCAAACTTTCGGGGGGGGGGGCTAGAGCCCCCTAAGCTCTCCCTTGGATACGTGTCTGTAGCGAGTCAATTTAAACTAAACATCACTCATCCTGTTCTTCGCGATTAGCCAAAAGTGGAAGAAGACGCTAAATAACAAAAACAAATTTTTCCTCATCATGGCGAACAACTGGAGAATCTTAAAGGCGTAAAAATATTAAAGGGAAATTCCAGGACATTCAGTAAAAATTCATATCAGAACTTTCCTTAGAATTAGACATTTAAAATAAATGCAATGGAAAGAAAAACTGGCAGTGGACTACAGCGTACAATGACAAGATATCACGCATAATAACGTCTGAAAAATAAACTATGCATTGTTTCGGAATAAGTGTATTCTTCTATCGAGTATTTGATCTCTTGTTGTCAAATTAAATTAACAGCTTTGGTGCATAATATCAAAAGATGCAAGAAAACACAGCGTTTCATGGGCCATCTGCTATATTCTCCGCATGGCTTTCTTCCGCTCGTGTCCTCTTGTTGACGTCACAAGCTCTAGCCAATAACGTGCAAGTCGCGGAGTGGCCCCCTCTGCCCCACTTTATTACTCATTTTTGCTGGAGACACTTCTGAGTTAGGGAAAGTTGTGATTATGTAAATGTATAGTTGTGGGTAATGCTAATGCTCATTCTTATTTTCTAATTATTTCGGTATTGTCATTCAGGGTGGGCTACAGAAATAAGAACTTGCTAAGGAATAATGGAAACATTTCATTAGGTTTATATTGTTGTTTCTATTTGCCGGTTGTTTCTATTTCTATGTCGGGTTACATATAACTATTAATCCGATTTATCAAACACAACATCTAACTCGATCACTTTTAAACAAACATTATTTCAAAATCAGTTGCAATATTGGCTTACATTTATATTTTTATTACTTTCGTTCGACCTTAGTCACAAGATTCCACTTTAACAACAATAAGTCAGTGGCAAAGGAATGGGTATAACTGTCTTTAGAAATAACTGTTAAGAACCCATTTCAATTATCAAGAAGCATATGTTGTCAATCCAATATTTTATCATTAAGAGGAAACTCTAAATTCGAGTACCTTCTAAGTACAAACTATCGAATATATAACGTACATTTTTCAATATGTGAATGCATCCTTATCCAATATGATGCATGCATTTCCAACTTTTTACGGTAGATCACTTCATGATCCACCCTAGAGAACAACTGATATGCTAGTTTTTTTTCCAATGAAAATGGTACAACCTTAATATATCTATGAATCAAAAAGTGAAATATTACGATAACAATGGCGGATTTGTAGTAAGTAAATCGCATTAATGTGGTCACATAATATCAGAAACCAGTTGACACCTCGTCGTCTCTTTTACATAGAAAATGTATGTTGAAATTCGTTGTAGTCGGTTCAATCTTCCCTCCCTCCTTATCTGGCTCGGTGGCCGACCGTGTTATGTGGTCTGCTTTCAATCTCACCACTAAAGTTCTCGGCTTCAGGCCACGGCTGGGCATGAAAATATCCCATCATCAAATTAATCTAATCGTGACTCATCCTCATCATCGCGATTAGCCAAACGTGTAAGAAAAGCGAACCAAATCAATGAATTTCCATCTTTGTATGCCTAAATAAGTGGGGAGAGTTAGTGACCTGGCCAGGAGGGAGAAGAATTTGAAAGGGCTATAACACATTCCTGGCATACGGATTTTACATAAAAATGCAACACCGGATGTGTGAAAAGATGAGGTAAGCATTGTCTAGCAAATAAAGAAATAGAATTCTCGTGTTTTCTCTCATATTTCATCACATAAAACACGAGAACACTACTGGTTACTGAATATCGTGTGAACACATTAGCTTACTTACATTTACTTATAAATCCTTTATTGTTTTTGGGCATATTTTACTTCATACTCTAACCTGGGAATCTGTGCAGCAAGGTAGAGAAGGGGAGAAACAGGGTGCGCGGAGCGAAGCTGTACACACTGTCCCAAAGGCACTCGCTTACCCCTCCACGCAATGCCGCTCCCTCGCACGTTTTCATTGGTCGAGCCCTCTGGAGTCACTGCTTCCGCAGAGACTTGCTTTCGTTCGCTCGCTACGGATGTTCCCGGGTAAGAGAATAATAAGGTTATTGATAAATAAAAATCTACGTCTAGGAAATTAAAATATAAACCATATTAATTATTTTGTGAAAAAAAAACAATTCTCAATTTTTGATTAATAAATGAATTGTTCTTTTTTTGTAGGTGAAATGCCTCCGAAATTGAAGTTTCCGGTGGATGATGTAAAATAACTTCCCCAACTTCATAGAAATGATATTTTGATTGGTGATAGACTGGCTCCGAAAACTGCAACAGTTTGGCAGAAAATCTGTGACAGTGTAAATATTCTAGCATAAAAAAATAACTACATTACCACTGCCAACAATATATACACATACGTCACTGGAAATCGACATGGACTTCTCGAGTATCTGGGATATGAAGAGAAAAATAAAACAGAACTGGAGTCAGATTTCGATTCACCCTGCATGTCTGAAGACGAAGATTGCATCAGTGATTCGCGATATTGGGAGGGAAAGTCGGAGATCTTCAAAGGATCTTCTCTGAAGAGTAAGAAGTTCACCATAACACTATCAGATCAAGAATGGATTGATATATCACCGGAAGTGGTATATTACAAAGGCCGCAAATACGAGGTTGGTTCAGCATGCTCCGCCCCTGACATAGAAGGAACCCTCGTAGGAAAACCAATCCACTGTTACTTTTCAACATAGTCCCCTGCAACATTACCACACTTTTCCAATCAGCCTTCAAGTGCTTCTATCCCAGCAGAAAAAAATTATTTTGGTTGGTCCTGCAACCAAGCATTCACAACATCCATAATCTCAGAATCACTGGCAAAATATTTTCCACGAAGGTGTTTCTTCATGTTCGGGAACAGGTGGAAGTCACTGGAGGCCAGATCTGGAGAATAAGGGGCATGAGGGACAATTTTGAACCCTGCTGCATGAATTGCAGCCACCGCAACTTTGGAGGTGTGGGCAGGAGTATTGTCATAATGGAACAAAACACCACGGGCCAACATTCCGCGGCATTTCTCCTTGATGGCAGAATGTAATTCTTCAATTAGGGTTGCAAAATAAACACCTGTGATTGTCTTTCCCTGTTGGAGATAATCTATCAAAAGAATTCCTTCTGCATCCCAGAACACAGATGCCATCACTTTGGTCTTTGATGGTTGAACCTTGAATTTCTTTGGGGGTGGAGAATGGGAGTGTTTCCATTGCATGCTTTGGTGTTTGTAAGCGGCTCTTGTTTTTTTTAAACTTATTCATGGCTCTCTTAACACCTTTGCCCTGTTTCTCCATTGCCAGGTTATGGCGCCTCTGCTCTTCTAATTCTGCCCTATTTTTCTTGGCATCTATTACTGTTTTTGCTATGGCGGCTGATCCCCCGGCCAAGCTCCCAACAGCCCCAAGAGCAGCTAAGATGGCAGGGATGGTAAATATAAATCCCCCCACATGTGATTTTTTTCTTGATTGCTGTAATTTTTTTAATTGGGGGGTACTAAGCAACAATTTCATACCATGTCCCTTTGCAATACAAGAATTTTTTTTCTTGCGCTGCTTTTTGGTCAAAAGACTGTCAATAGTTTTAAGAGATTTGAGACCTGCATAAGGTATTTGATACATAACACCCTTGGCCTTCATTGTAGGTTTATTATATACATATTCACAACCCCCACCCCAATTTTTGTTTGGTGCTCATAGCTATGGTGGTTCCTAATGCTGCTATTTTTTCACTCAAAGATGCATCTTTGCTTACAAATCTACCAAATGCAGCCTCTTCTAATTTCTTGTCTGCAACATGTCTCTTGTCAAGATCGGAATGTGTGTTGTATGCAATATCATGGTCTCTACAAGCAGCATCTAGGGGATTAACACCAGGATCACCTCTGTTTAATCTATGGTCCAATTTTGTGCCTGGACCACAATACTGATAGCCTGGAATATGTAGTTCAAATGGCAACTTGTTTATAATGTCATTAACAAGGCCCCGACCCTCAGAAATATTCCAGAATTTAGGGGGTAGAGTATTAATAATTTTTATAAGATATCCAATCCCCTTAGGATCATTCACTATAAAATTAGACAATTTGGTGCTTATCATGTCCATAATTCCAACCATTTCATTGTAAAAATTGTTGTTCCCAGCATTTTCCTCCCCAGCTATCACCAATAACCTATCTACAAGTTTCCTGACATCATCAACCCACACAAATTCTTTAGGCAGGGTGTTGTATTGTTTGATTCCACTGCCAGTCTTGATTTGTGACCATATGGGCTTGATTAAATTGTTGTATTTTGCCCCACTGCTCGACTTAACCCTATTTTGTGTGGGATCATTGTTCTGGTATAGAGCATCTGATTTTATTAATATTTCTTTGTAATCCTCATAATCTTGATCTGTATAGCTGCCAGGTCTCTTCCTGGTCATCAGTTCCCACAATCCAGGTGTGCCGGAGTACTTAACAAAAGCACCTTTTTCTCCAAGTCGAGATTCTGAATATACAATTATATCATCTCCCATAAATGTTACTCTGAAATTGCCAATTCTATGTATGATGCTGCCATCAAGCTCTGTGTCAGCATATAAGCCAAACACCTCATCTTTATTGTCTTTAGGTGTGGTTAAATATTTTTGAGCAAGAAGCCCCAATTCAATAGGATTCTGACTAGCCTCAATTCTTCTAGGAGGACTAGGTGTATGAATACTGGAAAGTGGGGTGAATGGATAATCTAATATGTTCCTTGCAGCTACAGGTACAAGCTCTGTGAGCAAATTTTGATTTTGCTCTGTAACAGTTTTGATATTCTTACCCAATTCACTAATAGCATCAATTACAGGCTGTTCTGTTTGTTTGTGTTTTTCATAAATTCCACGGTTCTCTGATTTCCATCCCTTAAATCTTTTTACAAGATAATCTCTTAACTTAAGATCGTCAATGATTGGCCTTTTCATGTTTATTTATTTATGTTTCAATGTCTAGAAAATTGTTGATTTTATTTCTGTATTTGCCAGTATTAGGTGTTCTTGTCATATCAATTGTGACAAACCCATAACTGTCCTGGTTCCAGCACTTGCTGCAAAACTTGGAAAAATCATTGTAGCTCAAGTCCCCACCTACATATTCATCATGTATGTGTTTGAGGTTGGTATGATCCTGATGAAACACACATATAAAATTGCTGTTGTCCCGGATCAGTTGCTTGGGTATTTTTGAAAAAGTCTGTGCCAGGTAGAAGCAATCAATATTTTTGTGCCGGCCCTGTGTAAAGAAATTTCTAACCTTGTTTTGATTATCCAATATAATGTCATCAAACACAACAACAGAATTATCGAGACATTCATCAAGTGGCTTAACATCTGGTTCAAAAGTGGCAATATCCAATCCATCATATAGCTTCATCAGCTGCTGATATTTTAATTGTTCCAAGCTTTTAGAAAAAACATACAAGTGCCTGTTTTTCCAGTCTAACCAGTTGGGTGCCAATAAAAAATTATCAACCATTAGTGTAGTTTTACCACAAGCAGATGGCCCAACAATAAGACACCTAATATTATCAGGTAGCAATTTGCCATTTCTCTTATTCTGTTGTTCAGGTTCTGGGAGCCTCTTTATAACATCCCAGGTGCTCATATTATTATTTTGTTTGCATCGATCCAGCTGTGTTCTGGGAGTCCTAGCCATTTGACAAATAACTTGTTGCCTAATTTTTTCTATGAGATATGTGTCAGGCTGTTTAGTTTTGCTGAGCTCTTGTTCATAAAACCTGCCTTTGAGAATTTCTCCTCGATGATCCTTTATTATATATGTGTTAAGAGTCCCGGGTTTAACCTGAACCACTGTAAATAATTCAGTGCTCCAGTTTCTTGTAAAGCCTCTCTTGAATAAGTGCTTATATTTACTGATTCTTACTTGATCCCCTACCCTGTATTTGGCCTTTCTTGTTGTTGGCTGATATTTAGGATAATAAACAGTGCTGATCAATTTTTGCTCATCAGATGAAGTTACTTCAGAGGGTTTCATGTTGATTGTGGAATGGACAGAATTGTTATATTTATGTATAAGTTCTGGAAGAATATTAGTCCATTTATAATTACCCTGCAGTGTAAATTGTTTATACATAAGATTTTTTAAGGTTCTGTTGAATCTCTCTACAATTGAGGCCTTGAGATCACTGTAACTCGAATAATGTTTTATTGCCTGGCTTTTAATAAATTGTTGAAACACTGAATTATAAAATTCTTTGCCATTATCTGTTTGCAAATAGCGCGGTGATCTTCCACTCTGATTAATGATTGTTTTGAGGGCTTCTGTAACACATGCCCCAGTCTTGGATTTGAGTGGCACAGCCCAGGCAAATTTTGAAAATGTGTCTATTACAGTGAGTAGATACTTGTATCCCTTGTTGATTTTGTCTAAGTTTTTCAACTGCCCACTTGCTATTTCAATCAAGTCGCTTTGCCATAAATCATCTATGCCCTTTGTGACTACTGGGAGTCTCTTAAAATTATGTCTGGCCTGTCTGTGTAATTCATCAACAATAATTTCTCTAGACATAATATGTAAACAAGAATATTACAACTATGGGGTGTTCAGCAGCTGAGACTGCAGGATTTTCTAAATATAATTTGTCTCCAATATGTATTTTAAATTCCAGAGTGCCATCATCTTCAACATAGGCTGTTTCCAATGTATTGGGATCTGTAAAATCCTCCAATTCTACACGGGTGATTTTCACTTTGTTATCAGCATTTGTTATTGATAAGGTGGGGTAGTGATGTGCCTGTGGCTGAAGCCAATATTTGATCTTGATTGGTCTCAATGTGCCCCCAACAAAAAATTGATAATAAAATTGTGCAGGGGACAGCATATATATTTTGCCACCTGGTGTAAATGGAGAATCATATTCTTTGTTGGGGATGCTGTACAATTCAAGAATTACTGTATGTTTTGGATTCTCGATTATGCCTGTTATTTCCTTTTCTGCTGTGAGCAATCTGCTTGTTACAGATTCAAGGTGCTCATTGATGGTCCTAACAACATCATCATGGCCCGGCTTGATTTTTATGTCCACAGCAAGTCTCTTGTATTGCTGCACAATTTCTTGTAGCTGGGTGGCAAAAACAGATAGAGCATTTGCTTGATTGGATTCCATGGTCCCTAGCTGTTGCTTGATATTAGCTACAATTTGTTGCAAATTTTCAACAACTGCCAATTTTGAATTTTGAGCTGTAAGATCATGGACTTGCCTTCTGATATCCTCAAACAGGGCATGCAGTTCATTAATATGTTGATTGGTTGGAAGAGTGGCCACTGTCTGAGTGAGATGTTTGATCTCTGCTTGGATATTTTTGATATCTTCTGATTTCAATATCCTATTCACTGCCCTCTTAATATTTTTAAGTTCCTGTGATGTAGGCAAATTTGATACTGTATTTTGTAAAAATTCAAGTGCCAATTTCACATCATTTAATTCAGAAGCATCAGCCACATTTTGCATAGCATTTTGGAGCAGGGCTATATCTGCCTGAGAGGGTGTGGATTGTTGTAAAATTTCAAGTTTTGTTTGGATATCATCTATCAAATGATGAAAATGAGATAGTTCAGATTCAGTGTTGAGGTTTTCAAGCTTTGTGATTTGTTGCTGGACACTAACAAGGGTATCTACAATCCCAGGCAATCTTGATTGTAGTACATTTGCCAAATCACTTTGCACTGCTGCTATTGTACCTTCAAGATGGGTTATGGAACTTTGAATTTTTCCAAAATCTTCATATGTTTCAAGTTGCAACTTAATATTTGCAACACTCCGAGTTATTGCATTTAAAGCATCAGAAGATGGCAAATTGTTCATAAAATTTTCAAGTGTCTCAATTTTTTCTTTAACCTCGGCTATGGCATTGTTCAGAGGGTCCAGATTAGGTATTTGGAGTGACTGAATCTGTTCTTTTAGAGTGGAAATCACAAGATCAAAATCGTCTTGTGATTTTATGCTTTTGACAATTGTTTGGAGCTGTGTCTGGACATTATCTATCTGCTCTTCCAATTGTTGTTTCAATTGCTCAGAGTTGGTGGCTTGGGTCTTAAATTTGGCTTGAAGAGCTGCAACAGCTTCTTCCAAACTTTGAAAATTATCCAATGTCGCCAGGTCAGTATATTTCTGAAGCAATAATTTAAGTTCAGAATCAATTTTAAGAAGAGGGTCCATGCATTGTGATTGCAAATTTGTAATTTCTAATTGAAGACTGGCATTGAGTGTGGTTTGTAAAGCTTGTAAATCACTTCTTAATTTCTTGACTCTGACATCAAGCATCAGAATCTCATCACTGTGATCTTCATGTCTTGTATGGCCAAAAATATCATTAGGCATTTTGTTTAGTCGTTATTTATTATAGAGTATCTGATTCTTAATTCTATAAAAAAGGGTATAAGTTTGTCATAAGATCCAGGGACTTCAATATATAAGCAGTCACCAGCAGAAACAGTATAAACAGTGCCAGAAACCATGTTTGAGTGCTTAATTCTGTAAATATTTCTCCCTACTGAAATTTTAACATCACCCTCAGGGGTTGTAATAAATTGCAATTGCCCACCTACAGGTAATTGGTAATGATTTAAATTATTGTTAAATATGTACAATATTTTGCCTGTTTCATCATCAACATCTGTAAATATGCTGTTCAGATGAATAATTAACAAGCCACTCAGTTTAGACAGCATTTCAGAAGAGGGTTGTGGTGTTGGCAGGTCCATAATACCTTGTTTTTTAAACCCAAATAAGTTCATAGGCATGTTTATTTATTTCAAATCATGCTCTGTGCTTGTGCATTGATTGCCATTTTTCAAATCACAATGACCCCATGGTAGAGTATGTATGCCACATGATAAAATGCATCTCTTATCATCATGTGGGTCCAGAGCCACTTTTCTTACAACATTTGAAGTCAATAAGTGATCCACACTCTGAATTCTGGATTCTGATGTTCTGATTAAATTCTGGGATTTGAGGCAATTTTTATAATCTTCAAATTCAAGCTCTTTTTCCACAGCTACTTTGCCAATGCCCTTGGCCTTTTTGGCAACAGCACCACTACATGTTTTAAAACTGTACATCTTGGCACTTAACCCAGCAAATTCCACAATAACATCACCAAGTGTCTCATCTTTTAACTTGCCGGACACCTTTTTGTTGTGGTGTTGAATCCTTTTATGTTCACTGGTATCAAAATATTCAAGCAATTCAGGCTGTGACATATCTTGATAAACATCTTCTGTTTTAATATCAAGAATAAAACTATCCGTGTCCATGTACATCAATTTTACATTATCACCATAAAAAGGTTTCAACACATCATAATACAATGTTAACATATGTAATTTGGACAATTCCAATATTGCAGCCCCTACATAAATAGGTTTATCAAACTTAATCTTTGTTTTTTTCATGTTGAAAAGTGCCATATTTTCATCATAAATTCTTCTGTAATTGAAATTAGGCTTTGCTATCAATTTTTTGCTCAGGCTGGGGTCAGTAATTATTTTAACATCGGTATGTTTTCTGACATTTTCAATTGTTTTGCCATACACAGAATTAACCATCAATTTAAACAAGCCCTTATCAAATTCGCTCTTTGCAGATGTTCGAAGCTCCGTATTTGTATTAATATATGGTTTCAACCATTCTGAGTGCCTGAACCTCAAAACTTTTCCAAGTTTGGTTACTTGAACACCATGTTTCATCAGGAACTGGAGGTTTTTGTAATATGTGACATAGCCCTGTTTTGGCTCCAGTGTCATCATGAGCTTCTTCTGTTTAGAGCCAGGTGAGCACTGAACCTCGGGAATTGGGGGCAGATCAGAAAATTTGTTATGTAAATCATCTGGAATTATCAGATCAACCTCTAAGATTAGGCCATATTCACGGTCATCATAGTTCTGAAGATCTTCAATATTGAAATCTTCAAACCATTCAAGCCCTGCATATGGCAATTTATCCATCATAGCGGAACCATAGAGGCTGTTGGCATCTACATACACTATATAATTTGATGGCCGTGCTGGATCATAATCATCATGCATATATATATTATTTGCTCTGGCATATCTCTGGGAACATTGCACCATCCCTCCTCTTATACATTGCTCCATAAACAGATACATATCTTGATCTTGGATCAGATCCAATTGCATTTTAGTGTTCAAAAACATTGAAGACCATGCTAGGCCCGGGGCACTGAAAAAATACACTGGGTCCAGTCCATAATTTTGCATTGATGATTTTCTGAATGCTTGAAGTATATCAGCTAAGAGGGTCACATCAAGTTTCAAATATGCCATGTGATAATCACCAAATGTCTTGCATTTTAAATTGTTCCACATCAATTGGGCATGGTGATAATCATCATCAGTGATTCCAGATCCTCTGATTTTGCTGTAAAACTCTTCTTGTGGTGGCAGGGAACACTCATCAAATTTAGAAAAATCTGTAACATAATCATAAGGATATACACCCTTCCGCCTAATTAATTTCAGATCCTGATTTGGAAACAATGCACATGTAATTTTGAATTGATCATCAGATAATTGAGTGGCCAGTGTATCCAGGCTAGCAGATAAAATTCTGTAAGAATCAAGAAATCTTATGTGAATAGGAACACCATTAACTTTAATGATTTTGCTAATAGCAATATATTTCTCATCATTTTCAGCTAAAATATTTAAATTCTGCTTCTCAAACCCCTCGTACCTGATCAGATGATGGAAATCATAATTGGATGCTCCATGGCAAAATATGGGGACAAATCTTGGTCTCTTGATCTTAATATTACAGCTATTACACAGGGCCATTTTGAATTTACCATCTGTATGAGAATGGTGTTTCACCTTGATATTTGTATCTGAAAATTCAGAATCACATACCGGGCATTTTTCTGCTTTGTTGAAATCTTCAATCTGTTTCTCTGTTAAAGGCAACATGGGTTTTGATTTTAATAAGATGTTAGATGCTATGTCACGGCACTCATTTTCTATTTTATGTGCAAATATTTTGATGGCATCTGGCCCCATGTATGAATATTCTTTACTAACAACACCATCCTGTACAACCACATAACAAAAGCTGGAAGGTTCATGTAGCTGGTATGGTGTAATAGAAGATTCTTCAGGATCTGGATTGCAGGATGCAAGAGATTTGAGGATTGATTCAAAATCACAGACAATATATGCTGGGTGTTCCAACAAGGCTTCAAACTTTTTGAATTTGCAATTTTCACTTGGATTAGGCATCACCATATGAACAGGTTTATAATTGCCACAGTATTTTAAATGTTCAATTAATTTGTTCTTTGCAATTTCTGCACTCTCTTCACGAACCCCCTTTACCATTTTTTGACCATAAAATACAGTTAAGCATCTTCTGCACAACTTGAATATTATATTGGATTTGTCAAGTTGTGTTCTCACTAAAGCCTGAAGATTATGTATCAGAGTGTAATGATATTTGCCATCCCCTTCAATTAAGAGCAAATCAATCGGAATAGCAGATTCATCATCAATTGCACTGATTCTGAGAGGTTCTATGGAGCAATTGCCAGTGGAGCAAATAAAAACATTAATAGATAATTGTTTACCATTCATATCCCGGGCCTTTTTTTCAAATTTATCAATATTCTGAACAGACATTGGATATTCTAAACCCTCCATTGCATCATCAAATTTGTGTTCATGTTGTTTGTAATAATTTATTCTTTCAGGATGCCTTACAACTGGAAACAAAGCAGCTAATATACACCACAAAAAGCATTTCTCATCATTATTTTTAATATTAACCACGGCTTTTATGTTTTTAATATTAGCAGGTAATGGCAAATATGTAGATCCTTGTAATGGGCTGAATTCAGAAATATTAACATATAACCTGTGTGGAGAGCCACATAGGCTCCATCCAGACTCTTTTCCAGCAAATTCAGAGTGTTTAATATTCAATTGATCTATCAACCTGCTTATTATTGTATCTGAATTTGCATTTGAATATACCGGTACAGTTTCTGTCATGTGGGGCTGTGTAAATTTTGTGCCATTTGGTTTCTTATATTGTGTAAATAATTTGAGGGACAGCTTATAAGAGCCATTTTGTGCATTTAGAATTGCCTGTACATCAGGTTTTTTACTGTTCAAAAAATTCTGAATGCCACATCTTGGCTCTGATACAAACCGATAATCCCTAAGTTGGGCATTAAAACTGCTATGGATGGGTTCATAGCGTGGCTGCTTTGCAGGTCCAGCATTAACAGGTGCTTCATGCTTCCTTTTGAGAAAAGATGTAGATGCTTGTGGGGGCAATGTTGATGACTGTACAGAACAAGTATCTTTATGTGTATATGTGAAGTATTGCATGTTATATTTTCTATGGCATTTGGGGCAAATTTTTGTGGGAGCTCTGCATTTGTCTGGGTTACAAATCTTTTGGTGCTTGGCCCAATTGGGGCTGGTTATATTCTTATTGCATTGATTACAATATTTTTGATTCGGCATTTTTGTTGTTGTTTATTATATACAATTTCCTGGGATTCAATTCAAAATTCTATACTGGATAAAAAATATCAGTTGGGTTCAGCACTGTGTTTTGTATACCTAGTGTGTATACCTAGTGCATGTGTATGTGTGTATGTGTGTTAATATTTTTGGCTTTGGTATTTATATAAAATTTCCTGGGTTTTTAAATCAAATCTTTATGCCTATTATGACAGGTTGTAAGGCCAATAGCCCACAAGTGGAAAAAGAGAATAAATATTGATTCACACTGACCTAGCGCAAATGCCTGCACGAACATGCATATCTTGAATGGCAATGACCCAGCACTGAGTGTTATGTATTGATTTTTGTATAACAAGCTGTGACAGGTATAGGCCCGACCCTAAATAAGAGTGGATTACAACAAATAAGCTAGATGTAACAAATATCAGATTTTGTATAAAAAAAATGCAAAATATCCCAGTTTCAATTCGATCCATTTATCTGAATCGAAGAAACCAACAATTCACATATCCCCATATCATTGTATGCTTGCCCTATTAGCACCTCTTTTGCTGTTGTGCTCAATTAATTTTCACTAATTGGCAATTTTCTTGAAGAGGCCTAATAGAACAAGATACGGCGGTATGAGAAATATGTGAATTAAAGATATTTTAGCAATATACGACGTCTTAAGAAAGGCATATTCGGCTCCAAAGTACTTTGTCTAATGCTTACTACCATTCCCTATTACTGGCAAAAAGAGTTAAAAATATTGACATATTGACTTGTTCCCAAGTGTTCACCGAGTTCAGACATTTGCACATAGATGGCCCTGTTGTTGTTGCTTATCAAATATATATATATTTTTGGAATATCTCTAAAACAAGCAAATTTTGTTTACTGTTTTCTACAATTGGCAATACTGACATGTATTACACACCAGATGAATTCAAAGCACAGAGACCCATGTTTGTAATCAATGCTTCAAAAAGAAAACAAGTTGTGGTGAATGACAGAACAAACATTAAAATTATCTGTGAATTCCACGAGGCTTTACCTGATGACACCATATGTAGTGTTATTCTCATAGGAGAAAAATCATATGTTTATGATGTAAGAAATGAGAGAGTCACGGAGCAATTCTAGAGGGTCTCTGCATATTGCATTGTTTTAATATTGGATATGCAAGTTGAGGCTGGGGTCCAATTAAACTTAAATTGGAAGTAAATATGTGTAGGTGTGGGTGTGGGTGTGTATATAGGTGAGGGTTGCCTAGTTTTATGTGTGGGCAAAAAAATATCAAGAGGGGCATATTTTTGACAAGTTTATGGACAACAATCTCACAGAAGTGCCTTTTGTAAGTATAGGCACATCAATCTGAGGGGGGTCATACTTTCTGATGGAATCCATGAGGGCATTTTCACAAAAATCTTGGATTAGACAGGTTCCGCACTTGAGCAAAAAGCTCATATGCTCATGTTGAGCTTGTTTTAAGTGTAAGCAAATCTGCTTGAGAGGGGTTCATACTTTCTACACTTGTAAGTGGTCCTTATAATACAGTCAATACCACTACTTTTTAGCTGCTGCAATATGCCACAATGAATTGTACAATCAATTCGCTTTAGATTCTTAAGGGGATATTTTTCTTAGCGGCGTTTTGTTTGGACCTAATCAAAGGCATAACAAGCAAAACGTACCGAGAAAGAGCACAGTTCATGGCAAATAACAAATCACTGTCTTCCCTTCCATGTGATGTACATCAAATAGATTGTGAGACATCCTTTGGTGTTTGGAGGTTTTCCTTCAGTGTCCGTTTCCACAGATTGTGATAATAGCCAATGTCCACGTGCTCACAGATTGTCGGAATGGTATTTAATATCGATGCAATTACCAAGAGCATGCAACGATTTAACTCTCTTGGAAAAATTATTACAGAAAAAGATAAGTTCCAAGTATTTTGTATGCACCCAAAAAATAGGTAAAGGAGAAGATGAAATTTGTAATGGAACAAAATGTACTGCAGCTACTCTAGGAGGCCATCATTTACTTGTGGAACTAATAGACGGCTCTAATTTATTGAAGAGAGTACAATACAACACTCGTCTCCATGCAATTCCCAAATCTCTAAAATTAGGAGATAAAGTCTACAACCTACGTGGTGCTGTAGTATTCATTGGTGGTGCAGTAGGAATGGGACACTATGTTGCATATTGCTATCGACACAATGGATCATGGGAGATATATACAATAACCTTGGATATATAATGATCTTGTCGACAAAGTGAAAGGTGTTAACGAAAACAAAGAAGTCATAGTTCATATATTACTCTATACAATATAATATTTATTACACTGACATATAATTACTGTTTTCTCAAATATCACAATGTTATAATTAACCTTATTTATTATGTATTTTTCGAGAAGATTGTTACTAGAAATATTTGTTAAAACATTTGGGATTTCAACAGCATGCAAAATAACGTACATCTTAAAATATGCAAGGAAAATCAATATGTAAATGAAAGACAGGGTTGTTCAAATATGTAGTGTAAAACCTTTGTTTGTGTAGAATATCTTTCAGAATGTGATTAACCTCAAGTTGAAACTAAATAGTGTATTCCATTGATATATTGCATAATATTTTATTATAATAGTAGACTATATTTATGAACATTTAATAACAAGAAAATTATGTGATGCAATTTTGTAAATATTTATTAATGAATTCTTTCAGCGAATCTTCCTGCATTTTTTCATTTGCAAGCAAATGAAAGACAGGGTTGTTGAAATATGAAGTGTACAAATCTTTGTGTGTGTCGAATATATTTCAGAATGTGATTAACCTCAAGTTGAAACTAAATAGTGTCTTCCATTGAGATATTGCATAATATTTATTATAATAGTAGACTATTAGTAGATTAGTAGACTATAATTATGCATCCCTACATTTTGTGTAAATTCTTCTAAGTTCTGTTGATTTAAATTATTCTCACATTTCTACAGTTATTGTATGCTTACGCGGATGGTTTTCTTACTATGCGTGTCAGAGAATCGTATCCTCTGGCCTTATTGCAGTTCTTATCTTATCAACATAACGAATATGGGTCATTTGAGTAGACATATATATGAACTAACTTCGTAAGTTCATTGTGTGCCAGGAAATATTTCAAAACTGCTAGTGCGCTTAATCACGAAAAAAAAGTAGTAAAAGGCCATCGAGTTCGGAATTACATAACATGATAATACAGCTCAAATTAATCAAATGTAATTGCACCGGAAATTTAACTGGTATATGCAGCTAAGTGAGATAAAGTTGTTCGCATATGCATGTCCATCATCATTATTTTCGCATTTGTGTACACCATAACTCTAAATTCTTGAACAATATGCGCACTTATCTTTGAAAAATACCCTTTCCTCCCTAAGGGAACAACTTTTTGACATTATCTTATCCAGATTATAGGTGCAGCAAGCGGAAGTTATGTAACGAACTCGTTAACTTTCAATGATCATTACCACACACAATCTTTAGTATCTGTAAGTGTAGGACTCGAAACACTTGTGTGCATATTTAGAATATATTCATCATTTTTTCAAAAAGTGATGAAACGTAATTTCTATAAAAATGTCCCGAAAGTGTATTTTTTTCTTATGGTAGCGGGTTTAATTCAAGAGCCTAAATATCAAAGTACAGTGGGATCCATGAGTATTACCGTACAAATTGTCCAACAAGATCTACTAGAATTAAAAGAAATCTCAAAACAACTTGTTGACAACTTCTGCACAGCATACATCACTTAAAAACACACAGGATTTAAGAGAACATTAATTAAAATAGCCATGAATAATTTGCACGGTAATACTCATGGATACCACCGTACAATATAAAATGTAATCTCAGTGATTGGTATTATGGGATAGTATCAAAACTCGTTTTTGGTCTCGTCTCGACTCAATCACTGGTTGATTCTGCCCACTCGCACAATCGCACGTGCACACCCAAAGATATTTTTTTTTAATATCCCGACATTCGGGACGGGAAAAAAATTCAATTTCCAGACGTCGGTAAATTTTCGGGACGGGAAATGTTCGAAATTTCCCGAAGCTCTGGAAGTCTCGAATTCTACACGTCATTTTAACCTGAAGTGATTGTTTTTGCATTTGAGGAATAAAAAATAACAATTTCCGATAAGTTCCAGACACTTACAATGCAAAAAACATCGAGAATTAACGACTTTTAAAATGAACATTCGGTATTTGCCGACAGGTTGGGATCCCGAAAAGTCGGGAAGTCACTTCCCGAAGTCGGGATCGCGACGGGAATTTTTTTTCCCGATCTCGGTCCCGAGTTTTAGGGATCCCGCACATTTCAAATTATCAGTGATACCTACTAAGCGGCGAAAACGCATGTATGTGTTATTTTGTCTCTATTTTCAACATGTCACACCCTATATTTCATTCCACACCCCCTTAGTGCCTCTAGATGATTCATCCTGGCGCAGACGCTGAACACAAGACATTAAAATTCTAAAAACAAAATTTAAAAAAACAAGGGACAGGAATTATTTACACTATGCAATAATGGCTTGAACCTCAGCATTCCCCCCCCCCTTGAAATTTATCTTGTTCTCACCCTGTGATGTTTCTAAAGAATGAAGTAAGCTATCTGGTTTACCGCCACTTTAACACTCACCAAACACCTCAATATGTTAAAAGGCTACAACATCGGGAATAAAATATCGACCACCATGATTGGAAAAGTAGTCTGTGGCCAACCACGTTTTCCCATAGGAGAAGACAGGAGAAAATTTAACCGGTAAATCTCCCGCTCGCGAAGCACTCTACTGGATTAAAACGGGGAACGGAGTACGGGGAACGAGACAGCTAACCAAGCGGGGAAAAAAACAATTGAAAGTGTGTGCAGCGTTCTCAGTTTGATGAGTAAGGAGTTCGGTTTGCTTCGTGTAAACCTTCAGTGCTGCCAGACACCAGTCATAGAAGTCTCCTTCTGTGAGAAAATTTCACCAATTTTTCGTATGTATACAGGGCGATTCAAAAGTCGTAGAACGTAAACTTGGATCGTCAATAAGTTAAAAATCATTCACGACTAACACCTGTGCATTTTGTTTTCAATATAAATTCTTCTTCATGGAGATTTGTAACTACTTTACTGGCCAACCGAAGAATAACTAGAAGTTATTAATAGTGCGAGTCGATGCATTCCCCCCCCCCAAAAAGAACCAAATACCCAACTTCACAGTAGTGTAATTCGAAGCCATGGGTACTACGTATTGTTCGCTTGTGAACAGAATCCGTGTGGGAAGAAACTGGTGCATGTGAGAATGGCGATTGGCAACACAATGCGAAAGTATCATTTTGGAAGCATTGACAACATATTCACGCAAGACACTCAAATGTCAACCTCTATTCCACACCCTGGACTGCATTCTTACAGACTAACTAGGCTCTGGCGTCTCATTTCGCAGACGGCATAATCTCCTGCGGGACTTGTGATGTTTAAGGGCCATGTATGCTTGTTTTGGTTGGGTTCGAGTTTATTTTTAGTCCATTGGATGCACAGAAAGGCTCATCAGGTGGACCAAGAATTTAAAGTGGGATCCGAAGCACTATGTGCCTCCACCGGGTATCAAAACTGGACCCCTAGATTACAAGGCGACGACGTTACCACTACACCATTGGGGCTCCATTGATCCTCATCTTTGCCATTAGGCAAAAGTGGCAGAAAAGCAAATTCAATCAATCAATCTTCACACGAAAAAGCTAGCGCAAATTTGAACTAAAATTACCTTCTAGAAGTGCCTAAAAGTGGCTATTACATGTGCCTGGCGACGCTGCTTACTTTCCTTCAATTTACATTACGTGCGTTAACGAGGTGAGAGAGTGCTCTCGTATTCACTTAACTGCAGAGCGAGCAGCGCGGAGAGTATGAAGGGAGCTAAGCGGAAGGCTTCGTCGGTCGCGTTCTTGCGGTGGGAAAATTTAAGGCCAACTGATTCGTGAGTAACAGTGCACTGTGCCATTTCACTCATGCAGAAGAAGCAGCAGGTGGTTCCATGATAATGAGAGCCCCTTTCTCCGCAGTATTTTTTACCTCTTAACGCAATGGCTGTCCCATGATTGCTCTGTTGTTTATTGGCCTCACGGTGCAATTTGCAGGCGGGAAACTCCTACTGCACAGAGTTCTCGCTGGCCTCCACAAGTCCAAAACAGATGTTCTAGTGTAGTCTTCGGGACTTACAAGGTTGCCAGGGGCAGCGAAATTTACGTATAAATCCAAATAATCAGATCAAATCTATCGTTCACCGTTTTCTACGCCTAGAAAAGAGAACTAACGTACGAACGTGCAGGACCTTCGTGTATAGGGAAAGCACACTTAAGTCTTCTACTACAGTGCGTTCTTTGGAAAAGATGTTAATAAAAATAAAAAGCTGATGTTGTTTAAAATACGACAAATCGCTTTTAAAAACATTGTTTTTTTTCTGTTGCCTACATTGGCTAGTCAGACTTAACTATAAGTGATGCAAATGCATTGTAACTTCAGCAATGATACAATGATACGCCGACACCTTTCATTCATGTCTAATTGTATTTGAAAAATTTTCATAATCGAAAATCTCTTTGAAATTTCCCAAAAGTGAAATCTGTAGAGATAAGTCTGACCTATACTTTTCTAGTTCTGGAATTTTCAGCTTATTCACTTGCGACTTGATGCACGAACCGGTAGTTCCGAAATGTCAATCTAATTAAAGGCTTTCCATATGTGAAAAATTAGTTGCAGGAAACAGATTATATTGTAATAGCACAGAAAACTTACTGCAAGCCTGAAGCAAACTTGCAGCAAGCTCTCCATGGCAAGCTGTGAATTTGCAGCAAGCTTGCACCCAGCTATCTAGTCAAAATAAGTCGAAGTTGCAGCAAACTTGCCACGGCAGCCTGCATCAAGTTTGTCATAACTAGCTTAAACTTTCGGTAGTAACGCTTTGGCAGAAAACTCACTTGCAGAGTATCGCTTACATCAAACTTGAATCCAGCTTGCCATATCAAACTTACATTGACAAGCTGAATGGAAGATATTGTAAGCTTTCTACAAGAAACTTAAATATCATTTGGCATACCCATGACATCATGTTCGTTGAGTATTCTCGATGGTCTTGAGTTACACTCTGACGTAAATTTGCTCCAAGATGGAATAAATAAATCGGGGTTCGTCTAGGATATTTAGGGCAGGATATGTGACGCTTCATGGAGAATATTGACTCTGTGTTAAATAATAATAATGGTTTGGTGAGATTACTTTTTCATATCATTAACATAAACTTAGAAGGTATCAATTGGAAAAATACATTCAAGACTTGTGCACAAAACAAAAAAGTATTGAAAAGTATCCAGCTGTGTAAATCTCACCTGCATAACAGTCAGGGTCGGCTCTACAATAAGAACTAAGAAAATAACGCGAAAATTTAATAAGTTTGCCTTTTATATCATAAGAAACAAAATAATGCGTCAAAATAGTGGCGTGCCCAAGAGGGGGATGGTGGGGATTATAACCCCCTCCATTTTGGCCCAATATTCTTTAAAAAAGAACGTCAAAGGCAGAAAAGATGGCAAAATGAGGACTGACTGCATAACCCTCTTTAAAAAATTCTGGACACGCCATGAATCAGGATACCCAATCTCCGAACCACTTCACTCCCTATCTCCTACATGGGAAATTTTATCCTGGGATTTGTGGAACACCTTCTTGCATAAGGTTTTATTGGTTCTGCATGGACTATAGCGTTGTCATTGACATTGTCGGTTGTAAGGCTGTGATCTTGGGCAATATCCATTCAGAAAAATTCTCCATGCCGATAAGAGGGTAATAAAACCGAGTGTTTCGCCTCCTAGAGACTGAATTCCGCGTGTCCTTTTTGCAAATGCGAGTCCGTACTTTGTTTTCCTATTTCTGCTGCATGTAAGTAATATGTGATTATGGCCTTTCTTTCTTTCTTTCGATTCATTGAACTAGTATATACTATATCTACAGACATCTAAAGCTAACATTTAGGCTAACTAGTCATTTAGTATAAGAATAAATTCTTAAGAGTATAGATTCCTTGAATCTAAAATTAAGCGATCAACCCCTACACTAAAATTAACAATAGTCAATGAGCATTTGAGTACGTAAAATGGCAATTCCCTTTTTCAAGTCTAGATTTAAGCGATCACCCTTAGAGGTGATATCTAGAACTAATGAAAAAAAAGCTCCGAAATGAACTTAGAATGCACGATGAAACAAAAAGCTTAAAAACAGGACGATTTTGAAGTACCAATATTTATTCGGGACCACTTTCCGTAAATTTACTCCCATAGTAGATTTTAGGGCGTGAGGGAGGCTTTCCGCGAGGCTCTTCTCTCCACGACGGCTGTGAGCACTGTTGCCAACTTAGCTCTTTTGGAGCCAGGTCTGGCTCTTTCGTGCACCCGTTTAGCTGCCCGCACCCTGCTCCACTATGGTGCCACCACGGGCTCCGGCCTATACAGACCAACTTTTGCCATAAATATACATTTTGCACGTGATGTTGTTATGTTGGCTGTGTAGCCTCACCCCTTCTTACCTCCCAGCTACTTCTTTATAGCGCCGTGAAGATGACATAAATTTGTTATCCGGAATAATGCTTATTTTTGGATTTCATAAATCCATCGGTTAAATAATTATTATTTTATTATTGTGATGCCGCCAGATCTAGACGGGAAACTAAGAATAAATTGTCATAGCTTTAAAGTTAACAGTAATAGCAGCGCCCACCCCCTCAACCCGCGGCACCTAACATTACCCTAATAGGCACTTTATCGAGCCTTGGAAAATCTAGCTCCTTGAAAGTCAGTTTTAAATCCATTTAAGGTGAAATTTAGCTCTCTATGCGCATCGGGTTTGCCAACACCTGCGGAGAGGAGTTTGTGCGCCGGAGAAATATATTACGCTCATGGGAGTACTTGTTCTCTTGGGAATATCAAACTTCCGATTGCGTACAAACACATATGCACGGAAAGAGAGCAGGCTGAAGATTTCGTCACCAGTTGGAAAAGTAGAAATGTCTATGATTAGACGTAACTTGAAGTTGAATGTGCCTCTCTCCATAAGGAATATATGGGATCCAGTAAATACTTATTCGTCATATATTGCACAGATTGTATATAGCTTAATAATCAATTCCACTTTCAAAATGGAGAGAAATTCTTGCTCTCTTTTGTCTCTGTCGTTTTCTTCAGTAGCAGTTCACATTTCGACGTTTTTGAAATAAATGTCCAACTGGCGCCCCAGTTTACAGCCAAACGAGTCAGAAAGATCCAGATCTGGCTCCAAGAGAGCTAAGTTGGCAAAACTGACACGGGGGGTGAGAGCTGTGGAAACTATCGCGCATGTCCTTAAACAAGAATATACGTAAGTCCTGCGAAAGCCTTCACACTTATTGTTTTTACATTTCTCATTCACTCGCAAACACATGAAAAATAAACTACTTCGTTGATACCTGTTGAAATTACAGTAATTACTTGCATGCACTGGTTGTCACTCGTGCTGGAGGTTTAAGGTTATGAGCATTCACCTTGGCTCGTTTCGAAAGGAGGTGTTGGCTGGAAAGGCTCTATAAGCTATTTACAAACACGTTCCTTGAAGAACAAGGGACATTTTCACTTAATTACCTCCACCTTTTTACCCGGAGCGGAATCCCATCATGCCCCTGGATCCGAGAAGTCTTCAATCTGCTTCTTGCAAGAGCTGAAGCAACAAGTTATTGGAGTTTTTGGCGGGGATAATTGATTATCTACTTCCATCTTAGGATGGCGTCACACGATAGATTTCTTGTCAGCATTTGTTGTCGAGAGAACCATAACCAAATGCGCCCGCAGGATTTTGTCTCAGGGGCGGGCAGAATAAGATTTCATATCTTGCTTTTCATAGAAACTTGTATTATTAGTAGTAGTACTTTACAAATCATAAAATTCAAATTGAACTGAAAATACTTTGGTATTGTGTACGGGTTCAGACTCGAGTTTATGATTTAAATAGAAACTGGAATTTTGTGCCTTTCACAATGCATAGACATCAGAGACCTCTTAATCTACTGTCCTTCATGGACCATGGTACCTCTGATCCATGTTTTTACATGACGAAGAGTACTGTATATATATATATATATATATATATATATATGTGTGTGTGTGTGTGTGTGTGTGTGTGTGTGTGTGTGTGTGTGTGTGTGTGTGTGTGTGTGTGTGTGTGTGTGTGTGTGTGTGTGTGTGTGTGTGTGTGTGTGTGTGTGTGTGTGTGTGTGTGTGTGTGTTTATATAGTGTATGTATGTATGGATATATATATATATATAAATCAGTGGCGTATGCTGGCTTTAAAACCTTAGGGTCTCTCTCTTTTTATCATAATGTTCAAATGGGAGTTTCTATTTCGTTCAATTTCTTGGATTTTAAGGTGATGTGACATTGAGATTAAAATACAGGGTGAGGCAAAAAGATGTTAACAATAAATGGAGTTGGTACCACTTTCAATTACAAGCAGGGATTTGGTTACAGGGATTCAATTTGGCACCCATCCCTATCAATGCACTCATTGAGTCTGTTCATTGTTGTTTGTAAGGCCCTCTGGGCCATTTGGGCAGGAATTCCAGCGATGACGTGAGTGATGCGATGTTTCAGGTCATGTAGGTTGCAAGGTTTGCTGACGTAGACCCGATCCTTGACCATGCCCCACAGCCAAAAATCGCATGGCTGCAGGTCGGGAGAACGTGCTGGCCATGGGAGAGGACCACCTCTACCAATCCAGCGTTTACCGAACGTGTCGTTCAGGTAATCCAGAACCAGCAGACTGTAATGGACAGGGGCGCCGTCTTGCTGAAAGTACCCTCGCTGGAGAATGGCAAGTGGTACGTTCTCCTCCATGAACGTGCTGAGCATGGCAAGGTAATTCTCTCCCCTGACTGTCTGTTCTTCAAAAAAGAACGGTCCAATCACTCCAAATTTGCTCACGGCACACCAAACGTTCACCTTAGCTAAATCCCGCATGTGCTCTCGAATTTCCTTCGGGTGCTCAGTCGCCCATATGATACAATTGTGCTTGTTCACACGACCGTTGATGTGGAATGTTGCTTCGTCAGAAAACATGAACAGAATGTCAGGTTCAATGTTCACCATTTCCAAGAGAATTTCTGTAGCCTTTACACGTGCTTGCTTGTCCGTGTTTGTGAGCTGCTGCGCAATTTGCAAGTGCTATGGCTTCATTCCTAAGTCACAATGCAAAATTCTAATTAGTGACCTTTGCGAAATGTTAGTTTCTAGAGAAAGTCTGCGCGTGGACTTGGTTGGATTAGCTAACATCGCTTTCTGGACACAGATGATATTTATTCTCTTCCGTTCGGTCACATCTCTTCCTACCGCTGTTCCCCTTGCAATCGTCTTGAACGGACCCTGTCCGGACAAACTTCTCGTAGATCCTACCAATTGTCAGGCACGATGGTGCATCCTGTCCGGTCCAGGCCTTGAATTTAGTCTCCCATACAGTGTTAACATCTTTTTGCCTCACCCTGTACATACATTACAATTTACTAATAATTATAAAAAAATCACTTTCATTAATATAAAAACAATAAGGAAAACATTTCAAATATTTCATGGTTATTTATAAAATATAGAGGCCCATATTGTGAAATATTTATGTAGGCCTACGTGCGAGAATAAAATATACGCGTATAATAAACTTCTCGCCTTGAATATTTAATTTATACAGGAACTCCATTCTTCTCTTGGCAACCTCTGTGGTAAAATGGTTATTAGCACAGCGCACTATGACGCCAGGGGTCTCGGGCTCAAATCCAGGCATGGACACGGGTATTCTTTGTGAATGACCCTTCTTGAATTTCACCGTATCGTCACTCATCCTCATCGTCGCCATTAGCTAAAGTGGCAGAAGAGCAACGCAAAATATCAAATCAAATCCATTCTTCTCTTCTTTGCGATGCCAGAGGCCTGCATATGTTCACGATTTGAAGTTTATCCTCATGCAAAAGCAGAGTAAATTGTTTCGGCAATAGTTCGTTAATTATGTCATTCATTTTCGTTCACTACACGACGCAGCACAGATCATTCAAAACATATATACAGTACGGAATTCACTCACTCAATACACTTAAGAAAATCTACACAGTAAGAAACCTAATTTTCTTAAACTTCCTTCAACGCGATTTCCACTCGCAAAATACCCTTTGTCATCTCCGGCCAGTCAGTCTGCCCCAGCCAGTCATAAACAAAGCAGCAGAAGGGTTGAAAACATCGTAAAGCGTGGTTGGTTGAAGTAGCGGCCTGTGAGTTCTGTGTGTGTTCGATGGGACAGTGTTGTTTTGGTCTAGAAGACAAATTCCCTATCACATGCCAGCCACTCTTTTCCCGTTCCTGTAATAGTAGCTTAATTTCAAAATTTCCCTTACCTGGGAAAAATCCCATGCTGGTTAGCGCATTGGCATCGCTGTAAGGTTTTACCGCCGTTGTAAAACGAAGACTTCCTTGTCTAAGAAGCCACTACAAATACGTCACCGACCGCCTCCAGGCGCTGGTCGGGGAAGAATTTAACCGCTGAAGTCTGGTGTTAGTTTTAAAATAAAGGAGAGTAGTGGTATTTGTGATAATACTAGGACGAGAAAGTATGAGCCCCCCTCAGGCTGATTTGGCTACACTTAAAACTAGGTCAAGATGTGCATATGAGCTTATTGCTCAAGTGTGCTACTCTGTATAACCCAAGACTTTTGTAAAAAAGCCCTCGGGAATTTCCCGTGAAAGTATGACCCCCCTCAGATTGATTTGGCTACACTTACAAAAGTTGCATGTGCCAGATTGTTGTCCATAAGCTTGTTAAATATATGCCCCTCTTGATATTGTTTTTGCTACACTTAAAACTAAGCCAAGATGTTCATAAAACCCACACCCACCCACACCCACACATATTTACTTCCGGTCCACTTCCGGTTTACTTCCGGTCCACTTCCGGTTTAAGTTCACACACACACACACACACACACAAGTTTACTTCTGGTCTACTTCTATTGCATCATGTTGTGCAACAAATTATTATCTAATATTATGCAACAAATTATAAGGCAAGAGCTTTTACATTACATATCAGTTAGTATTGTGAGAGTGGTTGAAGAGTACAGATGTGTTGTTGCAGTGCTCCTCATACAGATCTGTTTGGTTTGATATGTAAAATTTCCTATTATTCATATTAAACATATTTCTGGTATACTGAACAAAAGTCTTATATTTTGTATAAAGGAGTCTGATATTTGACACATCTTGCTTGTTTGTTGTAATCCACTCATATTTAGAGTCAGGCTTATATCTGTCCCAGTTTGTTATACAAGATCAATACATGACACACGGTATTAGGTCATTGCCTTTCTATGCACACCACGAGATGCATGTCTGCACAGACATTTGTGCTAGGGCAGTGCTTCTGTACTTATTCTACCTTTGAGCATGTAGGCTATTAGCTTTACAACCTGTCATAGTTTTATTAAGTATAGAGTTTTGATTTGAACCCCAAGAAATCTTATATAATAAACCAACAACAAAGCCAAAAATATTAAGACACTTAGTATACACACTTAGTATACAAAGCACACTGCTGAACCCAACTGATATTTTGTATTAAGTATAGAGTTTTGATTTGAACCCCAAGAAATCTTATATAATAAACCAACAACAAAATGCCAAATCAAAAATATTGTGATCAATGCAATAAGAATATATCTAGCCCCAATTGGGCTAAGCACCAAAGAAATTGTGATCCAGAGAAATGCAGAACACCCACAAAAATATGCCCAAAATGCCATAAAAAATATAGCATGAAATACTTCACATATAAACATATAGGTACTTGTTATGTACAGCCTTCTACTTCATCACAGCCATCTACATCTTCATCTGGTCGAAAAAGGAAGCTTGAAACATCTGATAATGCTAGACCAGCAAAGCAGCCACGCTATGCACCCATCCATAGCAGTTTTGCTGGCCAACTAAGGGATTACAGTTTTGTATCAGAGCCAAGATGTGATATTAAGAATTTTTTGAACATTATAAATTCTGATGTGCAGGCTATTCTAAATGCACAAAATGGCTCTTATAAGCTTTCCCTCAAATTATTTACACAATATAAGAAACCAAATGGAACAAAATTTACACACCCCCACATAACAGAAACTGTAGCTATATATTCAAATACAAATTTAGACAAAATAATAAGCAGTTTGATAGAGCAATTGAATATTAAACATTCTGAGTTTGCTGCAAAAGAATCGGGTTGGAGCCTATGTGGATCTCCACACAAGTTATATATTAATATTTCTAAATTTAACCCATTACAAGGATCTACATATCTGCCTTTACCTGCCAATATCAAAAACAAAAAAGCCGTGGTTAACATAGAAAATAATGATCAGAAATGCTTTCTGTGGTGTATTTTAGCTGCTTTGTTTCCAGTTTTAGATCATCCAGAGCGAGTAAGTTATTATAAACAGCATGAACATGATTTTGATGATGCTATGGAGGGCTTAGAATATCCAATGTCTGTTCAGAATATTGATAAATTTGAAAAAAAGGCCAGAGATATCAATGGTAGGCCATTATCTATTAATGTATTTATTTGCTGGTCGTGGCAATTGCTTGATAGAACCTCTCAGAATCAGTACACTTGATGATGATTCTGCTGTTCCGATTGATCTGCTCTTAATTGAAGGGGATGGCACATACCATTATACTTTGATGCATAATCTTGAAGCTTTAGTAAGAAAACAACTAGACAAATTTAATAGAATATTCAAGTTGTGCCGAAGATGTTTAACTGTATTTGATGGTAGAAAAATGGTGAATAAAGTTTGTGAAGAGAATACAGAAATTGCTAAAAACAAGTTAGTTGAACATTTAAAATATTGTGGGAATCATAAACCTGTTCATATGGTGATGCCTAATCCAAATGAAAATGCCAAATTCAAAAAAATTGAAGCTTTGTTGGAACACCCAGCCTATATAGTTTGTGATTTTGAATCAAACCTCAAACCTCTTGCATTCTGCAGTCCAGATCCTGATGAATCTTCAAGTACATCATACCAGGTACATGAACCTTCTAGTTTTTATTATGTTGTTGTACAAAATGGTGTGGTTAGTAAAGAATATTTATACATGGGACCAGATGCCATCAAAGAATTTGCACATAGAATAGAAAATGAGTGCCATTACATAGCATCTAATGTCTTATTAAAATCAAAACCTATGATGCCTTTAGCAGAGGATCAGATTGAAGATTTCAACAATGCAGAAAAATGCCCGGTATGCAATTCTGAATTTTCAGATACAAATATCAAGGTGCATCACCATTCCCATACAGATGGTAAATTCAAAATGGCCCTGTGTAATAGTTGTAATATTAAGATCCAGAGACCAAAATTTGTCCCGATATTTTGTCACGGGGCATCCAATTATGATTTTCATCATCTGATCAGGTACGAGGGGTTTGACAAGCAGAATTTAAATATTTTAGCAGAAAATGATGAGAAATATATAGCTATTAGCAAGATAATTAAAGTTAATGGTGTTCCTATTCACTTAAGATTTCTTGATTCATACAGAATTTTGTCGGCTAGCTTGGCTACTCTGGCCAGTCAATTATCTGATGACCAATTCAAAATCACATGTGCTATGTTTCCAAATCAGGACCTGAAATTAATTAGGCGTAAAGGTGTATACCCATATGATTATGTTACAGATTTTTCTAAATTTGATGAGTGTGCTTTGCCACCAAAACAAGCATTCTACAGCAAACTCAGGGCATCCGGAATCACTGATGAAGATTATGACCATGTTCAGTTGATGTGGGACAACTTAAAATGCCAGACATTTGGTGATTATCATAAGGCATACTTGAAACTTGATGTGACTCTCTTAGCCGATATACTTCAGGCATTTAGAAAATCATCGATGGAAAATTATAAGCTGGATCCAATGTATTTCTACAGTGCTCCAGGCCTAGCATGGTCTGCAATGTTTTTTAATACTAAAATGCAATTGGATCTCATTCAGGATCAGGACATGTATCTGTTTATGGAACAATGTATAAGAGGAGGCATGGTGCAATTCTGTCAGAGATATGCTAGAGCCAACAACAAACATATTCCTGATTATAACCCAGCACTGCCATCAAATTTTATACTTTATGTGGATGCCAACAGCCTGTATGGTTATGCTATGATGGATAAACTGCCATATGCAGGGCTTGAGTGGGTTGAAAATTTTAGTATTGAGGATCTTCAGGATTTTGATGACAGTAACTATGGTCTATTCTTAGAGGTTGATCTGACAATTCCAGATAATTTACACAACCAGTTTTCTGATCTGCCCCCAATTCCTGAGGTTAAGTGTTCACCTGGCTCTAAACAGAAGAAGCTAATGATGACTCTAGAGCCAAAACAGGGTTATGTCATATATTACAAAAACCTCCAGTTCCTGATGCATCATGGTGTTCAAGTGACCAAAGTTGGCAAAGTCTTAAGATTCAGGCACTCAAGATGGTTGAAGCCATACATTGATACAAACACCGAGCTTCGAACATCTGCAGTGAGCCAATTTGATAAAACTTTGTTTAAATTAATGGTCAATTCAGTGTATGGCAAAACCATAGAAAATGTCAGAAAACATACTGATGTTAAATTAGTTACTGACCCCAGCCGGAGCAAAAAATTGATAGCAAAGCCTAATTTCAACTACACAAGAATTTATGATGACAATATGGCACTCTTCAACATGAAAAAAACAAAGATTAAGTTTGATAAGCCATTTATGTAGGGGCTGTGATATTAGAATTGGCCAAATTACACATGCTAAAGCTCTATTATGATGTGCTAAAGCCTTTTTATGGTGATCGTGTAAAACTGATGTACATGGACACAGATAGTTTTATCCTTGATATTCAGACAGAAGATGTCTATCAAGATATATCACAGCCTGCATTGCTTAAATATTTTGATACCAGTGAACATACAAAAATTCAACACCACAACAAAAAGGTGCCTGGCAAGTTAAAAGATGAAACACTTGGCGATGTTATTATGGCATTTGCTGGGTTAAGGGCCAAGATGTACAGCTTTGAAACATGTAGTGGTGCTGTTGCTAAAAAAGCTAAGGGTACTGGTAGAGTAACTGTTGACAAAGAGCTCCAATTTAAAGATTATGAAGATTGTGTCAAATCACAGTTTAATCAGAACATCAGAATGCAGAATTCAGAGTGTGGATCACTTGTTGACTACAAATGTTGTAAGAAAAGTGGCTCTGGACCCACATGATGATAAGAGATGCATTTTATCATGTGGCTTACATACTCTACCATGGGGTCATTGTGATTTGAGAAGTGGTAATCAATGCCCAATCACAGAGCATGATTTGAAATAAATAAACATGCCAATGAACTTATTTGGGTTAAAAAAAAAACAGGCTATTATGGACCTGCCAACACCAGCACCCTCTTCTGATATACAATCTATGATATCTAAACTAAGTGGTTTGTTAATTATTCATCTGAACAGCATACTTACATACTTGATGATAAAACAGGTAAAACATTATACATATTTAACAATAATTTAAATCATTACCAATTACCTGTAGGTGGTCAATTACAATGTATTACAACTCCCGAGGGTGATGTAAAAGTTTCAGTAGGGAGAAATATTTTTAGAATTAAGCACTCAAACATGGTTTCTGGCACTGTATATACTGTCTGTGCCGGTGATTGCTTATATATTGAAGTCCCGGGATACTATGACAAGCTTATACCTTTTTTTATAGAATTAAGAATTAGATATTCTATAATAAATAACCACTAAAACAAAAACAAAAATGCCTAATGATATATTTGGCCATACAAGGCATGAAGATCACAGTGATGAGATTCTGATGCTTGATGTCAGTCATAAAATTAAGAAGTGATTTACAAGCTTTACAAACCACACTCAATGCCAGTCTTCAACTAGAAATTACAAATTTACAATCACAATGCATGGACCCTCTTCTTAAAATTGATTCAGAACTCAAATTATTGCTTCAAAAATATACTGACTTGGCTACATTAGATAATTTTCAAAGTTTAGAGGAGGCTATAGCAGCTCTTCAAGCCAAATTTAAGACTCAGGCTACCAACTCTGAGCAATTGAAACAACAATTAGAAGAGCAGATTGGTATTGTCCAGACACAGCTCCAAACAATTGTCACAAGCATAAAGTCACAAGATGATTTTGATCTAGTAATTTCTACTCTAAAAGAACAAATTCAATCACTAGAGATTCCTAATCTAGACCCTCTGAACAATGCCATAGCCGAGGTTAAGAAAAAATTGAGACACTTGAGAATTTTATGAACAACTTACCATCTTCTGATGCTCTGAGTGCTATAACTCGTAGTGTTGCCAACATCAAGCTGCAACTTGAGACATATGAAGATTTTGGAAAAATTCAGAGTACCATAACCCACCTTGAGGGTACCATAGCAGCAGTACAAAGTGATCTGACAAATGTACAAGAAACTCTAGAATCCCGCTTGCCTGGTATTGTAGACACCCTTGTCAGTGTCCAGCAACAAATCACCAAACTTGAAAACCTCAACACTGAATCTGAACTATCTCATTTTCATCACTTGATCGATGATATCCAAACAAAGCTTGAAATTTTACAACAATCAACACCTACTCAGGCAGACATAGCTCTGCTTCAAGATGCTATGCGTAGTGTGGCTGATGCTTCTGAATTAAATGATGTGAAATTGGCCCTGGAATCTTTGCAGAATACTGTAGCAAATCTGCCTACATCACAGGAACTTAAAAATATTAAGAGAGCTGTGAATCGCATATTGAAATCAGAAGATATCAAGAATATCCAGACAGAGATCAAACAGCTTACTCAAACAGTGGCCACTCTACCAACTAATCAACATATTAATGAACTTTATGCTTTGTTTGAGGATATCAGAAGACAAGTTCATGATCTTACTGCTCAAAATTCAAAATTGGCAGTTGTTGAAAATCTACAGCAAATTGTAGCTAATATCAAGCAACAGCTAGGGACCATGGAATCCAACCAAGCAAATGCTTTGTCTGTTTTTGCCACCCAGCTTCAAGAGATTGTGCAACAATACAAAAAACTTGCTGTGGACATAAAGATCAAGCCAGGCCACAATGATGTTGTTAGGACTATCAATGAGCATCTTGAATCTGTAATGAGTAGATTGCTTACAGCAGAAAAATAAATAACTGGCCTAATCGAGAATCCTAAGCATACAATAATCCTTGAATTGTACAGTATCCCCAACAAAGAATATGATTCACCATTTACACCAGGTGGTAAACTGTATAAGCTGTCCCCTGCACAATTTTATTACCAGTTTTTTGTTGGGGGCACACTTAGACCAATCAAGATCAAATATTGGCTACAACCACAGGCACACCACTACCCTACCTTATCAATAACTAATGCTGACAACAAACTAAAGGTCACCAGTGTAGAGTTAGAGGATTTTACAGACCCCAATACATTAGAAACATCTTATGCTGAAGATGATGGTTCTCTTGAATTTAATATACAAATAGAAGACAAATTATATTTAGAAAATCCTGTAGTATCAGCTGCTGAACACCCTATAGTTGCAATATTCTTGTTTACATACTATGTCTAGACAAATTATTGTTGATGAATTACACAAACCAGCCAGACATAACTTTAAGAGATTGCCAGTGGTTACAAAAGGCATAGATGATTTATGGCAGTGTGACTTGGTTGAGATGGCAAGTGGACAGCTGAAAAACTTAGACAAGGTCAACAAAGGATACAAGTATATACTTACTGTTATAGATACATTTTCAAAATTTGCCTGGGCTTTGCCCCTCAAATCTAAGACTGGAAAATGTGTTACAGAAGCCTTCAGGACAATTATTAATCAGAGTGGAAGATCACCACGCTATCTACAAGCAGATAATGGCAAAGAATTCTATAATTTGGTGTTCCAACAATTTATTAAAAGCCATTCAATAAAACATTACTCGAGTTACAGTGATCTCAAGGCCTCTATTGTAGAAAGATTCAACAGAACTCTAAAAAATCATATGTATAAACAATTTACTCTTCAAGGTAATTATAAGTGGCTTAATATCCTACCAGAACTTCTAGATAAATATAATAATTCAGTTCACACCACAATTAACATGAGGCCCTCTGAGGTAACTTCATCTGATGAGCAAAATTTGATCAGTACTGTTTATTATCCTAAATACCAACCAACAACAAAAAAAGCTAAATACAAAGTTGGTGATCAAGTAAGAATTAGCAAATATAAGCATTTATTTAAAAGAGGTTTTACAAGAAACTGGAGTACTGAATTATTTACAGTGGTTCAAGTTAAACCTGGGACCCGTAACACATATACACTCATGCTCATAAATTAAGGATAATACAGGTTTTGGTGCCCCACGATACAGCACTGAAACAAACTAGTTGTGGTAGCACAGACACATGTTGAACACACAAGAAAGACATGCACATACCCTGCTTAACCCTGTTTATTGCAGAAAACGTGAGAAAAAACCAAAGAGCGCACATATGATACAAAGCAAGGGAGATTGTAAAATGTTGTTCCACAGTTCTTTGAGCATGTGCACAGGTTTCAGTATGGAATGTGATGCCCATGCACATTGACACATGCAGTACAACGGCTTGGCATACTCTGGAGGGGGTTGTCGAGCAGCTGTTGGGGCATGGCCTCCCACTCTTGCACCAGTGCCTGTCGGAGCTCCTGAAGAGTCCGAGGAGGTGGAACACGTGCGGCGACACGTCGGCCTAGATCATCCCAAGCATGTTCGATTGGGTTGAGGTCAGGGGAATAGGCAGGCCACTCCATTCGTATGATTTCGTCTGTTTGAAGGTACTCCTCCACAATAACAGCTCGGTGTGGCCTGGCATTGTCATCCATCAGGAGGAACGTAGGACCGACTGCACCTCTGAAAAGACGAACGTAGTCTTGCAGAATAACATCCCGGTACACCTGACCTGTTACAGTACCTCTGTCGAAGATATGCAAGGGTGTACGTGAACCCAGGATAATGCCACCCCACACCATGACACCACCACCTCCATACTGGGCCCTTTCGACGATGGTACCAGGTCGGTATCTGGTTCCTGGTTCACGCCAGATGGTTACACGACGAGTATCATTGTTGAGACTATACCTGGATTCGTCAGTGAAGAGTACCCGAGACCATTCTTCCATTGTCCATGTCCTGTGTTCTCTACACCAGTTGTTACGGGCTACTCTGTGACCATGTGACAGTGGAATGCAAATTGCAGGCCTCCTGGCGAATAAACCGTGCCTGTTGAGTCGTCTGTACACAGTGTGTCTGGAAACAACTGTTCCAGTGGCAGCTGCAAGGTCTCGAGCAAGGCCCCTGGCAGTACTCCGTCAGTGTCTCCGGGCACTAACGGTGAGATACCTGTCTTCTCGTGGTGTTGTACACTGTGAACGTCCACTGCTGTAGCGCCGAGACACGTTTCCAGTCTGTTGGAATCGTTGCCATAATCGTGAGATGACACTTTGTGGCACATGGAGCACCTGTGACACGACCTGCTGTCTTTGGCCCGCCTCTAGCCGCCCAAGCATCCTTCCCCTCATTACATCATCAATATGTGTTTGTTGAGCCATTTCACACACACACTCACCATTCGCACAACCGAACACAACTGCACACTTCCTATAGGCACTGTACTCTGGTCAGCAGTTTCGCTCCTGCGAGTCATTTGTCTGCTTACAGCGCTACCACACACTGGATCAAGGTCATAGTCAACACAGGTTCTTTGGTACAGTACCCAGACATCATTTCAAGCTGCAACGTGCACATCAAATATTTCTTTGTACAAGATTCAGCATTATCCTTAATTTATGAGCATGAGTGTATAATAAAAGACCATCCAGGAGAAATTCTCAAAGGCAGGTTTTATGAAGAAGAACTCAACAAAACTAAGCAACCCGACACATATCTTATAGAAAAAGTTATTTGCAAAAAAGGCAATAAAATACTGGTCAAATGGCTAGGACTTCCAGAACACAGCTGGATCGAGGCAGACAAAGTGATACTATGAACACCTGGGATGTTATAAAGAGACTACCAGATCCTGAACAGCAGAATAAGAGAAATGGAAAGCTGCTGCCTGATAATATTAGATGTCTTATTGTTGGGCCATCGGCTTGTGGTAAAACTACACTAATGATTGATAATTTTTTATTGGCACCCAACTGGTTAGACTGGAAAAACAGGCACTTGTATGTCTTCTCTAAGAGCTTGGAACAATTAAAATATCAGCAGCTGATGAAGCTATATGATGGACTGGATATTGCCACTTTTGAATCAGATGTTAAGCCACTCCATGACTGTCTTGATAATTCTGTTGTTGTATTTGATGATATTATACTGGAAAACCAAAACAAGGTTAGAAATTTTTTTACACAGGGCCGACACAAAAACATAGATTGCTTCTACCTGGCACAAACTTTTTCCAAAATACCAAAACAGCTGATAAGAGACAACAGCAATTTTATATGTGTGTTTCATCAAGACCATACCAACCTCAAACACATACATGATGAATATGTAGGTGGTGACTTAAGCTACAATGATTTTTCTAAGTTTTGCAGTAGCTGCTGGAACCAGGACAGCTATGGGTTTGTCACAATTGATATGACAAGAAAGCCCAATAGTGGTAAATACAGAAATAAAATTAACAATTTCCTAGACATTGAAACATATATAAATAACCATGAAAAGGCCAATCATTGATGATCTTAAATTAAGAGACTATCTTGTAAAAAGATTTAAGGGATGGAAATCAGAGAACCGAGGAATCTATGAACAACACAAGCGCACAGAACAACCTATTATTGATGCTATTAGTGAATTAGGTAAAAATATCAAAACTGTTACAGAGCAAAATCAAAATTTGATCACAGAGCTTGTACCTGTAGCTGCTAGGAACATATTAGATTATCCAATCACCCCACTTTCTAGTATTCATACACCTAGTCCTGTTGCTCCTCGAAGAATTGAAGCTACTCAGGATCCTATTGAATTGGGTCTTCTTGCTCAAAAATATTTAAGCACACCTAAAGACAACAAAGATGAGGTTTTTGGTTTATATGTTGACACAGAGCTTGATGGTAGCATCATACGAATTGGCAATTTTAGAGTAACATTTATGGGAGATGATCTAATAGTATATTCAGAATCTCATCTTGGAGAAAGAGGTGGTTTTGTTAAGTATCCTGGCACACCTGGATTGTGGGAACTGATGACTCGAAAAAGACCTGGCAACTATACAGATCAAGACTATGAGCACTACAAAGAAATATTAATAAAATCAGATGCTCTATACCAGAACAATGATCCCACACAAAAAAGAGTCAAGTCTAGCAGTGGAGCAAAATACAGCAACTTAATCAAGCCCATATGGTCACAAATTAAGACAGGTAGTGGGATCAAACAGTACAACACCTGCCTAAAGAATTTGTCTGGGTTGATGATGTCAGGAAACTTGTAGATAGATTGCTGGTCATAGCTGGGGAAGAAAATGCCGGTAACCACAATTTTTACAATGAAAAGGTTGGAATTATGGACATGATAAGCACCAAATTGTCTAATTTTATAGTAAATGACACTAAGGAGATTGGATATCTTATAAAAATTATTAATACTCTACCACCTAAATTTTGGAATATCTCTGAGGGTCGGGGGCTGGTTAATGACATCATAAACAAGCTGCCATTTGAACTACACATACCAGGCTATCAGTATTGTGATCCCGGTACCAAACTAGACCATAGACTAAACAGAGGGGACCCTGGTGTTAATCCCCTAGATGCTGCTTGTAAAGACCATGACATAGCATACAACACACATACTGATCTTGACAAGCGACATGTGGCAGACAAAAAATTAGAAGAAGCTGCATTTGGTAGATTTGTAAGCAAAGATGCTTCTTTGGGTGAGAGAATAGCAGCATTGGGGACCACCATAGCTATGAACACCAAACAAAAACTGGGGTGGGGGTTGTAATAAATTAAATAAATTAGTTGCAATTTAATTGAACTAGTTAATCCCAGAATATGTATATAATAAACCAACAATGAAGGCCAAGGGTGTTATGTATCAGATACCTTATGCAGGTCTTAAATCTCTTAAAACTATTGATAGTCTTTTAACTAAAAAGCAGCGCAAGAAAAAAGTTCTTGTCTTGCCAAGGGCCATGGTATGAAATTATTACTTAGTACCCCACAATTAAAAAAATTACAGCAATCTAGAAAAAAAATGCATACAGGGGGCTTTATATTTAGTATCCCTGCTATCTTAGCAGCACTTGGTGCAATTGGCAGCTTAGCTGGGGGATCAGCTGCTATAGCAAAAACAGTAATAGATGCCAAGAAGAATAGGGCAGAATTAGATGAACAAAGGCGCCATAATCTGGCTATGGAAAAACAAGGCAAAGGTCTTAAGAGAGCCATGAATAAGTTTAAAGAAAACAAGAACTGCTTACAAACCAAGATATTGAAGCTTTAATTAAGCCACTAGGCATCAAAAAATTTAGAGGTGTATACATGTCTGATTCTTTACCAGAACAACCACTCAAAAAAAAGTGTGGCATAGTCAATTTAGATAAGTACAAAAATCAGGGCACTCACTGGATCTGTTATCTTAAATATTTAAACAATGAGGCATTTGTGTTTGATTCATTTGGAGGTGTTCCACCTGAAAATTTAGTAAAATATCTAAAATCAACTAATCTTTATTACAATAATGCCCGTGTTCAAAACTTCAAAGATGTTAATTGTGGACATCTGTGTTTATCTGTTCTTAGATATCTGTCTCAAATAAATAAACCATGAATTGAAAATTTTCAAAAAGCTTTGTGGTATCTAAAACATCATGGGAATATTCCATCTTACCAGCCAAAATTCAATATTAAAGCTCAGATTACATGATGATATAGTTTATCCTAAAACAATAGCTCTCAGAGCATTCTATGGCATGTACTTGATCCCTAATATTACACACCACAACAACATAATCACAGTTGGTGAAAAAAAAATTGTTATCACCCCAGGGCAGTATAATCTGTCTACTTTAAATGCTCAGTTACCTAGAGGTATAGTATTAACTCAAAATTCTGTCACTCACAGAGTAGAGATTGTGTCTGCTACAGAGACAATAGATCTGGGTACTATAGGAGAGCTGTTAGGCTTCAAGAACAACACAAAACTTGAACCAGCCATTAAACACACTGCTATTAATATACCTAAATTCTTAGCTATAGAAACTCTAAATATTCACTGTAATGTGGCCGAGGGTATGATCACCAAATCAGATGGCATAGGTACTCACAAACAAACTGGTATCATTGCAACATTCAAACCTAACTCTGAATTTATGGAGCCAATCATCTACACTCCATCACCAACATTATATTTTCCTGTGTGCCATAATAGAATAGATTATATTGAGTTGATGGTCACTAATGAAAAAGAAGAATTAGTTGATTTTGCTGGAGCCACAACAACTGCTATCATAGAAATTAATATTTAAATAAAAATACATACAAAAAAATAAATAAATAAATAAAATGAAAAATATTGAGTTATGAGCTACAATCATTCCCTCCAAACCAGAGGACCTTTGCAAATTTAAATCAAGCCAACACAGAGATTGAGGTTGACCTTGATGTAGGAGATGGGTTTATACACCCTCACAGAGCAGACCTATATATCAAGTTTGATGTTGTCAAGCTCGATGGTACAGATTATCCGGCTAACTCAAATATAAGATTGGTAGACAATTTTGTGCCACATCTGTTCTCTGAAATTGAGATTAGAAAACATGGTGTTGTTATAAACAGAGTAGACTACCCTGGTATTACCTCTACAGCTTTAGCCACACTAAAATTATCCAAGACCGAGGCTTCTTACTACAAAATAGGTGGATTTGAGGCTGGTGATAAAATAATATCTAAGAGCCACACAGTACTGTTTCCTATGCACCTGTTGCCAGGATTCTTCTCAGATTACAAAGATATTATGTGGAAAGGTGGTTTAAGAATTACATTTAGAAGAGCTGCTAATGATAATAATGCTTTGATGAGGTACAGTTCATTAAACTCTACTGGGGCAGCTCTGCCTAATACCCTACCTGATGAAGGCAAATGCCTTATTCAGACTATGGAGCTAAGAATTCCAGTAGTTGAATATGAAGCTAGTTATGCTCTTAAATACAAAGCAGATATACTAAAAAATCCACAGGTACCTTTACAATTTTATACATATCAATGTGTGCAGAAGCCTGCCACTGGTAGCTATTATGAATTTGATGCTACAAACTCATTCTCCAGTATACAATATGACATGCCAGATTTTGTGGTGGTACTGTTTCAGACTGGAAGACACAATAACCAAGAAAAAAATTCAAGTAAATTTGATAACTGCAACATCAAAAACATATATCTTAAAAATGGCAGAAATGAGGTGTTCCCTAGAGAAAATTGTAATTTAAACATTTCCACGGATGATTTCCTCAAATTATACGAGGCATATACAGCATACAAAAGAGTTACAACCGGGAATACCGACCTGTATTACTCACCAGATGAATTCAAAGCACAGAGACCCATGTTTGTCATCAACACCTCAAAAAGGAAACAGGTTGTGGTTAATGACAGGACAAACATTAAAATTATATGTGAATTCCATGATACACTCCCTGATTGATAGGTTCGGAGTGAAGGACATGGTAATGTGGATTAATATACGTTGCACAAGATAAAAACCAGACGGTGAACAATTAACATATTTAATATAAACTGGACGTTATGTCCGAAACATTCAAATCCATTGAACCCATGATATAGCAAGAATACACACAGAATACATCTGCTTATGATTTATCTTCTTCTGGTCGTGAAGACCAAGCCTTGTAGCCATACGCTTAATACCTGGACCGTATCATCCCTCCAGGTGTCCCATTAAAAAAAAATCAGGTATGCTGATGACCGTACCGATCTGTTGGGCGGCGAATCCTGGTAGACCTTCTCGGAGATGAGTGAGATGTGCTAGGACCTGGTCCTGGGTATCCGGCTCTGCCTGGGGTAGGTTCTGATACTGTTCCACCGGGGTTTGTTGAATTTCTATTTGGTATTGTAACGTTGAAGTCGTCGTCATCTGCATTGTCACGTGAAACACGTCTCTTCAACCACCTGGGATGTACCACTCGTTTGATTCCATCTTCCAACATTATCTCGTAGAGGATGCTATCCCCAATTCGACGAATGACAACTCCTGGGATGTAATTTGGAGTACCGTGCTTAGGTGATTGAACCCAAGCTGCTGAGTTGATGGCGAAAGTACCATACTTCGACGAAGAGTCGTTCCGAAACTTTGCTGACTTCCTCGGCTTGAACGGAGATTCACTCGACAGAGGCACATTGTTTGGTTCCCACCAAAATCTGGGTCGGTGTTTCAAGACCGAAAGTGCTGGTAGGCTTCCTTTTCCACCCAGTCGCGTGTTCCGAAGGATGAAAATAAGGTTGGCGATCCCCATATCAAGTTCAAGCGTGCTCAGATTGGGTTTGTCAGTTATAAGCTTGACAAGAGCGGTTTTGACAGTACGAACGTATCGTTCGGCTAAGCCGTTGCTAGGGCTGTGATAAGGCGGTGAAGTAACATGTTTGATACCATTCTTAAGACAGAAGTTACGAAATTCGAGAGAAGTGAACGTTGGGCCGTTGTCGGATACGATAGTATTTGGTATCCCTAGCGTGGCACAAGATTGCATAAGCCAGCGGATCGTTTCCTTTGTGTCCAATGTGTGTACAGGCCATACTTCTGTCCACTTGCTGAAGGCGTCTACTATCAGTAGGAACTTACGCCCTGCAAAGAAAAAGTGGTCTATATGCCATCTCTCGTTCACGTACGAAGCGAGAGGCCATGAAGAATCAGGTCCGTTGCGGACCTTAGGAGCATTAGCTCGGCATGTATTGCAGCTCGCTACAAAATCCGTAATCTCTGCAGACATACCTAGTGTTATTCTTATAGGTGAAAAATCATATGTTTATGATGTAAGAAATGAGAGAGTCACAGAGCAATTCTAGAAGACCTCTGCATATTACATTGTCTTAGTACTAGATAAACAAGTTGGGCCTGGTGTCCAATTAAAATATTCAGGTTAACATATTAATACTCTGAACTTATACCGGAAGTAAACCGGAAGTGGATCGGAAGTAGACCAGAAGTAAACCGGAAGTGGACCGGTAGTAAATATGTGTGGGTGTGAGTGGGTGTAGGTTTTATGAACATCTTGGCTTAGTTTTAAGTGTAGCAAAAACAATATCAAGAGGGGCATATTTTTAACAAGCTTATGGACAACAATCTGGCACATGCAACTTTTGTAAGTGTAGCCAAATCAATCTGAGGGGGGTCATACTTTCACGGGAAATTCCCGAGGGCTTTTTTACAAAAGTCTTGGATTATACAGAATAGCACACTTGAGCAATAAGCTCATATGGACATCTTGACCTAGTTTTAAGTGTAACCAAATCAGCCTGAGGGGGGCTCATACTTTCTCGTCCTAGTATTATCAAAAATACCACTACTAAGGAGTACCTTGGATTAAATTATGGGAAGTGCTGCAAAGAAGAAAAGTGAATGATAACCTGACCGCTAGCATACAGAGCTTTTACAATAACTGTTGTAACTACATCCGTACAAGTAACATAAAATCTGATGAATTTTATACATCAACTGGAGTAAGACAAGGCTGCATTTTAAGTCCACTTCTGTTCATAATTTTAATTGATGAAATTACAAAAATTTTCAAAAGAAAGATCAAACCCTTTACTGTTGGGAATTGGCTCACGAGACCTGTACAAATATCAGAACTAGCTTTTGCAGACGATCTAGTTTTATTTGCTAAAACTGAAAAGGACTTACAATATAATTTAGATGTATGGAACAGAGAACTACAAAAGGTAAATATGAGAATTAACACCAGTAAAACAAAAACAATGATAATAAGTAGAGAACATAGACCTCATACCATTAAGATAGAAGGCGAGAGCGAACAAGTAACAAAGTTCAAGTATTTAGGGTCTATAATAAGCAGCAGTGGGAAAATAGATGAATAAGTAAATAATAGAATTGCTGCTGCAGGAAGATTATATCATGCTCTAAATAGAAACTTCATAAATAAAAAGGAAATTACGAAGAAAACAAAGTTGACAGTTTACAAAACAACGTGTGCACCTACACTAATTTACGGGTGTGAATCATGGCCACTAACAACTAATTATTCTAGCAAACTTCAAGCAACTGAAATGACATACCTAAGAAGAATAGAAGGAAAAACAAAACGAGATAGAGTAAGGAATCAGACAATTCGAATGAGCCTTAAGACCCAATCTTTACAACAACAAATAGAAGCGTCGCAGTTGAGGTGGTTTGGTCATGTTCACAGAATGAGTGAAGAAAAAAAAAAAAAAGGTAAAGGGTTCCCCTGTGCATAGCACCACGCCATGAAGGCGTATAGGGGGTGTGGGGGTAACGCCTCACACTTTCTTGATCCGGTCGTGAGTGGGGGTGATGTGATCAGCATCAGGCCCCTGACCGCCTTTACCCCCCAGGGTTTCCCCCAGGTACCCATGTTATTCGACGCTGGGTGGGCGCCGGGGCCGCTTTTACTGTTAGAAAAGTTCCCGGATTTGAACCGGCCGGGGATCGAACCCGGGACCTTGAGCATGGTAGTCAGATGCGTTACCGACTGAGCCACCGCGGTAGTGAAGAAAGGATACCTAAAAAGATATGGCAAGCTAAAGTAGATGGAAAGAGACCAAAGGGAAGACCAAGGCAGACCTGGGACGGCTGGATGGAAGAAGTTTTGAGGAGACAAGGATTGGATACCAACAGGGCAAAAATGTTAGCCAGGGACCGAGAAGGATGGAGAGCTCTTTGCAAAACCTCTACACCTGACGGTAGAAGAGGATCGACTAAGTAAAGTAAAGTAAAGTTATTTTCTGTATTTAATTTGGGTTTCGGCGATAGCCTAGAATATACGTGCCTGATTATATATATATATATATACATACATAGCATTCCCTGACATTCGCTACGAGACTCGGCGGCAAGCTGCCTGGCATCAGCGCTTGTCTTTCCAGGTGAACGGGTCCACGACAGTCGGCTATTAAAATTACACTTTTCATATTGTGTACTAACCTTCACTACAGAAGGTGTTGTAAATGATGTCCCTCTGCTGGAACACATTCCTGGCATCTCCAAAGGAAATTGGCATTTACACGTGCAAGTTCTTCTACTGTAATTCTCCCGATTTCTCATACAATACTTTGTTTTAACTCACGGATGGTGTGCGGATTGTTTTTGTATACTTTATTTCCACAATTTTTCTTTCCACTTTTACTCAGAACTGACCATGTTTCGCTAAACTTTTTTACGAGGTTTAATATAGTGGTCCTATGTGGAACAGGAACACCAGGAAATTTCGTTACAAAACATCGTCGCACTTCTCCACAATTCCTCTTTCCGAAGTAACACTCGACAAGATAAATCCTTTGTTGTAATGTAAACTTTTGTGGTGCCACAATCTTCAACACACAGACACAACACAACTTCCGAGGGAGGATTATACTGGCGTCAGTCTGCAACGTCAACAGAAGGGGAAAGAGAGCGAAGGCAGGGGAGAGCGAAAAAAAACACGCTGTAACATCCCGGACCCGTTCACCGGGAGACAAGCTCTGATGCAGGGCCGCTTGCCACCGAGTGAGTGAGTGAGTGAGTGAGTGAGTGAGTGAGTGAGTCTGTCTGTCTGTCTGTCTGTGTCTGTGTGTGTGTATATATATATATTTATACACACACAAGGTAACCAAAAATTTAAAAAGTTCTTGCCGTTCTAGAGCAGTGATGAACAAAGAGCAATACAGTGGACGGTACGTACTTTTAGGTTTCGAAGTAATCTCCATCAGCATCCAACACCTTTTGCCAACGTTCCTGCAGCTGCACAATACCCTGGTGATAAAACTCGGCGGGCGTGGATGCAACGAAGTCCGTGAGTGCGTTCCGCAGGTCTCCCTCATTTGCGAAGGATCTCCAACGGAGGTGGTTGTCGACCGAAATGAAACAGGTGGTAATCTGTTGGTGCAAATTCCGGTGAATATGGTGGATGACACAGTGTCTCCCAGCCAAGTTGATGAAGGGTCTCCCGTGTCCTCTTTGCCACATGTGGCTTGGCACTGTCATGCAGGAACAGCACACAATACCAATTCAGAAATGTCGGCTCCTTCTGCCGCAATGCACGGTGCACACTTTGCAACTGCTGAGAGTAGAGGTCAGCAGTGATGGTCTGACCAGGTGGAAGGAGCTCGTAATGCACCACTTGCCGACAATTTCACCATACAGAGAGCATAACCTTTCGTGGGTGCAGACGTGGTCTTGAGGTGTGAGGAACAGGGTCACGTGGCGACAACCAATGTCTGGTACGCTTGGGAGTGTCATAGAGGACCAACTTTTTGTCACCAGTGAGCAAGCCATCAAATATGGGTGTGTTCAGGTGCCGAGTGAGCAAGGATAAACAGGCTGTCACTCGTTGTTCCTTGTTAGCTGCCGACAATGTGTGGGGTACTCACTTGCTTAACTTGTATGACTTCCCTATCCCATACAGGTGCAGTCTGACTGTTTCAGCGGTAACATGGAACCTTTCTGAAAGGTCATCACACGTAATACCACTGTCCTCCTCGATGGCTGCTTTCAGGGCCTCGTCATCCAACACATGTGGTCGTCCACTCCGAGGTTCATCCGAAAGGCTCACATCTCTCGAACGGAATTTCTGGAACCAATGCCTGGCAGTGCGTTCGTTCATAGCATTCTCCCCAAATGCCTGGCAAATGTGGCGACTTGATGCGGCAGCTGACAGGCCCACTTTAAAGTCATACAACAAACACACACGAACAAGCTGCTTCGATACATCCATTTCTCTTCGACACGGGACGAGCTTTGACTGCTGTGTGTGCGCAACGTGCCTGTATTACTGTGTGCATTAACAAGCAAACACCTCCAGGTTCCACCAAGGGAGTCTCACAACTAACAGCCGGCTCCTTTGCAAAATTTAATCTTAAAATGTTTTCCTAGTAACTCAATTGCAAAATGTTACCTCTCATTTCAGAACCAAGATGTCCAAACTGAGCTACAGCATCTTTCCAATCAGGGAGGATGATAGGGAGCGAGTGCTGGATTTTCTCCGTCGTTTCTTCTTTCACGATGAACCTCTCCACATGGCTGTATCATTGATGGCAGACTCCTCAACATGTGCAGAACTGGAGGACTACTGCAACAAGTCTCTGACGCAGGGACTGTCCCTGATGGCAGTGGCCAATGAGGGTGGCCGGATAGTCGGCGTCTGCCTCAACGTTGAAATTAGACCAGAAGATGAGAAAGCGATGCACGACGAAGCAGAGCAATGCCCGAACAAGAAGATCCAGAAGATCCTCCGCCTTCTGGCCAGAGTAGGACACGAGGCGGACATCTTTAACAGATTCAACGTGGAGCACCTGTTCGAGGTGGGGATAGTGTCTGTGGACAGTGCATGGCGAGGGCAACGCATTGCCACCAATCTCTTCAAGAGAAGTCTTCAGTTGGCACGTGACAAGGGCTTCCCCCTCTACAAAGTCGACTGCACTAGTCACTATTCGGCACGAGCAGTTTCCAGCATGGGGCTGAAGTTGGTACACTCACTAAAGTATGCCGAACACACAAGGAACGGAATCCAGGAATTGACACCGGACCATCCGCACACGGAAGTCAGGATCTACGTCTTGGAACTATAGTGTGTTTCCAAAATACAAGGATGAGTAATACCCACAGAAAAACTAAAACATATCACTGTGATTTGTATGATATAAAAATATATTTTATTTTAGATCCAAAGTGGACTGGATGATGTGTAATATATATGATGAGCTAGTTTTAAGTACAAATATGCTGTATTAAATAAACTATGTAAAAGTATGTGTGTGTCGTATTTTTAATGCACAGTCCCTAAACTGTATTGAAATGAACAAGACATCGAAGAATGCACACAATACTTGCTTAAAGACCCTTTGTCAATTAATTATTTATTTTAATCACTTTAAAATAAAGAAAATAGATTACTTCATACCTTACCAACATTGCAAAACATGTGTGCATTATTATTAGAATGGGTTTACTTTATACCCTTAGTACGCAGCGCGGTCTGACGAAAGTAAGCCCAGTGTAGCCGAGGCTTTGAGCGCGAAATTTGAATTCGTATACATAATGGAGAAAAATCGTAATCACTCTGGCACTATGGGACCAATCTACTTCGGATAACTTTTCTTTTGCAGGTAGAACATCAGTGCATGCAACAATGTAAAATTTGGATGCCCCAACTGCGGGGGGGGGGGGGGGGTACGGCCGGGGGCTGCATCCCCCGAATTTCAATGAAAAAAACATAAAAATGTGGAGTTTGCCCCCTCTTCTCCAGCTACTTTGGGGAGAAACCCGGAACTTTTGCTTTTTTTTTTTTCAAATAATGGACCTTCCGCAACATAATGAAACTTGATTCATGTTTGTGGGTGCAATACAATTTGAATAATAAGGTAAAACGTAAAACTCTGTTCTTTTTACTCAAAACAGCGAATTTTAGCCAATTTGCATATTATTCATAAAATTGTTATAACTCTGACAACTATGGGCCCAATCTACTTCGGATAAGTTTTGTTTTGCAGGTAGAACATCAGTGCATGTAACCATGTAAAATTTGGATGCCCCAACCGTGGGGGGGAGGGTTACGGGCGGGGGCTGCATTCCCCGAATTTTAATAAAAAAACATAAAAATGTGGAGTTTGCCCCCTCTTCTCCAGCTACTTTGGGGAGGAAACCCGAACTTTTGCTTTTTTTGTTCGCACTTGCATCTTGTGTAGCTACTGTGAATCTATTTCTTTCCTGTTGACTCGGCTCTTTGTGGAAATGTCCGGAAGGAAACGAATGTGCGTTAGGGAGATCCATGAGCTGTTATATGATACGAACTGCTCAGAACTGATTAATGCGAGGCCTTTCCTAACAGAAGAGGGGAGGGAGCCCTTGCAATCGTTTGTTTTGTCTATACTTCTGGATAGACTCACGCTTCTGGCCTCTGGCTATCGTCAAGCTTCATTGCATTTCTAACATAGAGGCGACAGAAAGCTGACACCGCAAAACCTCATCCAATCCCCCCTCTCCTTGACCCCCCCCCCTTCCAGCCAATACTTCAGCTGGATCACCAGGTCCAAACACGAAGAAGAATGTGTTCCTTATCAGTGCTAAATCAAGAAGAATGTGTTCCTTATCAGTGCTAAATCACAGCGTTGGAAGCTTGGAAGAAAACAGCATCCTAAATACCAAGCATTTATTGTGTCTATCAACTAAGGAGCGGAAACACGTGACATATTCCGAGAAAGGGGGGGGGAGGAATTTTGGAATTTTCGTAAACACGATTGCTAAACATGTTCCCGAACGAACTGTCAGTGTTTCAACCTCAATATACAAATATCAGTGTGGCAAACTCTCGATAATTGTATCTAAAGCTGTTTGTTGCATATCTGCAACTGCGGCTACAATGGGCATACTTTTTTTGTTGCATATATGCAACGGCGGCGGACTAATGGTTGCATTTAATCTAATAATTACCTGTTTACATCATTCAAATAAAGTAAAGGTTGGATAAAATCTTGTCTCCAAACTCATCATTTTACATACAATATTATTCATATAACCTCAGACTTCAATGTGAAATACTAATAACATAGTTCATTATTTTTAGTTCCGTGCATAGCAAATGTCAAATATAGCACAATAGCTACTGTTTTATACCATTATTTCAGATTGTACCTTGACACAAATATGTAATTATTGTTGTTATAAAAATTAATGGAATAAATTACATTAAATTAATTTCTAGATCTGTTCAAGCTCCATATCATGAGATAGATAGATGATATGGAAAGACCGGGTCTCGGTTGTTCATAGAGGACGGACGTGTTTTTCCTTAGGTCCGCGTGCAGGGGTGAACAAAATGTGGTGAAGTGATTTTCTGAAGGGAGTGAACGTTGTGCTGCAGTGAACGTGATTTTTTTTTGTGCATGCAAATCTTTGCAGGAGCAGCCATCGGTGTTTGAGTGTTTAAGTTTTTGTGCATTAATATTTTTCGCGCAACATGGGCATCACAAAAGGTGAATGGAACAGAATCGAGAGCACGATGGAAAGGGTTGTTGCCAAAGAACTGAACTCTCAACTGGGGGATCTGGACGAGAGGATAGCCCTGGCCTTTGTTAGCGACAAGGTTCAGTCGCTAATCAAGAGCTCCCTGACTCAAATGATAGCCGAGGCGGTGGAGGAAGCCGTTTGTAAAACAACGGAGAAATACGATGCCGAAATCAAAGCTCTTAGGTCGACGGTGAGTACATTACAGTTGCATATAAACTCGATCGAACAATATGACAGAAGACTGAACCTCGTGATCCATGGCGTGGGTGAATCTGAGGGGGAGAACTGCGAGGTGAAGGTGCTGGACATCCTCCGGGACAAGGTGTGCAGGTTCCCGTCGATGCATCCCAGATCCAGAGATGCCACCACCTGGGAGCGAAGCGGCGCGACGGGAGGAGCAGGGCGCTGGTCGTGCGTTTCGTGTCCTACAGGACTCGTCGGTTGGTGCTTCAGAAGAAGAAGATCATAAAGGATTCCGCAGATCTATTCCGATAAATATTCAGGCAATAACAAATTCAAGATTTTCAGGTTCTTAACTGGAAATGATAGCAAAAGCCAATCCATTGCATCTATTGAACATAACAATGAAACAATTACGGAAGATGCGAGGGAGTCGAACGTCCTCAATGACCACTTTGCTAACGTCGGCTCGTCAATATCCAACACATTCACTAACAATTTAAGGGCGAAGAAAAATGAAAGTAGCAAACAAAATGAAAAAGACGCTAAATATCAAGAAACCAGCTTCAGTTTTAAGACCGTCTCAAGTGATGACGTTATGAAAATTCTTCAAAAACTTAACCTCAGAAAAGGTCCAGATTTCAATGAAATAAGTAATCGCATAATATATCTACTTGCCCCGTGGATTGTCGAACCTCTCACAGATATAATTAATTCATCCTTAAAAAGCGGAATCTTTCCTAACATTTGGAAACACGCAAGGGTCACACCTATATTTAAAGGGGGGTCCCCGACGCAAGTTAATAATTATCGCCCCATATCAATTACTTCCTCATTAAGCAGGATTCTTGAAAAGGTAATAGACAAGCAATTAGAACAATACTTACATTCTAACCATATACTGACAGACAGATAGTTTGCTTTTAGAAAAAATCGATCGACAGAATTACTCGTGCATGAACTGATACATAACTGGAGAAATATATTAGATCGTAAAGGAAAGCAATACATTGGCATTATTTCTCTAGATATCAGTAAAGCATTCGACAGTGTTCAACCAAATTTATTAATACAGAAATTACATCAGCAATTTAATTTCTCTGCCCTTGCATGCAACTGGATCGAAAGTTATTTATGGAATAGGAGTATCGACACAAAAGTAGGCAACTCGATTTCAAACCGTGTAAATGTATCTTTCGGTGTACCACAGGGCTCTATTCTAGGTCCTAAACTGTTTAACATGTTTGTGAATGACATCGCAGACAGGGAATTTGGGTGTGAATTATATTTGTACGCAGATGACTGTCTCCTGTACTGCGCGTCAAGCAAATTAGAAAAAGTAATTGCAAATATTGAGGAAAATATGCCCGAAGTTCTTGAGTGGTATCAATCTAACATGTTGAAAGTGAACGAGTCTAAGATGCAAGTATTAATACTATCCAGTGAAAATAATAACAATACGCTAATTGACAACATTAAAATAGGAAATTTCAATATAAAACCATGCGAATCTCTAAAATATCTCGGTATGCACCTAGATAAAAGTTTATCCTTTTCACAACATGTAAAAAGAATGTGTTCACGCGCAGCACCTAGAATCAAGCAGTTTCAATTTGTCTGCAAATATGTACACCTTGCCCACAAATTAGCGTTCTACAAAGCATTTATTAGGCCGTTACTTGAATACTGTTCCTCTGTACTTTATGGGATTAATAGAAATAACACCACAAAACTAGAGAAAATGCAAATTTGGGCTATTCGTAGCATAAGAAATACAGCGCACACGACCTCACGTGCAAGCAGAGAAGAACTCCAATTACCCACGCTGAAATCCAGACGAAAATATGCAATTCTACTAAAAATTCACCAGGCAATTAACAAGCACCACCACTTATTAAAGGACAAAGTAATGATATCTAGTAATATACATTATCCCAATCTGCGATCCAACAACACCAACAGTATCCGAGTACCAAAATGTAACAAGGCAAGATACGGATCAAAATCCCTGTCATCACTGGCAAGTAAAGCGTGGAATCAACTACCTGTAAATTGCAGAAAGGAGAGAAATTTGGCCAAATTTAAACAACAGATTAGGACATTAATCTAGGAATACTGACACTGTGCCTATTGTACCTCATTTCTTCCTTCATAAAACGTAGCTGCAAAAAATGTTTATTTTAGTCTATTTCTTATATTTTTCAATTATATAAATTTATAATATTCCATTGTATGTATACTTATAAACAAATAGCATAACTGTATATTAATTCATGTAGGGCAAAAAGCTGTTTTTGTAGTTCAGAATCAATGTAAAAAAAATGTAAGCTTAATTGTAACCCTACTTTAATAATAATAAAATATTGTGAGGGTCAATAGGAATATTATTTTTCTTAGGGATTGTGAGCATTAATAATACATAAATCTAGTCATTAATATTATATAAAAATCGGAAATTAATCACAATTATTAACATAATTTAATCTACCATTATGATATTACATGAGTATTTTCATTGTAATATTTCAAAAGGAATTTTAATTCTCTTTTTCCACATAGCAGTGCTTCATGTATACCAGACATTGCATAATAATAGCCTACTTGAAAATAATAGGAAAAATGAGAGCTGAATTTACTTCAAGGCCATGGCTTTCCCCCTAATCTTCCCTCTCCGACTACAGTGCTGCTTACTTTAAACACCGGTTTTCACTTGAACTAAAGAACCTATATTCATGAATACATGGCTTTATTTCCACCCATAAAAAGAATAGGAAAATCTACTTATGTTTCCATGGCACAATGTGAAATCCAAGGGGCATTCCGTGAAATCACCCAATTTTATGGGAACTGGTTGCTCGATTATTTTGTTAATTTTTTTATATTTTAACCATAGGTACCCTTATTAGTTATTTACTCAAAAAGCTTTTTTTTTATCTACCACCATCTTGGATTTTTGCTTGCTTTTCTTTGCCGTGTCAAGAAAATATTGGTGCGCAATTTGATAAAAGAGGTAACAGGAAAGCAACAATGTGAAATACAGTGTGTTCCACTTAGGAGTATAATAAAATAAAAATTTGTATCATTGTGAGTGAGTTGGTGTTTTAAGTCCACTTTATGCACAGTAAGGCTAATCGGGACTGGACCTACAGTTTTAAAGTGGGATCTGAATCACTATGTGCCTTCCACCAAGAATCGAACCCAGGACTCCTTGATTACAAGGCGACGACGGGAGACCCTAATTCGTAACACTAAAACAACGAGTTTGAATGATGAAAAGTTGGTATCACTGTCAAGAGTAACTGAAAAAGTTTTAAACGTCACATGCCGTAACAGGTTGTGCATGCGCAAGAACTGTAGATTCAAACTGCCGAGAAAGCATCAGCCACCTTGTGGATCCCACAACAGAAGGTGTTGTGTGTTTTAGCACTTGCAGAATCTAAATCTGTGAAACATGCAGATTAAGAAATAGAACAAACAATTGGGAGAAACTGGATCTTTGTTGCCGATGACTGCGAAGCAGAAAGATCCAGAGGAAAAAGTTGAACAGATTGAAGAGGCATTCAGCAGAAGGCCTAGAAAATCCAAGCAAGTGTGCAGCTTCAAATCCAACTAACCACAGTGCATAGGGTACTCCATGAAAGTTTGTGTTTACATGCTTACAAGATCCCAATTCATGAGCATGTAAAGCTAAGTGCAAAACATCAAGGTATGAAATTGATGTAAAAATGTTTGATAAAATTGATGGGCAGGGTGTGCTTTTCCAACGAGGCAACGTTCCATGTCTGCATTACATATTTTAAGTCTGGATGTGTAAACAGACAAAACTGTCGGTTCTAAGGGTCGGAAAATCCACATGGAACACTCCCTAAAGTAATGTGAGGTATGGGGTCATGAAGGACATGACATCATCGGTACATTTTTCTTTTAAGACCACACTGTAAATGCAAAAAATTACAGAAATATGTTGTGCCTCACCTTCCACAAGGAACAATCTTCCAGCAAGATGGAGACCCATGCCATTTTGCCAAGGAAGTTTAGACGTTTCTTAAGATAACCACTTGAATGCAGGGTGAACTGGGGAGAGGATCGCGGTTCATGACGTGGCTACTATGGTCACCAGGTCTTACTGTGCTTGACGTCTTCTTGTGGGGTTTTGTTAAGGACCAGGTGTATGTTACAAAAGTTCAAGATATGTCAGACGTACGCGAAAGAATTCGTGCTACCATGAACAATGTGATGCCTCAAATGCTAGAGAACATATGGACTGAGTCGGAATACCCTTTAGACATTTCTTGTAATAGGAACATATTAGAACTTTTTGAGTTTATATCTGTGTGTACGAAGTTTAAGAAATAAATCATGGTAAGTAACGCTGGTATTATTAATGTTATAAATAGCAGGTGAAATGTAACGTCCCTCCACATAAAAACATAAATTTCCCAGGTCTCATTCAGAGACAATCGTTCTGAGCTGTGCGGCTGCTGGGGGTCGAGCAATTCAGAGATCTATGGGAAGCCATGGAGGAAAAGAAGTAGCCAGTGGTTTGGTTGAGCTTAAGTCCGATTTATGCACATAATGGCTAATCGGGCTTGGGCCTACAGTTTAAAGTGGGATCCGAACCACTATGTGCCTCCACCAGGTACTGAACCCAGAGGGGCTAATGGTGCTCTATAGCTGTGTTATAAAGTTGAAGAAGTTAGAATTGTATGCATATACCAGAAGACACAATTATTAAGCTCCAGAACATATATGAGAGATTTCGAAAGGCATTTGTCTGCAGCACGTTATGCCCTGTTTCTCTGACTAGTACATTTTATTTATTTACTGTTGTTTGAGTTATTAGTGAGTTCATCATTAACGAAGTTACAATGAAGAATATTCATTGCACACAAGAATGTAAATTAGTAGATACCTTGCTAGAAGTTTCAGCAAAACCAGACTATTGGTTTGTGAGATACAGCCATTTTCAGTCTATCAAGTTAATTTCAATATAAAGAAGACAATATTTTGATGAGCCCAGGATGAAATACATCAAATTGCTCAAGGTGTAAACTGCGAAAGCTACAGAGAAATGAAGCATAGCACAGGAACAAATGGAGAAATGCAAACAAAGTGAGAAGAACAAAGAAGTTCCACATCCCCATTATATAAATATGAAGGCATGGCAAACCAGGAACAAAGATGAAAAGGAAAGTGAGGAAATACTAGGGTAGGGAGGAGTAAAAAAAAATCAATGGTAAAAAAAGACTAATGTTGAAGAACTAGAAGAGTTGAGCACCACTGCTCCATTCTCCTCATTTATGGTTCCCGTCAACCTTTGCGTGACCTGCAAGCAGCATTATTACCAAGCTATCTGTGTCATATCTAGGGTGACCAGACACATACATTCAAAAAAAGAGGACAGAGCATAGTGAAAAAGGAGGACAAAGTCATAGAAAAGAGGACACCGCAAAAAATGGCAACTCATATTTCCATAACTTACAATTTAATCAATATATAAAAAAAAATACCAACACTCTGCTCACAAATAATTCTGATCATTTTCTCAATAATTTCCTCTTAACTTTAAACAACGAAAGCAGACTCCTAATCTACTATTTAACACATGAAAATCATAAATAAGAATATCTATAATATGTAGAACAGAATGTTACTCTTTTTCCAATTCTTGGATATTAGAATGCAATACCCTCATAAGTGAATCCAAATGTAACAAGTAAGTTCATAGGCGGTGTTTTTGAGTTCAGTTACTACATTTTTGTTATGAAGCCATACCGCAAATATTGGCATTTGGCATGATGTCATGTGCGGTAATTGCGCCGCAATAGTGGGTCCTAGTCGATTTGATTGATGTGTACAGTTTGAAGAAAGAGAAACGTAAAATGGCTTTGTGTTGAGTCTACAGTTACTGCTGAGGCATCAAAAGAACTTTTCAATTTAATTCTTCTAAAATTTCTGAAGCTTACTATTGTACCATAACTTTTTAAAGTAATACGAGTATTGTATCAATAATAATTTAATGAAATGCAAAATGCAATAATCAATTCTTTTAAAACTGACAACCAATATACTAATTAATATTTGTTTACTCAAGCGAGGAAATTTAACATTTTCAAATCTAAAAGGCCTGAAACTCAGTGTTTTTAAGTAGTTGTCTTTTAAATTTCCGGGGGAAGGCCTCCGAACCCCTTATAAACCAGGGGATATTCAATAACCCTCAGGTACATCATATGCTTCTCCCAGAGTCTGCCCGCCCAAAGGAAAAGCTCAAACTCTGCCCATTCGCTTTAACTTATTTCCAAAAACCGAATTTAAATTTTAGATAGTTTAGATTGGGTCAAGAAATATGATTTTAATGCCAGGAACATTTCTAGCAGTCTTTCAACAGCAGGGGAAAGTGACACCAAATTACACTTTGGCCTCATATTCATTTCTTCCATCCTTTAAAAGATGGATATATTCTTGCGAGAGCATTGTTGAATTTACGCTTTTGCTTTGTTGTTTCATAAAAGTTAATATTACTTAATAATCAAAATTCTCACTACGCGTTTCTGTATCGCGTGTGTATGACTCGAAAATGAACTGGCCGCCCTCTGTGGCAGAGTGGTTAGCACACCATGCCACAATGCCAGAGGTCCTGCGCTCGAATCCCATCCTGGGCATGGATGTTTTTTGTGAGTGTCCCTTCATGAAAATCATCATATCATAGCTCACCCTCATCTTCGTAATTAGTCAAAAGTGGCAAAAAACTGAATTAAAAAAAACTATACCAATCAAACAAAAAGGAACTGCTCAGATTATATGCGTTTTAAAAGTCTCCGATTGCGAAGCAACGATTTAGAATAATACGAACTAATGACTAGAGATTTGCGGGACAGAACGTTTTTTGTCAGGACGGGAATTTTTTTAAATCCAGACGTTCAGGGTGGGTAAAAATTCACAATTTCCAGACAAAGCCGAGACATTTTTCACGAATTTTACACGTCATTTTTCCTTAAGTTTTTGCCTCCTGTAATTTCTGATTTCCGAAGTGTGTCAAGACACATTCAATGCAGAAAACATCAAGAATTAACCAATTTTAAAAATGACTTTTTGGAGGATTTCAGACTGCTCGAGATCCTGAAAAGTCTGGAAATCATTTTGGGACAGGAAGTTCTTCTTTACCGGTCCTGGTACTGACTTTTCTGGATCCTGCACACACCTACTAATGACTCAGTCAGGAAAGTATTAGTGTTCAGCTCCCAGATGCTAGGTGAGCATTGCTCGAATACTTAATGTGCCCCAAATGATATGATGATTGTTATGCGTGGAAGCATTCTCTCTATGCAGCACATTTGCAATGCTATACTGTTTCCAAAAAAGGAGGACATTTACAGAATTCTAAAAAATCCACCCGGACGCCGGACAGACACCTAAAAAGAAGGACATGTCCGGATAAAAGAGGACGTCCGGTCACCCTAGTCATATCACATTGTAAGATCATTTACATATGAAATTTAATTCATCTCTTACTGATTACGTTTCTGATCCTCATTCACTATTTTTATCGAAGAAATGCCTAAGGGATTATATCTTTGAACCAATATTAGTAATTTAAAATATTCTCTGCATATTCATATATTAAAACTTATAACCAGGAAACAGATATTTATATGTAAATCTACATCTTCACAGGATGTTAAAATCAATGCTATTTTGTATTACCTTTGTGAATCATGGCACATAAGCTCCAAAAATGCTATTTTTATTTTCCATATGTCAGCTTTTAGCACATACTTTAATATTTTAGTTACTTTCAAATATAATTTCTATATTTTCAATTATTTTTCATCATATTCATACTTCATGCTATTGCTACATTTTGCCTTCTTATGTTAAATACCATCTATATTTTGTTCATGTTGAACCCTCTGTTTATTTTAAATCTGTTATTCTAACATGTGAATGTGAGCTCAAGCTTTAGCAGTGTTATAACACCATTAAGCCTTGTTTCCATGATTATGAAAAAATAAATATGCTGACCAAGGCAGTAATTTATTTTATTAAAAACATAAACTAAACGTAACGTTTCAACCTTCTAGCAAGGTCTTCATCAGTGTGTGTACATAGGAGAAACGAAAAAGAGACTGAAAGATAGGTTGAAATAACATAGGGATGATGTACGACTTAAGAGAGAGAGAAATGCGATATTTAAACACATGAGAGAAACAGGACATGACAGAGTAGGATGAGGCTAAGCAGATAGGAAGGGAGAAGAGAATGCTAGTGAGAAAATGGAAGGAAGCCAAGGAAATAGAGAAGAAAGGTGAAGAAGACACAATGAACTGGAATGGGGGACTGAAGTTAAACAAAGAATGGAAGAAGGTGTTAGAAAGAGTGGAAAGGACAAGAGAGAAAGAGGAGAGGAGAAGGAAGAAAATGAAGGAAAAAGAGTGTGAGATATAAAGCCCAACCACATTCTATATGGAAGTACCGTGAGTTCATTTCGATCTTCAGCCGAGAGATCGGGAAAAGCGTGGCGGGCGGCGCTGACGGAGATGCCGACATTTACGGCCTGCAATGCCCGCTTATTTTTATGAACATATGCAGACAGTTATATAAATTTTGCAAAACAAGCACTAACCTGTGTTATAAGAGTTGTTCAAAGTTATGTCCACCTACATTCACACATTCCTGGCATCGTTTGATGAAATTTTGATACACACGCAAAAGTTCTTCTTCCGTAATTCTTCCAAGTTCTGTCTGCCCTTATATTGTTTTTTAGTTCGTCGATGCTTTGAGGGTTATTTCGGTAGACTCTATTTTTTAAGGTTCCCCACAAATAATAATCACATACGGTAAGATCTGGCGAACGTGAAGGTCATAAACCTCTAGAAATTATTCTTTCATCAGACACCTGCCTAATAGCGCCCAAAGAATCAACACCGGTATGGGCTGTGGCCGAATCTTGTTGAAAATACCCATATTGTCTCTCATTATTTGATAACAACTGAAATTTAGAAGTGATAGCGAGGTTATAGCAGCTGCCGAACAGTTTTTTGCAGACCAGGAGAAAGCTTTTTTTTTTTTTTGGAGGGGTTAGAGCAACAAAGTGCCAAGTGTGTAGACCTTCGGGGAGAATACGTTGAATAGCCTGAAACTTTGTGCCTGTAGGTAAAGTCCTTCTGGGTCGGGCTGAGAACTTATCAATTCCCCTCATAATGTGAACCATGCAGCTGGCATTCCAATCGTCTCATTGACACAACACACATGCACACTGCAATAACACAAACAAGTAACGGCAAGTAACCAACAATAACACTCTTGCGCACAGTATGAAATTAACACGCTCTTGGATTACATCTGCTCACCACTATATTCACAGCTCTGTCTTCATCTAGTCGCGAAGGAACAAAAAATTCGAACTCGGAGATTTCGGATTGCAAGGAAGCTCACGAACACTATTGACTTTTAACGGTTTCGTCCGCAGCGTAATCTTCATACAGTGTTGCACATTCGAAACCTCCAAACGATCCCCATCGACACAAAACTCTTTCAAGGATATAAACTTAAGCAGGACGTTACTGGTCAAAACTAAGATTAAAATGTTTTATTATCTGTGGCTCTTAACATCGTTTCTAAAGCATATTTATTTGTATGATGAATTACAGAACTTTTGCATGTTATAACACAGGTTAGTGCTCGTTTTGCAATATTTATATAACTGTCTGCATATGTCCATAAAAATAAGTGGGCATTACAGGCCTCAAATGTTGGCATCTCCGTGAGCGCCGCCCACCACGCTTCTCCCGATCTCTCGGCTGAAGATCGAAATGAACGCACAGTAAATATGTTTAGCCTTTTAGGTGAAAGTACAGTTGACAAGTGAAAGCCACCTGCTAGAAAGTTCCAGAACAACTTTCTAATAGTCTGGAGGGAGTAATGTTTTGTGTGTGTGTATATAATGCCCTGTTTTTGTATCTTGTTACTTTTTTACTTGATACAGAGTCTGAAGAAGACCTTGTTAGAAGGTTGAAAGGTTACGTCTAGTTTATGTTTTTAATAAAATAAATTACTGCCTTGATCAGCATATTTATTTTTTCTTTAGCAGTGAAATCCATTGCATATTTTAAATATACTTGCATTACTTCATACAATACTGAGGCTTCAGTCAATACAAATCTGTCTTTAGGGACAACAGAAGGATATACATGTTTCAGCACTTAAAAGAAAGTTTAGTAATCCATTGTTTTGGTAACAAAAAATAAAGCACATATAGCACCATGCCATGAAGGCACATTAAGGGGATGTGGTGGTAGGGCCCCACACACCCACACATTCTCGATCTCGGACATTCTGGAGGTGATGTGATCAGCACCATGCTCTGGCCACAATTACCCACAGAGTTCTTCCCCAGGTAGTCATTGATCTGAGGCTGGGTGAGCCCCAGAGGCACATTATGCCTGGACAAGGATGGAAAAATTCCAAACTTAGATCACCCACCCTGGGAATTGAACCCGGGTCTCCCATGTAGCAGTCACATGCCCTACCAACTGCAGTTACTCTAACTCTCTTGTAGTACATAGAAATATTTTTCCTGTTTATAACATTACCATGGAAACGTATCTTCTAGTTTTGCTCTGGATATGCATGCATGCATCTCGATAAGAATATAAAAACACATAATTTTCAGACTCCAGTTTCAACACACAGGAGCTAAAGACTATGATCAAAAATCAATTACTATATATGGAACATAAATTTTTCCAATACCACTGGGTATAAGAAGACGTTGAACTTTAAATGAAAGAAAATTAAACAACTGGTACTATTTAATAAAAATATCGGTGTTTGCAACAACCATAATTTGAAATATAAGTTACTGTACACTTTATACAAGCTATTAATTTCTTACAGTCACTCTTCTGATTTTTCATTATGACGAAGACGTTGCTGAAGTTTCTTCAACTGTAATTCATTCCCATTTTTCAAGGCTTCTGCTTGCAGTGAGGCATGTACTCGGGCATATTCCTGACTCTGCTCATCCAATCTTCTCCTTGAGAATGCTAACGAGTGCCTGTGATTACAGAAGGCTTAATCAATGGGGTGTATCATTAAAAGAACATCGGTACATATGTAAAATAGCATGCTACCGTTTCAGTTCAAATCTATAGTCAGTGCTCAAAATGGAGGGAGATGCAGGGGCATGGTATCTCCTGCTATGAAAAATTAGGCAAAGTGTCGCCCCCCGCTCCGGTTTACCGTATTTCGTGAAATCAAAAAAGAGGACGTTCTTTTTTAATTTTCGGCATAAATACATTAAACATCATTTTACATTTCTACATTCATATTTTTTTTTTATTCATTTAGCTTTAATATACGGAAAATCGTTCATTATATACAGGGTGTTCCACTCGTTCTTGGCCCCTGATTTTCACTTATAAAAATCAAACTATTGGTCATAATGTAATGAAATTTGCAACAGACATGCCTTGGTGTATGAGAAGCATGGTGACATCATTGGAGATGGCGCCACAGTCTCTCTAGTCCATGTGTGGGCCTGTACGTGCGTTTGGGCGATTCTGCCATTAAATGCCAATCGTACGAACGTGTGCTTTCAGTCTGAGTTCTTGATCCTGCTGGTGTGATGCACATGATAAAGGTTTCTGTTTGTTGGGGTTCATTTGAAAGTTTGTGATTACAGTACAGTACCAGTGCAGTATAAGTCTGTACTCAGTGGATAGCGTGTGTTTATTGTTCATAAAGGAGTGTCAGCGACAAATTATTGCAGTTTGGGGTTTGGAAACTGCCTGCAAAGTCTATCCATTCAATATTGGTGAAGAAACTGTAAATTGAACATTGTTGCATGTGCACCCAAAACTGTCAGAAGATGAACCTGAACAAACACGAACCACTATCAGGTGCATCACAACAGCAGAGCCAAGAACTCAGACTGAAAGCACACATCTGTAGAATTGGCATTTAATGGCAGAATTGCCCACACACATGCACACGCAAGGACTAGAACTGTGGCACCGTCTCCAATGAAGCCACCATGCTTCTCATTCACCAAGGTATGCCCATAGCAAATTTCATTACATTATGACCAATAGTTTGATTTTTATAAGTGAGTAAAACACCCTGTATCATGCAAACTATTAAAACAAGCTTGTAAATCCAAGTGTAAGTAAATTATTTCAAGAACTTGGATACTGGTATGTACATCACTGATCGTTCTCCATCACACCCTTCTGATGACCAGGTCTCCTCCCTGATTGTATGCAAGGAGGGTGAGGGAGCTGAAGAAAAAGTGAGCAGTTGCTATTTAAAAACATGCACCCTACGTGCTCAGTTCCACTGGAAACAGCATTGGCTGGAGACAACTGCTTGTTCCTTTCTGTTTCTGTGCCACACTTGGCAGATGCAATGTTTATACACGAAAGAAAATTTTCCTTCATATAGGAAAACCAAGGTCCATTTTTTGGTGAAAAGGGAAATTTTTATGAAAAATATCGAAATTGCCAGAAAAATTGAATTGTTGTGGTAAACCCTGCTTTTTATCACAACTTTCGGATGTAACTATAAAAAGACTACAATAAAGCATGCTAAATGTACTAGACTCTACAAGGAACCACGTTCAAATGAATGTAGATACGAGTTCAAATCTGAGACATAGTTTATATTCATGGGCATCGGGAAAGGGGAGGGGGGGTGAATGGGTCGGTGGACACCCCTGGAAATTGACGTCGTTCATTTAAAGATACAAGAAAGCCGAAATTTTGTTACTCTTATTTTTAACAACAGAAATAAAGTTCATTTAGTTATTATTCGAACAGAATAATCAAAGTAAAAATGCATCGGATCGAAAACATTGAGTGAAAAATACAGGAACAAGATTATATTCTACCATTTCATCCAAAGGACAAATGGTTCCACAGTTTTCAAAATTCTAATACATGTAATTGCAGTTGAAGGTGAGAAGTCACACAACAAAGTTTATGAAAAAAAAAAATCCCTCTAAAATTTAAAGCCTTTTCTTGAACGAGACATGCAAAAGTTAATACCAAAATGCATTTTTTTTTTCAATTCAATTCAATGGTCTTTATTCTTGGGCGAGGTTCAGCAAATGCTGATCTACCACCTAACCTGACAAAGAAAAATGTAGCAAAGTACCTAGGTACATTATTATACATGAAGATTATAAGACACTACATAAGTAAAATAACATAAAAGAAACTATAAAAAAAACTACTACTACACAAAGAAAATCACAAAAAGAAAATATATTACAAAATATATACAGTGCGTGTGTGCCAATAAATGAAAAGATAATAATATACATGTATTATTACTTAGTTTCTGTCCAGTTTCTTTCAATAACTCACAGGAAACAGTTTTTAATCATATGTGGTCTTACTTTGCTTCTGATCATCAATCAGTGAATCATATACTGCCCTACAAAAGTGTTTGTAGTTCTGGTGTTTTATTTCCCTCGGGAGTGCATTCCAGATTTTAGGTGCCATATAACTGAATGAAGATTGCGAAACAGAAGTTCTGCAGCGAGGTATATGGAGATTAGCGGCGCTTCTGGTGGAGTAAGAGTGCGTTTCACTCCTGGCTTTAAGCTTTACACTCAGATAGTCCGGGATGTTTTTATTTATAACATTGCAAGTAATGCAGGTCATGTGCAATTCTCTCCGTCTTGCCATGTTGAGAATTTTGTGCTGATTAAGCACAGGGAGAACGTGTTCGTGATTTTTAAATCTGTACTAACTACATAAAATGCAAAATAAATAATGGAAATTACAAAATAGTTGTGCTGGTATTCACTTATTTGGTGCATCGAGTCTCCCCATTTACATAATAATAATAATAATTATTATTATTTTGAATAAAATTTATTTTTGTTAGTTTATAATATTTATTATTGTATAATAACATTTATAACCGTGGTAATAATACTTATTATTTTTCTACCATTCAACTTTTATGATTTGCCTGACAGCCCCCCTGAAAAAATTTCTGGCAACGCCTATGTTTACATTACTGTTCAGCACACACAGAAAATTCCAGGCAAATAAAATAGCAAGAGCGAAAAATCAAGCTAAACCAGGCCTACCTCCCTAGCTCAGCTGGTAGAGTAATGAATGGTATGCCAGAGACCCAGGTTCCAGTTCTGGTTGAGCCTGCATTTTTCACTGAAATTTCTATGGAGAGATAGTTTCTGCAGGTTTCTCATATCAACAGCACCTGAATATAAATTTTGACAATGCTCCTATTTGTACTCAAACTAGCTTGACAGCTAGTGAAAATTTTGCAATTTGTTAGGCTTAATTTTAACATACTTTTTAAGGATTTGTAGAAAACCAGCACATTTTTATCTAAAAAGAAGATCCGTCTACAGGCCCTCTTCATAATCTAAAAAGTGGACATGCTTGGGGAAAAGAGGACCCTGCACCAGCTACCCCCAATACAGGGCCTCCCCGATGGCACAGTGGTAGCATCATCGCCTTGCAATCAAGGGGTCCTGGGTTCGATACCCAGTGGAGGCACATAGTGGTTCGGATCCCACTAGAAACTGTAGGTCCACTCCCGATTACCTTACTGTGCATAAAGTGGACTTAAAACACCAAATTAATCAATCAATCATCCCCCAGCTGGCGCCAAATCTCAAGAAAACATCCTAACATTTTCCACTTCGAGTACTGTCCATAGCTGTAATCATGGATGTGCCACTTCATAAATGTTTGACCACAAAACTGCAACTGATCCAATAATGATGCCGATGTACTGGTATCTGTAGATACCAACTTTATCAGTAGAGCCTTGAAGTTCAGGCATTTATTTTGGTTTAAATAGGCACTCAAAAGGTGGAAAATAGGCACAAAAGTAAGGAAATAGGCAAAATTAAATGAAAAAGTGGCATGTCACGAGCATACCTGGGTTGGTTTCATAGATGTCTGTCAGAAAGACTGTTTCTCTCTTCTTTGACAGGATTAATTCGAGCATTCATGAAACAAGCTATTTGTAGCTGGATTCATATCAAGAAAAAAATTTCCGCCTTTAACAATATCTCAAATTCGACCAAGTGTTCTCAGGTTACCAGCGAGATTAAGTCGATGTTGGCTTCCAACGTTTCGAGCGGATACGTTGCTCTGACCATCAGGGAATAGAGAAAAGGAGAATATAGAAAGCTACAATTCTTAACATCTAAAATTGGTCTCAACTTTTCCAAGTCCACATTTGCACTCATTACTTTTCTGCAAAAGCTAGCCCCTTTTTTTTTTCTGGCACTTCCATCAGCTGCTGAACACATTCCTCGAAGACTTTCATCGATGATAGTTTCATGGATAAGAGTTTCACACTTTTTTTCAGCTTTATGGATGACTCTTCGACGGAATACACCCAAATGTCAACTTCACTTCCACGTAGTACACCCTGCAGACTAAAAAGGCTCTGGCATTTGGACCTAAGGCCAGTATAATCCTTTGTAGGGCTTTGTGTGTGTTGTCCTGTGTTTTGTCTTTAACAGTTGGGCTGAAAAGTTCGTAGGCTGACTCATAGATGGCGTTACTAGAATTAAATCCATGTGATTTTCACTTAGTACTAACCTTCAAAAGATACGTGTATAAATTTCACAGCTGCCGGATAATTAGTTCGTGAGATATAGCATTGTGAGTGAAGCAGCTTTTGTTATTGTGAAAAAATGGAGAAAAAATAAATTTCGTGTGTTAATAAAGCATTGCTTTTTGGCGAAAAAAAATACTGTTGAAGCCAAGGCTTGGCTTGATAAACATTATTCGGACTCTGCACCAGGAAAATCAACCGTTGAGAAGTGGTTTGCTAAATTTAAACGAGGCGAAATGAGCATCGAAGACGATGCACGCAGTGGACGCCCCAAAGAGGCTGTTACCGACGAAAACATCAAAAAAGTCCACAAAATAATTTTAAATGATCGTAAAGTGAAGTTGATCGAGATAGCTGAGACTTTAAAAATATCAAAGGCACGTGTTGGACATATTGTGCATGGATATTTGAACATGCGAAAGCTGTGTGCAAAATGGGTGCTGCGCGTGCTCACAATCGATCAAAAGCAATAACGTTTTGATGATTCGGAGCAATGTTTAGCGATATTCAACCGTAATAAAATTGCTTCCCCATCCACCATATTCTCCAGATCTGGCCCCCAGTGACTTTTTCCTGTTTGCAGACCTTAAAAGAATGCTCGCTGGAAAGAAATTTAGCACTGATGAAGAGGTAATCGCCGAAACTGAGGCCTATTTTGAGGCTAAAGAGAAATCGTACTATAAAAATGGCATCGAAAAATTGTATGACCGCTATAATCGTTGTATCGCCCTCGAAGGCAACTATATTGAATAATAAAATCGAATTTTGTCAAAAAAATATTTTTTACTATGTTAGCCTACGAACTTTTCAGCCCAACTGTTAAGTGTGCTGAGTGCCCCTTTACAGCCTCAGATTTAAACCCAGGTAAGAATATTTTAGTCCTGTGACATTACAGTTGTGTTGTACTAGTTGTATTTTAATTACGGTAAAGACCTGGACTCCGTATAATGTGACGGGTGCAAAATAGCCTGACGCATCCAAAATTTGGTATTCAATCAATCAATTATCAGCTTTGCATGTGTCTCTGGCAACACACCATAATGCGCCGATAAAATTGAAAGTTTATCCTTCATTTCTGAACAAAGCAGTGTTTAATTTCACTTCATGAATTGAAGGAGGTTCATTTTCTGGTAGAGTGTCAATCACCTCACCGAATTTTTTTCAAGTTTGTGAGCATAATATACAGCAGCTGATATTCAGGTTTGCAAGAAAAAGTTAACCCAAAGGCGTATGAATCACTCTCTTCTCACACTTTTCTCCTTCAGCATTGTTGAAAGATGGGTAAGTCCAATGTTACTTAAATAAGGTGAAAATTATTGATATAATAAACCAGATAAAAATAAATGCTAACAACGTTTTTGAAAGATTTGGTTAGGATTCTTACCCGGGACCCCTGGCATTGTAGCACCACGGAGGCTTGGATGTTTTTTTAAAGAAAAATGGGTTAGACCTATGTAGAAATCTTATTTTAAAAACTCCAAAATTGCAATAGGAAATGTATATTTGGAAAAACTTTATCAATAAATGCAGCAGGAAAAAAAATGCATTTTGCGAAACATCCAGGATCTATTTATCATCATTAGTTCAAATTTAATGAATGATACCTGCCAATACTTTTTCAGTTTGGGAATATTGCAGGGTCCGCAAAAATTCCAGGCAACACATTTGCCAAGTCTAAAGTTCTGAAAATTATGCAAAATGTGCAATTTTCATTGTTTTTGCAAGAGATTTGCAGGGAGAAATGGATTTTGTGATTAAATAATTATCGTACGTGAATTATGAATATTTTAAAGCAAAACTCTAGTTTATATGGTGTAGTTTTTATTAGAACCCCTCCCTGGTGGCGCAACAGCCTGTGGCATTGCAATTTTCACAAACAGTACTGTGCATAGTGTACCTGAAGTGATTTCGCAAACTGAAAAGGTGAAAAGTACACGATAGTAGAAGCAAAAAGTCTCAGATAATTGTGAATGTATGGTTATGATTCACCACGGACATGACTGCTTGTACACATCGTTTGCGAGATAATTGTGAATGTATGGTTATGATTTGCCATGGACTTGATTGCTTGTACACATCATACGCTTGTCTCGTTACACATTCCGAGGCATTCGAGGTTGCCTAGTACAGGGTGGCCCAAAAAATGTAACCTAAACATAGAACCATTACCTTACGTTCAGTTACCTTTTTTGGGCCACCCTGTATAAAAATAAATAAAACATTAAAGAAAAATATTTTAAAAAGTATCAGTATTAAACGAGTAATCAGAAACCATAAATGAAACTTCTACAGCATGAGTATAAAAAAATTCTCCAGTTTTACGCTTTTGTCCTTTCAATGTTTAAAACTGAGCACTGCCACACATGTAACATACTGTACAGTACAATAGTCTTTGGTAATAAAAGCAACAGTAATGTCTAGTGAGGTGAACGTTTCAATTCTCTTATTTGTTACTGAGTAGGCCTATGGCACCTCACACATGAAAAGCATATGATGTGTACAAACAATCAAGTCAGTGATGGATCGTAACCATACATTCGTAATTATCTTGGAAACAGCTCATTTGCGACCCCATGTTTACAGATACATTTTTGCTTCTACTATCGTGTAATTTTCAGTTTAAGTTTGTGCTATGACTTCTAGTACACCCTGTATATGAAAATATACTTAGCTACTATCTACTGAATCTTACCATGTCTACCACTTTTGGGTTTATCTTGTTTGTCTCTGTATCTTTTTTGGACTTGATCAAAAGACTGTGTGGTTGATTGTGCACACTCCGTTTCGTCTATATTCTTGCTCTCCTGTCTTAAATTTGAACCAGGCAGGACTTTTACAGTTGCTTGCATACCTTCCATTTCTTTCATGAATTTGATCATCTCACTTTGAGTTTGTTTTGGACTCGGCAGAGATTTTCTTGTGGATATGATTTCTTTTTCTCCCAATACTCTGTACTGGACCGGTTTTTGTTTTGAACTCTTGAAGCGTTTCTTGGTTCTCCTATGCTGGCCTTGTTTTCCAATTGTTTTCTGTTCAGAATTTGTATGTTCTGTATTTTGAGGAATATTGATGGTTGGCAATGCAACTGGCGCAGCACCCCTGGCAATTGTTTAATGCAAATAAATGAAAATTAATATCATTTCTGATTACTTATATAGTATTTCCATATATGAAAATAGGAAGCTAAAAATGTACAAGTAAGCATTTCAATAACTGCTGTTATCTAAAGATGTCATTATTTTTAAATTTTCTTATTTTGTCACCTTTCTCTGCCACTTTTGGCTACATAGAAATTTCGGCGAAAAATGCAAGTTCGGTCAGGACTTGAATCTGGGTCTCTGGCATGCCATGCCATTATCTATCTGCTAAGCTAATGAGAAATGTTTTTTTTTTTCCGATATATCTTTGAATTACATATTCTTTGTGCACCAAAGAATAAGGTAAATTTTCAACTACTTTATGCAGAGATAGACTAACCAAGACTGGACCTATAGTTTAAAGCAGGATCAGAACCACTACTGTGCAATGTACCTCCATCAGGTATGGAACCTGGAACCCCTTGATTACCATTAACAACAACCCATAGCGCAACAGCCCATTGAGGACCCTGGCCTACCACTTCCACCTCAGGAGGGTGGGAGATCATCGAACCAGTTATGGAGTGATGTGTGGTCAGCACGACAAACCCCCCGTCGTCATCGTAAGTTTCCGTGACCGGATTACGCTACTCGTTCGTAGCTTCCCAATTTCCGCACAACGACGAGTGGCCACTGGTCCCATACATAGGCCAAAATCTCAAAAGAAAAGTTGTTAGCATCCCCCAGAAGACACACTCGGACCTGCATGTGTCCCGTAGCTGGAGACCAATGCATGGCACCTTTTACCACACGGTCAGGGTGCAAGACAATATTACCATTACATCCTGGTAATTTACGCTGGGAAAAACTAGGCACTGTCAACGTCATCAGTGTTTCAAAAGCAACAGATTGCATTGGTAGAGACAATTCCATACTACATGCCCGATATTCCATAACATGGTATAGGATATGTAACAAGGGTTTTTCATTTGGCATTTTAAAAGGTGTACGGTTTTGAACCCTCATGTCCTGGCGTTGCCTACATGGGGGCCCAATAAAATTAAAATTTCATAATTTTTATTTTACTTTGTTCTTCTTCTTCTTTTAGTTGAAGGGAAATTTGGGTTTTTGGACCATAGGGTTATAGCCTAATCTTTACTGAACAAAATGAGGTTTCATTTGTAACTCTAGCATTTGTAGTTTCAAAGATAAAAAGTATTATTCAAATACTGTTTGAATTTCAAATTTCCTGCTTGAAAACGCTCCCATCGTTAAGGCCTAAACTGGGGAAATCAACCCTGGTGTCTAAGGGCTAAATCAACAGCCGTACACAGTACCAATGGAAAACTTATGGAAGCAAAACCTCTATTTTACGTTTTTAAAGTTCTTTCAGGGACCAGAAAAACTTAAAATGCAAGAAAATGTCAATTGAGGAAAATTTAATAACATTTTGATACATTGGGACCATCAAGATTGAATGTACATTGCGGGAAAATGTAAAATCTGGGAACATAAATTTGGGATTCCATTGTACTAAAATCTATAATTCTTCTTAACTACTTTGAACTGTTACAATTGAGTCATTCCATATGAAATCAACACACCCCACAACCTGACCATCTCCGGTTTTCATTAAATTTTGGGAGTTGAAACTATGAATGGAACTTAGTAACTATGAACATTTTTAGTTTCGTGCATCTTGTAATTGTTAAATTATTCAAGGTCAAAGTTATCAAAAATTGCCCTTTTTGAGCCCGCTTAGCTATACTAAATCTGCTGTAACTCCGTCCCTAATTCGCCTAGGAAGCTCAAATAAAGCTTATTGTACAGGGAATTGAACAAGCTTTCCAGTGATATATAACAAGCCTACTCTTGGATTAAAATATAATTTTGTCATATGACCTTGAATAGCTCAAAACATGTCATCACCAAAAATCGTGGGAAAAAAAGTATTTGGTCCCTCATACCATACTCTAAAACATATCAAAAAATCATTCTGGGACTGCAATGGGATCAGAAGATACAAAATAATATGTGTAACTATGTGACTGATGAAAGCCCCATTATATGAACTATGACGAGTCAAATGTCCCTTAACACTCCCTACAAAATGTAAAGGAGTTATCCTGGGTATAATTGGTCATGAAAGAAATAGGTTAGGTACAGGGAGATCCCTAACCGTGTGTGTCAAGCGCAGGTCCGGCATATTATTGACCGCCATATTAAATTCAACGCAAAAATTTCAAAGGAAAGGGGGTGATGAGATATATCAAATCAGGCTAGAATTTCACGAGAAATGAAGTGACTAAGGTTTTTCCAACGTATCTTTAGCCAGCAAAAAGTTATACGCATATCTTTCACTTACGATAGATGCACATTATAATGTTGTCAATGTTCTTGTGAGCACACTCGTTGACGTCTCTCACACTCACATAGAACATTTAGCAATGTAGCAGGTGCAACAACATAGCAAGCAGCAACTATGCCTTCTCTCAGATGGTCAATATCATGGACTTTTAGGGCATGCACCATTCTCTTCAAATGTTTCTGAAAGTAAAAGTCCTCCTAAGATGTTATAAATGGGGAATGTGCAGGCCTTTTAATAGATCCCTGTTTGCCCATCAATCTACCTAGAACTTTACCATGAAGAAATTGCCACAATGTCACACTCTGTCCTGCTTCAAAACTCTGGAAAAGTGCCATATCCCATAAGCAAGGATGAAAAACCTGTTCACTTAACAAATCCAAGAAGCCCTCACCATTTAAGGTTCCGTTGTTGAATATGGACCAACCATTCCAGTTCTCCACACACTATACCACATCATTAGCTTACCAGCAACAACCATTCGGCTGGGCAAATCACAGGTATTGCATATTATTTTTATTAACTTCACCGTGAACATAAAAATTAGCCTCGTCACTGAAGTATTTTTCATTCCAAAGAAAGTGTCACGTAATTGTTTGAGATACTTTTCCCAATGGGGGTCAAAGGTTGGTATGGTCTCAGGGAGTGTTCAGATGCTGATATGAGCACTCTGTAAATACTGAGGAACGCCATTGGGTATAACAACTACCAATACTACCAACAAATCCTACCTCCACGTCCCCGAAGGCTGTTAGCCCCGTGACCCCCTGGGCAATGCAGCAAAAAAGATCATACGGCCCGCTTCGGCGGGCCGATGCTGTAGCAGACGGAGGAGGGTGAAGGCGAGTATCCAGCGCCTAAACTGGATGTTATGAGCTAAGGGAGTAAACCCTAACAGAAAATCCTGGTCCTCCAAAGAAATGGGGGTTGAGCACTAGGCCAGCACCCTGGTCTCATAAAAATAACCTTCCGCTAAAAAAGCTCAATTACAGAAAGCCGGATGGATTAATGGAAGACGACCTAGGCATATGAAAAGGAATAAGAAAGATATAATCTGTGTAGGAACATGGAATATCATGACTATGCTAAAACCTGGAAAAATGCAAGAAATAGCTGACCAAGTCTTAGCAACAAAGTTGCAGATAGTCGCATTACACGAAGTAAGATGGAAAGGACAAGGAGAAATCCAGAAAGATAAATACTCTGTGTATTATAGTTGTAAAGAAACTACGGGTCAGCATGGAACTGGATTCCTAGTAAAGAGAGAAATGGTAAAACATGTACTAGGATTTGAACCGTGTAGTGAAAGAATATCTAAACTTAGAGTGAAGGGAAGGTTCTGTAATGTGACATTTATAAACGTGTATGCTCCAACAGAAGAGAAAGATGATGACATTAAAGATAAGTTTTATGAAGAACTGCAAGTAGTGCAAGATAAAACCCCGAGACATGACCTGATAGTCCTGTTGGGAGATTTAAATGCAAAAATAGGAAAAGATGCATTTAAAGAAGTAACAGGTAAACATACATTGCATGAGATAACCAATAATAATGGAGAATTAGTATGTAACTATGCTATTGCAAATAATATGACTGTAATGAGTACACAGTATGAACATAAAAAGATACATAAAGGTACCTGGGTGTCCCCAGATGGGAAAACTACCAACCAAATTGACCATGTTTTAGTAAACGAACATAAAAAGGAAATGGTGCAGGATGTAAAAACAATGAGGGGTCTGAATTGTGATTCGGATCATTTTTTGGTCAAGGCAGTAATCAAACAGAAATTAATACCTGTACGAAAAAGTATTCCAAGACAACAGATAAAATGGAATAAAAGCAATATGCATAGTAAAGAAATCCTGAAACAATATAGGAAAAAAATGAGTCAAAATTTGGAAAACATTATTGATACCCAAGATATAAATGAAGATTGGAAACAACTCAAAGAAGCTATTCTGAAAACAGCAACTGAAGTAATACAAAAGCAAGATGGTAAACCAAGGAATGAATGGTGGGATAATGAATGTAAAATGGTAATAAATCAGAAAAATGCTGCACGACAAAGATGTTTACAGAGACACACAAGGGCAAATTGTGAAGAATATGAGAATAAAAGGAGAATTGCCAACAATGTATGCAGAAAGAAGAAAAAAAGAATGGATAAATGATAGAATCAAAGAGATTGAGGAATACCATAGAAGAAAGGATTCAAGAAATTTTTTTAAGGCTGTGACATCTCATGTAGGGAACTACACTCATGCAACTTCATTAGGTAAAGATGCATCTGGAGAAATAATATCTGAGAAAGAAAAAGTATTACTCCGTTGGAAAGAGTACTTTCAGGAATTATTAAATTGGGAACACGTACCGTATGAAGATGAAATACCCGAAAAATTGGAAAATGATACTGAAATTCCAATACCAACATATGAGGAGGTAAATAAAATCATAAAATCCTTAAAAATGAATAAGTCACCTGGTTCAGATAATATCACAGCAGAACTGATAAGACACGGAGGATATATGATAAGGAATAAAATTTATAACTTGATACTCAACATATGGAATAAAGAGGAAATGCCACAAGAATGGCTACATGGTATCATTTGCCCAATCTTTAAAAAAGGAGACAGGTTGCAGTGTAATAACTACAGACCAATTACGCTTCTGAATGTCGCATACAAAATCTTTGCAATTCTTCTACAAAATAGAATCTCTGAAATTACAGAAAACAAATTGGGTGAATATCAAATGGGATTTAGACCAAATAGATCTACAGTTGATAATATATTCATACTGCGACAAATATATGAAAAATGTTATGAATATAATATTGAATTGCATAACATATTTATCGATTTTATGAAAGCATTTGACTCAGTAAATAGAAATATAATTCCTACATGTCTAAAGAAAATTAATGTCATAAACAAACTAATAAGATTAATAAAGCTGACATTACAAAACACTACAGCAGTAGTAAAAGGAAACAATGATTTTAGTCAGAAATTTGCAATAAATAGAGGAGTAAAACAAGGAGACCCATTATCAGCAACTTTATTTAGCATAGTCATGGATGAAATAATTCAGAAGTTGGAAATCAGAGGAAACATTTCAACAAGATTAAGACAGATCTGTGCATATGCAGACGATATAGTAATTACTACAAGAACTAAGCAATCAATGGTGGACTCACTAGTGAAACTAAAGCAACAGGCAATGAAATATGGACTAATAGTGAACGAAAAAAAAAAAAGTATATGAGATGTACAAGAAGAAAAATCCAACAACAAAAAGAGGATATAGATACAATGCACATAGAGCAGGTACAGTCATTTAAATATCTCGGGTCAATAGTAAATGGAAACAATGAAATCGAAGAAGAAATTAAAGAAAGGATTGCAGCTGGAAACAGAGCATTTTATGCGAATAAGAGGATATTCCAATCCAAACTAGTTTCCAGAAAAATAAAATTAAAGCTGTATAAATCCATAATAAGACCTGTGGTTACATATGGCTGTGAAACCTGGGTGCTGAAAGAAGATATAATTCGAAAACTAATGATATTTGAAAGAAAGATACTAAGGAAAATATATGGCCCAACGAGACAATCTAATAATATATGGCGAATAAAAACAAACGAAGAGCTTGAAACATTAATAAAGAGTAAGAATATAAGAAGATTTATCAAAACACAAAGATTGAGCTGGTTGGGTCATATTGAAAGAATGCCCGAAGAAAGAATTGTGAAACAAATTTACAATTGGAGACCTATTGCTACAAGATCACAAGGAAGGCCCAAAACCAGATGGATAGATGATGTCAGAAATGACATAAGAAAACTGAAGACATAGAACTAGAAGAAATGTGTGTTGAGTAGAGAAGAATGGAAGGATGTAATTGAGCAGGCCAAAGCCCATAAAGAGCTGTAGCGCCTTATAAGAAGAAGAAGACTTTTCCCAATATTCTTCACTATTCAACTATTTGGTGAATGTCGCTGATTAAAATCATATGCAATGGTGCGTATACTTCTTTCTCTCCCAAGATGTCACCGTGATCTCAATGAGTTCCTAACACGTTAGAAGCATTCCAATGCTTTGTTTTTAACACCTCGAAAAGGCTTCGTCACTTCATTTCTCGTAAAATTCTAGCCTGATTTCATATATATATCACGTCACCCCCTTTCCTTTGAAATTTTTGGGTTGAATTTAATATGGCAGTCAACAATATGCCTGATCTGCGCTTGACACACACAGCTAGGGATCTCCCTGTGCCTAACCTATTTCTTTCATGACCAATTATACCCAGGATAACTCCTTTACATTTAGTAGGGAGTGTTAAGGGACATTTGACTCGTCATAGTTCATATAATGGGGCTTTTAAGTTACACATATTATTTTGTATCTTCTGATCCCATCGCAGTCCCAGAATGATTTTTTGATATGTTTTAGAGTATGGTATGAGAGACCTAATATATTTTTTTCACGATTTTTGGTGATGACATGTTTTGAGCTAATCAAGGTCAAGGTCACGTGACAAAATTATATTTTTATCCAAAGGTAGGCTTGTTATATATCACTGGAAAGCTTGTTTAATTCCCTGTACAATAAGCTTTATTTGAGCTTCCTAGGCAAAATAGGGGCGGAGTTACAGCATATTTAGTATAGCTAAGCGGGCTCAAAAAGGGCAATTTATGAAAACTTTGACCTTGAATAATTTAACAATTACACGATGCACGAAACTAAAAATGTTCATAGTTACTAAGTTCCATTCATAGTTTCAACTCCCCAAATTTCATGAAAATCGGAGATGGTCAGGTTGGAAATTGCACATATCTGTGTTGATTTGGCATGGAATGACTCAATTTTCATGCATCGGCAGAATGAGTACAAATATTGGCATTGGTATCGTTCAGCCAGGGGTCGAAGTAAACCAGAGTGGCATTCCAGTTCGTGAATATCTTGAACCTTCCCATTCCGTCTCGTCACTTTCATAATAGGATACAAAAACAGACATCAATGAAAGTAAAGTGCTCCGTTTCAGAAAAATTCTCATTTCGAGCCCTGGGTTCAGCTCAACTCTAAATTTATGCCAGTTATTGTGGTCACAAAGTTGATGACTTTACCAACTTGAGAGTGGAAGTTCTGACAAAACAATTATTTCGTTATTGTTCCACAAGTTCAAATAATGCAGCGTGCACAGTTCAAAAGGTCAACAAAATATGGAAATGTTTACTGTTACTGAGGAGTTTGAACAACATGTATATCTGTGCAGAAATTTCAGCAAAAAATGCAGGCTCGACCAGGACTTGAATGCGGGTCTCTCGCATACCGTGCAATTGCTTTACCAACTGAGTTACCATGTCAGCTCTGGTATTGATGACAGCGATAGTGAAAATCAGGAAAAAACTGGGATTAATCGGTAAGTCAGTTGTAAGTGAAATGGCACAGTGTGCCCATGAACTAGGTTCGAGTCCTGGTTCAGTCTGAAGTTTTCATTGAAATTTCTACACAGTAAATCTCCTGTGTGTACCAAATCATAAGGAAATGTAGATTTCTGTTCTACATCTCGAGATGTAAATATAAAAACTGGTCCCAGATTCTGATTCCACCATGAGGGCCTCAGAATTGATGTGTGGTTTTTAACAGAAGCATATCATGAAACAAATTTTGGAAAGATTTTGACAAAATCATTTATTTTTATAAATGGCAGTGCTGATATAATAACATTATTTCACTAATATTTCAGAACTGACAATTCCCAACATATGCATGTGTTCATGTGTAGAGAAATCTTAAATTCTGCACACTTTTTCTTCCTGAAGTCCTTGTTTTTGCCTTTATGGAATGAAGTAATGATGTTTCCAAGAAATTTTCAACACTTAAACAACGCATTTCAAAATATGAGCATCAGAATTTATTACAGAGGCAAGGTAGGAAATTGTGGAGAATGACAGAAAATTTTAAAATTAGTTCTGAAAATGTAAAAGTGACAGAAGAAGTAAATATTGCTTTTCCAATTTGGTGTTACTATTGAATTCGTTTACATAAAACATCAAACTAAATATTCTGAAAGGCTCAGTACTTACCCAGTTTATTATTAAGAAAATAGTATTTGTACAATATTAGAACACGTACACACACACAATGTTATGTTCTAACTTTCCAAACAAGCAAGCATACTCATTTGTTACCCTTCCTCCAATGCTGACATTTTCAAATACATTATGCCGGCCCCAGTGGCAGAGTGGTCAATACATCGTGCTACGATGCCAGCGGTCCCGAGTACAAATCCCGGCCTGGGCGTGGATGTTTAGGACTGTACATTCGTCAATTTCATCATATCATCACTCATCCCCATCTTCGCAAATTAGCCAAAAGTGGCACAAAAGCGAAGTAAAATAAAGCAAATCAATCAATCAAAGACATTAAGAGCATTCAGGAACCCCATCTCTAACATGTGAGTGCACAAAACATAGCCAAAGGTCAAGTCTGCTAGCACACACGAACGACATAGCCAAAGACACAAGTCGAAAGTGTGTGACTATCACAATATACAACTGCAAGGGCTGGACCCTCCAATGTGTCGTGTTGTATGTAATACAGTAACACCCCCACCTCCTCAAGTAATGTAAGTAATGCATTCCGTACACCTTTATGTAACTTGAATTTTACGTAAGTCAAATTTGTAAATTGACTAAGTGTAACTTCGTGAGAAACTGCAATATTTATTATTATATGTATATTATTTACTAGGGATGGGACCGATTATTTTACCGATCCGATATATCGATAAATATCTGATAATTTAGTGCAAAATTCTGCAATTTTGTTGTAATTTTTATGGATAAACTCCATGCCCTTCTTTCTAAAAAAGTAAATGTCTAAATATTCAACTCTTTTGCACTGGAGTCACCACGAAACACACATTTATTAAGTAGATCAATTAACATTTCAGGTTCTTCAAGGACCATTTCTAATTTTATATCGCATCGGTAGAATATCGGTTATCGGTATCGGTAAATTTTATATCGGTACTTTATCGGTATCGGCCAAAATTTCATATCGACCCATCCCTATTACAGTAGAGCGTCGATTATCCGAACGTCGGTCAACCGAACGACCGCTTAACCGAACTGTGTACTCGCTCACTTTCAGATATCTGTAATGAAAAAAGTACGTGACTTAGCTGCTCGTAAGCGTGTAGGCTTGCTTAGACAGACCAAAATAAAGGATTTTTTTAAACGTTAATTTTGTGTACTGTGTGTATTGTTCATGCAAAATGCATATGTAATATGTACATATTTTTGTTTAATAAACTGTACCACATACTATATATTCCTACTAAAGTTGCCTTTGTACGTTACTTTGTAATACATACTTAAAGAGATGCCTGTTTTTATGAATAAATTTACTGTACAGTAATTCTTTTTGGCAAATAAACATGTACAGTTCGATTATCCGAACAAACCAGTTTTCCGAACACCCATGTCCCCCAATTACTTCGGATAATCGACGCTCTACTGTATTTACACAGAATTATTTTATAAATGAAACATCATGCAGCAGTATTTACTCGGATATAAACTATAAAAGTATGAAAAATATATAAAAGAATATAAGAACCAACTGAAATCACACTTTTAAATAAAAAAAATGTCTTGTGACAGCTACGTACAGTTATTACGTAACTGCGAATTTACGTAAGTCTGGAGGGTTCTTGCACTCATATTCTAAGTGATTTGCAAATTGAATGTGCTGACTTTACTTTCCACAGACAGACTTTTAATCTTTCCAACTGTTCATTATCCATGTTGTGATATGCGCACAGTGTTTTAGTAAATGTTTTTACCTTTTTATGATGTGCAGGACTTTTACACTGCTTCTGAGGAAGTTCTTGACTATCCTTACCATTTTCAATATGTTGTGTATGTCCTGTACAGGCCCCTTCACAACCTTGCTCTTTAACCTCCCTCAAAAGGCTTTACATTCCCTTTTTAACATCAAGGTAAGGGATATAGATTAGGGGTTTTTCCTTGCAAACCTAAAAGTGTGCAAAATGGCCATACATATCAAAGAACCCAAAAGTTAACTCATTCATTTGATAAATGGTCAGGAAGCTAATCTTACATGCTTTATTTAATGTTACTAATTCACAGACATTTGCACTCTCCCCCATCACACTTGGCATGTTCGTATTGTACTCGTAAAATCAGTGCTCGAAGTGAGGGGGGGATGCAAAGAGCGGTATCCCCCAGCTAGCAACATTTTTGGAAAGCATCCTCTCAGCTGTCTCATTGTGACCATTTTAAACTATTGGAGCGTCCACCCAGCTAACACCAAGCTCAACCAAACATCCCCCCAGCTAACACTTTCCACTTCAAGCGCTGCGTAAAATCATGTTATACAACAGAACCTCCCCTCACTCCAAAGCAACAGTGAATAAATGTGACCCGGTATTTTCAGATATTGATATGCCATTATGAAGGTTACAAATTATACTCGAAAATAACTGCAATCCACTTTTGGTAAGAAAAAACAATCTTAACAGCATTAATAACAGCATGAAAGAAATTACTTTTTTTAAAAAAAAATCATTACTTACGACAAGGTAAAGTACTGCAGCATTGTACCGAAGAACATAACAGCAAGACATCCCAAAACAATGTGAGAGTTCTTGAACTGATTTATAGGCCGCTTCCTACCATCAAATGGCTTCCCCTCATAGAACACATTTCCTCTATCGTACCTCACATGGAAAGGGTCTTCATAGCTCCCAGGCCTGCCAAAAAAATACATGCTAATCAATCACACTCGCTAAGAAAATTTTACTCTTGTTGAAGGAATGAAAGGGGTGTCACAAAAAAATCATTTATAAAAAATTTACTCTTTTGTTACTTTATTTTTTCGTATAATATCTCAGAAACTAAAAGTTAAAATATACAAAACAGTAATTTTGCATGTAGTATTATATGGATATGAAACTTGGTCCATTACATTAAAAGAGGAACACAAATTAAGAGTATTTGAAAACACAGGGTGATTCTTATAGAACCAGCCCGACAAAACGAGATGTAATACAAAATATTCCACAGATATTAACCCTTTCGAGGCGGATGACGAAATATTCGTCATCCATGGAAATTCCCTAAGGACGGGGCTCATTTTAAGCAAAACGTAACATGTTGGAAAATGTTTTCTAAAAAAAGTTGTAGTAACACGATAAATGCCAATGAGGGCTCTTTTTATTCAGAACTTCCAAGGCTTTCGTTCGGTAAGGTAAACATGTCAATGTGTACCCATTTTTGGAAGCAACAGACAGAGGAATTTCATTTTTTTTTTTTTTTTTTTTTTTTTTCAAAGTTTGGCTAGCTCCGGTAGCACTCATCGATCTGGACAAACCACCACTTGTCGCTGATTGCCCCAAGTTATGTAATGGCGAATACATAGTATCAAAACGATAATAGTAATAGTATTTTTTTTAAAAAAAGAAGAAAACTCAAGGTCAAGGAGAATGTTTATCACAACTGACCGGAAACTCCATCAGAAATGCACCCATCGATCAGGGCAAACCGCCACTGGTCGCCCCAAGTTATATAAATTCAAATACGATAGTACAAATAGTAAATTTTATATATATAAAAAAAGAAATAACTCAAAATCAAGCCCATCCGCTAGCACCCGTCGATCTGGGCAAACCACCACTAGTCACTGATTGCCCCAAGTTATATAAAGGTGAATACGTAGTATCAAAACGATAATACAAATAGTAAATTTAATATAAAAAAGAAAAAACTCAAAATCAAGGAGAATTTTCATCACAACTGGCCGCAGAGACGTCAGCAGAAATGCACCCATCGATCAGAGCAAACCACCACTAGTCGCTGATTGCCCCAAGTTATATGAAGGCGAATACGACACCACAACAATCAGCCTGGCGACACGGGAATGAAGTCAGAGTCTACTCAGCGATGACGGCAGATGTGAGGTGAAAGCTTGGAGATTAAACCCAAAAAGATTCCGTGTGTTTTTCCTGTTTATTAAACTTTTATTACCAAAATATTTGTTTGACAAAATATTTGTCATCCGTCCTTGAGTTACTTCTGACATCTATAGGCCTCACCCCGAAAGGATTAATGTTATTTATACATGACATGTTGTGTGTTAGCAATCGATCCTGTCACCCAGTACGTGCACATAAGAAACACTTGCTGTTCAACAGTGTACTGCATGACTGATGCCTGAGCACTGCAAACACGTTCATCCATGCACCACTACGTGTCCTTGAACTTTGCAGCATTAGTGCTGCCACCTGTAGGACCATCTGCACACCATTCGACTCAGCACGGCCCACAGATTATTATCTAGTAATTGTAAGTGCTTCATCTGCAGCATTGTTAGCAAATTCATCAAGCTGGTTCTATATGAATCAATCTGTAAAATCCATTAGAAAAATACATGGGCCTAAAAGGGATGAGGAGCCAGGTGAGCAGAGGTTACATAATTTAGTACTGCACAATATGCATTCATGTCCAGATATTATTAGAATGCTTAAACCCAGAAGACTTAGGTGGGCAGGCCATGTGGCACGAATGAGAGAGGAAAGAAGAGTTTACAGGATTCTTGTTGGGAAACCTGATGGTAAGAGACCTGCAGGAAGGCCAAGACGAAGATGGAGGGATAACATTGAGATGGACCTAAAGGAAATGGGTAAGGATGGAAAAGATTGGATTGATCTTGCCCAGGATAGGGATAAATGGAAGGCTTGTGTTGCTGCAGCTATAAACCTTTGGGTTTAAGAATGTGAGAGAGTGAGTGGTGATGTTATAAAATGAGGGGTTTAGTGGCGTAACTTAATTCAAGACAGTTTTGAGAAAAATGCACATTTAGATAACGTAGTATACTATGTTTAGCTATTGGAGCACAAACATAGTGGTGCCTCTATAAGCAAGAATTTGAAACTTAGGAGATACTTACTTCTAGCACTGAAATGTTGATACTTCACAGTTCTATACATGTAACTCCATTAACATGACAAATGGAGTTACACTACTAGTGCTCTGAACCTCTCAAATGCCCACTTACGTTAGCTTTAATTTTATACACATGTATGCACCCATTAAGTGCAGGAATTAAAAGTTATCGCAAACTTTAATATACTAAAGGAATGCATAAAAATAGTAAAACTAAATCCAAATCGTGGCTCAACCAAATCGAACCTTGGTCCATAGTATATGAAGGGCTCGGGTGTAAAACATGGTGACATTTTGGTCATTTTGGAGTTACAATGTGCATCGTGTAGTCCATCGTAAATGGAGTCGAATCGTACTCGAAGTGTTTCGTTTCGTCAACAGATGACAGAGCTAGACGTGTTGAAAGTTATGGTATCTACCAGTTGTTTCATGTAAAGTATGGTGGTAAGTAGCAAAGATGGAGGTGAAACAGCAGTTACTGAATTGCAACGTGTCTCAGATAGTTCGTGAGTATTGATGCAACAGCAAAGATGAGAACGAGTTAGAAAGTGCATATGATTCCCATAATGACCCAGAATATGTATCACCAACTAAGAATGAAGAGGTTGCCAATCAAAAATGCGACAAAAACTGGGCATGGCCACGAACATTCTATTTCATGTAAAATGTGGTATCTACAGTAGATACCATTGTTTACATGCAGCAGTGCTCATAATGGCAGTTTTGAAATAATTTTACTCTCATATCTAGATTTGAACTGTGATCTAGTAGAGAAGCACATACTTTTCTTCTACTGGATATAAATAACTGTAGTCACATAGAAAATCGTTTGATTTTTAACTGGGTATGCCCAATCAAGGCTGCTTTAAGATACCATGCATTACAAGCAACATCAAAAATGTACTACACTTAAGGAATATGTAATTTGATCTGAATCATATCAAATATTTCTTTCATAAATCTATAATGCACATTTTAAAAGTTATAATATTTTTATGGTGGACCTTATAATGTATTTGTAATTTAATTAACTTTCGTATTTATGATATGTGTGACTTTGATGAAAGCAAATTATTTTATTGTTGATATTGCAAATACATATGTCTTCTTCTTCGTTCGAAATTATAACTATTTTAATCCATAAGAGCTAAATATCAGTGAAAACTATTAAAAACTTAATACATTTCAAATCATTCTTGACAAACATGTCAAGTTTAAGAAAAACACAACAGAAAGTTACAAGGTCATAATTGTCACTTTTGGCTTATTTGCGAAGATGGAGATGAGTGATGACATGATGAAATTGATGAATAAGAACTCAAAAACATCCATGCCCAGGCCGGAATTTCAAGCCGGGACTCCTGACCACTCCACCACGGGGGCCGGTAATTGTTATCTTGAGATAGAGATTTAAACTAGGGATAGCCTTTTCGAAAAAATTGTTTTTCGATATTCGAAAATTTTTCGTTTTTCGGTTTTTCAAAAAAAGTTTTTTTAAAATAGTTTTTGGAAAAACAATCATTTTTAAAAAATTTGTTTTCCGAAAAAAAAAATTGTTTTTCGTTTTTCAAAAAAAAATTCATACTTCCAATTTTGACTTTCGGGAAAATAATTTTTAGATTTTCATTTTTTCGAAAAAAAGAGGCCATCCCTATTTTATGTATAAATTGCTAATTGAATCACAAAAACCTAATATTGCCATTGTATGCAATTTGGGTGGTCTACGTAACACAGTTTGTATCAAGAGAGGCTTGTGAATCGCATTCTGATTGCCATGCTGAGGTAATAAATAGAGCCTCTGTGTGTGTGAAATAGATATGTGAAGCTGAAAATATTTACAAATATTGATCTCCATATAGATACAAGAAATATATTTTTAATCACAAGCATTCAGAACTTATTTTTTTAAATACTAACATAATAAAACGATGAAATCTACTCTCTAATGGTGTTCATTTCAGTCATACACATAGGAAAGCAAAAACTTCTTACAACAAATAGCTCAAGTTATTGTTTATTGAATACAAATATTATTATTAAAGGCTTTCATTTTTGTGAATAAATTGTTATGGTTGCTATAAAAAGTCTAATGTCAAAATATTATTATTGAACTGACATCGCAAGTTAGCTTGAATAAAGCAGTTTCTGATCTCTCATTTTGATAATATTGTTGCATGAAAGCATGGTAACTACAACAATTCCCTGAACAACCCTCAAACAAATCGCATGTAGCACCACCGAAAAAAATAATTCGGATGAAATATCATGCTTGTATGATTCAAAACATACAAGTGAATCATATTTGCTGTAAATAATTTAGAAATTTATTTTAATTTGTAAATCAGAATTTTTTGAAACATCAACTTTCAATATCTCGAATGCATTTTGTCACTTACCATGTTTTACACCCGAGCCCTTCATATCATGCCAATGCTCAGCCAACTAAATCATTCAACATAATCTCCACATCTTAAACTTCTACATAAATTTGTGACTGAAATTCGATTCCAGTTTGAGCTATAAGTTTCACACAACTTTCCAATAAGTTATAGTGGAACCTTACAGAGATAGTACACTAGAAATATATAGTTGAAAGATTCACATTAACACAGACCATAGGCACCGACTCCATGGGGCTTGAGGGGGCTCGAGCCCCCCCCCCCCCCCCAATGTTAACGATGTGGGAGCGGAGCCCCAAAATAATTTTACTTAAGAGAATCTAATGTAATCTTGCTTCTTGCTTCTCTTGTAAAGTTTACTCTGAATTGTGCCACATGAACTTAACTTTAAAAACACATTTGAAATGTTCTAGACCATCAACTTTAGGGGGGGGGCTATGACCAGATACAGCAAAACACATCACTTATTACTATATACTAAGTATTAACATTTTTACTAAAAAGAGTTTCAAAAGAAGATGTGCATGAACTAGGAGAGTGGATGGAACGTTCGGGGTACACGATATATAAGGGAGATCTGTTTTGCGCTCCGTGGTAGCAGATATTAAAAGTCGGGAATATTTTGCTATTATGGTTGACAAAATTTGTGACATATCCATCCGTGAACAACTGACATTCTGATTCGAACTGTAAATGAAAATTTTAATATTTTTGAGGAATTCGTGGGTTTTTACGAGATTCCGAACACCGGGGCCAAACTTAAAGGGAGGGAGTGAGTCATTCATTAATTTATTTCAGTGATCAGAGCCCCCCAATAATTTTGACATGTCGGCGCCCCTGACACAGACGATTAAAGACGATTTAGCAGTAGTGGTCTTACTAGCCAACTGCACCATGGGCCTCTCGGGTGGTGTAGTGATAATGTCGACACCTTGTAATCGAGGGGTCATGGTTTCAATACACAGTGGAGGCCCATAGTGGTTCAGATCCCAATTTAGACTGTAGGTCCAGTCCCGATTAACCTATATGTGCTCAAAATGGACTTGAAACAAAAACTCAAACTCCGTAACACCATATCAACACATCAGTAAAATTGTAGACAGTTACTAATCTGATATATTTACAAATGCCACCTTGTTGCTTAAAAGCAAAATTCGTGAACTTATTTGCGTATAATATTTGAGTATGATGTTTCCTTTTAAAGGAGATAATCTGTCATGTACACAAATTAAATAGACCGTGTATTTATGCCACTGCAACAATTTGATATAAAGTAGCAAACATTTCACTGATTGCTCGCGCTAGAAATATTTAGTGCTTCCACAAACACGACTGGCTTACTCATATACTCCTACAGATTACCACCAATACCGATGCTGGCAAATTATAGTAACAAAAGTTTTTCAAAATATTGATTAGGACAAGGCATATTTTTAACCCTTAACTAGGCACTGGGGGTAAATTTAACCCCCAGGTAGGTATTTCTTAACACCCAGACACTTGTTGGTTGCCCCCGGTGCTAGCTTATCTAGTACCTTCGTGCCTACCTAACAGTCTGATTCAACTATTGATGTCATTTCCTTCATTGAGAGTAATTGTAGCAAGGTGAAGCTGTTCGAAAGTTAATGGGGGTCAAATTTACCCCTGCGCACCTAGTTACATATGTGATTTTTGTTGTTCATTTTTTTAGAACTTTCGCTTACTGTGCTTCGTGAGTGAAATATTTTAACAGTTTTTACTTGATTTGTGTTGTGTGACAGTGTTTTAAAGTGAGTGTTTAATTTTTCTAAGAAATCGTTCAAAAGCTCTGAAGTGCTTCAAGATGATTAATTGACTCCAAATCAGATCATGTTACTGAGTGAGAACATTATACTAATTCTAAGAGAAATCATGATGATGAGAATGATATCCCGGATGAAACTTATTTCCTGGGAAAAGACAAAATAACTCGATAGAATGAAGATCCCTGCTCATGTTTCAAATGTTCACAAAATAAGTATAAACATTATTTTACGTCTTCCTGGATCACTTGCAACTGCAAAAAATGTCAAATCTGCTATCGAAGATTTTCACTTTTCATAGATGTGACAATCATTGTGGAAAATACCAATACGTACGTAGAAATTATACGGATATATTCTGCAAGCGAAAGAAATGCCAAATTGGCCGATGAAGATGAAGTTTTAAAAACAAGACAAGTTTGCTTGACATGATATATGATTAAAAAAAGATATAACAATGGTCCCGTTTAGTTAGATGTGAAAAACAGTTGAGATTTTGAAAATTGATATGTATTGGAACTTCAATGTTTTTCATGGAAAAACTTACTAAAAATATATATTTGCATTTTTTAAAAAAATGGATATTGCTAAATTTACGCAAATATTTTAAGTGCATACCCTACAAAAAAAAAAGTAATTTTTGTATTGCTTATTCCACACTTTCCTCATTATCATCATTTGATTTAACTATGGCAAGAAAGGGTTTTGAAATGTTGAAAATGCAATGTTTGTCCATATTGTTTTTGAAAATTAATTGCACCTCTTTTCTATATTCAAAAACTACTTTAAATTCTTGAAAATAGTCAATTTAATCGTATAAAAGTATTTTTTGGTTTTTGGTGCATATGTATCTGACTTACAAATAATATTTTATATTTGGGGGTCAAATTTATCCCAACGTGCCTACTTAAGGTGGTGAAAGAGGTGCACTTGGTTAAGGGTTAAGCAAGGCCTGTTTGCCATTACTTATTGCGCACGGACTCCCAGCATCTCTTGCATAGAAGCAGACACCATTTGGAGGCATTTTGTCCATGTGTGTGCTTTGTACAGTGCAATTGCAATGTTTAAGATGATCGAGTGGTCTGCCGACTGAGATACATTCAATGATCTGGTTCTTGGCAGCAGCACATTTCTTCACCAGATTTGTGAAGCGTACGGCCTCAATGCAATGAGTGATAGCAAAGTGTGGAAATGGGTGAGAACGTTCAAGAAATGTGCATGATGAGCCACGCTCAGGTCGGCCATCTTTAATCAGCGACAATTTGGTGCATGCGGTAGACACCAAAATTCATGAATACAGACGATTGATTCACAGTGGCTATCACCTATTCCGGCATTTAAAGAAGTTCCTCAGCGGGAAACATTTCAGCAGCAATGAAGAAGTGAAAACGGGAGTTGCGGAATGGCTTGCCTTGACTTTTGTGAGGAAGGGCTACAAAAACTCATCGTATCATATGACAAATGTTTTAAAAACCACGGAAACTATGTGGAAAAATAGATCAAGGCATGTGTAATCTGATAGAAATAAATGTTCACTACCAATGCAGTTATTATTGGTAAAACGGACCTTACTTAAAAAATATTTCTTGTATTAGTGGGTGAGTATTCCATTCCAGTCAATGAGAAATACACATGTGTACAGTGTTCATACCAGAAACAGTAGTTGAAGGTTCTGTAAGTAAGCTGAACTTGCATTAATCCAACATGCCAAAATTTTCTTTCTTTTGGGAAGGGGGGAGGGGGAGAGCTGCAACAGCAAAGAATGACTGCTCTAGCAGACTCGATCACTCAGCCCCTAATTACACCTGTCTCCCCTCTAAGTGCCAGAGACACCGGAAGCAGACATACGTGGATGGTGTGCACAGGACTGACCAGCAGAGTGATTGAGTTCATTGTGGCATGCAAAACGAAAAAGCACACAATAAGTGGGGCACGGGGGAAAAGTGCAGGAAAGCATTGGCCGTTTTACTCATGTACATGTGTACAGTGTTCGTACCAGAAACAACAGTTATAGGTTATGTAAGTAAGATTAACTGCTGAACCAGTGTATACAATCTGCATAAAGTGGAAGCGTTTCTTTACAATGCATCCTCTTCAAAGACAGAGCTTGTGTGCATTAATCGATGACGTAGTGAGGTAGATGAGTGAAATTATATTCCCTTCTGATCTTAGACAAAAAAATTTCGCCATTAAATTTCTTAAATTCTTTGCTCTACTGGTGCATCTGACGATTTAGTCGCAACTATGTATCACAACACAGTTACACTACGCAGAATATTTGCCTGTAACAAGAGAATGCATAAAGATTAAAATGTTACTTTCATCTTTTTTATCAAACCATAATTTTGTTCATTATTGGTGAAACGTGCAGAAAAGTAACTATTCATTTCATTACTTTCTGTCTAAAAAGTAATAAATTAATTCCAACCACCCCATGAGGGCACTGCTATAGAATAATAAACAGCAACTAAAATAACAAGAAAAATGTAAATAAATTAGAAAAAATTGTATACCTGGGTCTGTAGAATGATTCTCTACCATCCCAAGTTTCCTCTTGGTAAGTTGCATACCTCCGTTGTTTAAATGCATTGAGTTTTTCATCATAAACCCTCCTCTTCTCTGGCCGGATAAGATTACTGTATGCCTCATTGATCTTGACAAATTCTTTATGATTCTTCACCTTGCTGTCATTAACATCTGGATGAATCTAGAAAATAATATGGAATTTAAAATGTGATAAGGAAAGTTTATTGCCACTGACGACACAAACTTACTGATATTTCTTCCTATATTTTGATGTCAAGAAAAACTTTTTATCAAACTAATCAGGGTGGATAATCTTATGGAGGTTTCAGACTGAAGCAACACGTGACACATGTTGCTTGGAAATTGATCATCAGAAATAAACACAATCTTCCCAAATGAAGCAACACGACAAGCTGCATGGATCACCTCAGTCTGTTTGCGCATGCACAGCCAATATTTTGCTTTAGACTAAAGGGACCTGTATCGCTTGTCCATTTGGTGTGGAATCTCCCTAAGACGATGAGTGTCGACAGATGTTTTTGCAGGGGCGGAGGTCAGGCCAATGTTAAAATTTGAAAAATAGAAATACGTACGACAATAAAAATATATAAAAAATTTAAAATACATATAATTGTTATTATACAATAATAAATATTATAAACTAATAAAAAGAAACAATTTTTTTTCCAAATTATTATTACTATTATATAATATAAACACAGTAAAAAAATTTTGCATCAGAACGGAAAACGACAAAACATATATGAAGCACAAGGTTTATTGCCAGTGACAGTGGGAATACAAAAGAAAAGATGAAGAACTAGACATGTTCAATGAAAAGGGAACAAAAAACGTACAATTTTCTCAGAAATGTGTTTAAAATGAAAATTGCACAATTCATGATGGGAGGCGAAAAAACAAAGAACTGTCACAAGAAGACCGTTCGTCATAGCGGATCCACCAGAAACATTGTCTACCATCTGGTGTGTCCTCCCCTGGCTGCAAGAAGGTCTTGAACACGCTGTGGCATACTGAGGATGAGACGATCAAGGTGATCTTGCGGTAAACAATCCCATTCATCCTGTGCCCCAAGAAGGACTTCACGAAGATTGGTGGGAGATTGGTGGGAGCCACAGGACGGTTTGCAATGGCATTTTTTAGCATTGACCATGCATGTTCGATGCAATTCAGGTCGGGACTGCGCTGGCCAGAGCATGCGACGGATATTCACTGTCTGCAGATAATCGTGCTCCATCTGTGCGCGGTGTGGATGGGCATTGTCATCCACCAAGACAAATTCATCACCAATTTCCTGATGAAATGGTTCCACAGTCGTCTAGAGAATGTCTCTGACATAACGCCCAACAGCCCTAGCTACAGCCCATTGTGACATGCCAGTCTGCAGTAGCGTGATGATCCTGGCCCGATCAAACAGCACTATCGTATGCCTAGGCATGCCTTGAACATAGCTGCACTCGCTCGCCTTCGCTAACTGGACACAAGGAACACCTAACTAACCTTCGCGACTACCATGGTGCTACGCTCGAACACACGCATGCGCTTGCCGACTCCGGTAATCGTCTGTGGTGATCGGTATTGCACGTCGACCACGTTACTTCACACAATGAGCTCTGCTTCATCGTTTCTTGTCTGCTTCGGCATGTTGTGGACGCTATTTTCATCATTTCTCGGGTGATGTAAAACTTTTTTGACTGTGTTTATATTTACTATTCGATCCAGTCGACAAGTGAATATCTGACACAACTAATATTTCATATTTCTTTTTACAGTTCATACAGGTAGTGAGTGTTCTGAAATTCACCATAATTGTATTTTGTTATTAACTTTCACATACTTTATTGAAAGAAATCCTGTAAAAGTTAGGGGGAAATTTTACTCATAAGGTTTAGTTCTATGACTTCTTTCCTAAAACTATAATTTTTCGAATTTTGGAAACTCTGGAACCATCCATTTTTTTTATTAAATGATAGAAAATGGACATACCACCTGGTTACTGTATTTCTCATTCAATTTTTACGATCTATTACAGTTTTTCCTTTGGTTATTCTGCTTGGATACTAACTAATGAATTCCATTTCTGTTATTAGCAATAAAAAATAACAAGTTTTCTGCTTATTTGTAACTTGAAATGAAGGATGCCATTTTTCAGGGGGCCAGAGATGACAGGTCCCTCCTGATGCCTAAGGCCCATAAAATCCAATTCTATGTTAAAAATGCATTTTAAAAAATGAAGCTAAATAACAGGGCTGTTTGGCCACAGTAGTGTTGCTATGACACTAGTTTCAAATTCCTAGTTTTAATTTTCTACAAATTTAGACTTGTTTCTAAAGCTAACTCCTAGACTGTTATAAAATGGGACAAGTATTGTTTTTTTTAATAATATCAACAGGATGACCGGGACACGCCTCTGAAACGGGCTTATCCTGGTCAAAATGGGACGTATGGTCACCCTACTCCATCAGGAATCAAACCTAGGACCCATTGATTATAAGGTGACGTTACCAATATGCCATGGGGAAGGTCCAGCAAGGCTGTAGCATGAATTTTAATTTAAAATTTTGGGTGCGTCAGTCAGTCCGAACAGTCACTTTATACAGGGTCCAGCCCCTTACCAGAACTAAAATAACATAACTGTAACATCCTGTAGTAACTAAAATATTAAAATATTCTGACTTCGGTTAAAAGCTTAGGCTGTAAAGAGGCACTCAGCACACAGTATAGCATACAGCCTTTGCCAGTTTCATGTCTAGTGGAATTGTAACTTGCCCGAATTGCAACACTGCTCCTTTGAGTCACGTGACGTCTTCTGCAGAGGACAAACATTTCCCACTTTGCGCATGCCAGAGCTCAGGCTAAACCGAATGCGCTGTAAGGTTGACAATTGGGTGTACTACGTGGAAGGTCACCCCTTACAACCCTGCTGTAGAATGAGAAACAATAGCCAAAAATTAACGCCACCACACAAACCAAACCCTCTACCTTTGAAATGCTTTAATACTGGGTGGGCAATGAAAAAATAGTATAACAAGTGGTAGCCTTTCAGAAAGGAAAAGTGTGATGTGGTGGTGAAACCACTGTGCCCACGAGAAACACAAGGGTCTGCCATTTACAGGGTTGATACATTTTTTTGATTATGAAATTCCCTAACATTTCCAAATTTTCCAGTCCAAAAATTAAATTTTTCCAGACATGTTTAATATCATCATGATTGTTGCTTGTAACCTTGTTTTTCGATTGAATATATAAGTCTGTTAATTATTATGAATATACACAATCATTAGCTGAAAAATGTACTAAATGATTAAAACCTACAACACTGTGGAAAGGTTTACCATTGTCCAATCCCAGATAGAAGAACAATATTCAGGTGCGTGAAACAGTGATGACAAAGAGGTCCTGTCACCAACAGGAAGCATGAAGCTCAGATGACTGTTTGTATGCCTGAAAACATGCTGTTCTGCAGCAAAGCCCACAATGTTTGCTCCATTGCACAAATAAAGGGTGATCCATAAAGAACGCCGGATTTGAAAAGGATGCCATATTTTTTTTTTGTTTGGTTGGCAGCATTGTTTGTGCGATTGTTCTTATCAGTTATCATTGAGGTTTTGTGTTGAGAAGCATTTCAGTTGTTCTACTCTTTGTGTGTGTTGTTAACGCCATGGAAAGGTACAGTAAGGAACAGCGAGCTTTGATTGTCAAAACGCACTACAAGAATGGTGAAAGTTTTGCAGTGACTGTTTGGAAACTCCGTACGATACTTGGTCATCTTCATGCACCGAACGAATCAACTGTTCGTAGGTTGATCAAGAAATTTGAAGAAACTGGATCAACACAAGACATCAAAAGCCCTGGATGCCCTCGAAGTCGCCGGAGTGAAGCAAACGTTGCTGTTGTGCGTGATTCTGTTGCTGTGAGTTCTGCAAAATTGTATCGCCATCGTGCTCAAGAACTGCATATGGCGCCAACAACAATGCAAAGAATCTTGACGAAAGATCTGCACTTGCACACGTACAAAGAATACAAAGTGCAGTTAATGCAGGAACTGAAACCAGCGGATCATGGAAAACGACGGCAATTTGTTGACTGGATCCCTGAAAGGGAACGAGAGAACGAGGGTTTCGCAAAGTGCATCATTTCCAGCGATGAAGCTCATTTTCATTTAAACGGGTTCGTAAACAAGCAGAATTGCCGAATATGGGTATCTGAGAACCCAAGAGTGATTCAGGAAAAGGAAATGCATCCTCATAGAGTTACGGTTTGATGTGGGATTTGGAGTGGGGGTTTGATCGGTCCTTACTTTTTTGAAGACAAAGAAGGAAATGCTAGGACAGTGAATGGAATCCATTACCGTGCAATGCTAACTGATTTTCTTTGGACTCGTTTGGATCAAATGAACATCGAAAATGTATTGTTCCAACAAGACGGCACAGCGCAACTTGCCACACTTCAGGAGAAACAATCAATCTGCTGCGTGAGAAGTTCCCGGACAGAATAATCTCGCTGTGAGGAGACCAAACCTTCCCACCTCGATCTTGTGACTTGACACCATGCGACTTTTTCTTGTGGGGGTACACCAAGTCACAAGTTTACCAGAACAAACCCCGAAATTTGTTGGAACTTAAGCAAGAAATTCGACGTGTCCTCAACACACTTGATGGGGAAATGTGTGATCGGGTCATGGTGAATTTCATGGACCAAGTGATGGCATGTAGGGCTAGTAGGGGGGAGGGGGTCATATGCCCAATATTGTTTTCGTGTTTAAACCTTAATATCTCCTGAAGAGAATGGTATGTGTTTTGTGTTGGGTTTTTTTCAAAAATAAATTTCATTTATAGCAACATCAAATCCAGCTTTCTTTATGGACCACCCTTTACAATGCACATTAGTAGCGGTTCACTGCATCATACTGCAAAATGTGGTACCCTTGACGCCCTCAAGAAAGTGAAATATTTTGCAAAGATTACATGAACATTTTCAGTTGTTTTTTGCTCATGGAAATGTGTTATTGTGAAGTAAAGTATGTCTGTTATGTTCGCATGTTAGCTTACTGTGAAGCAGAATAGCGCGAAGGCTTCACACAAGTGAATATAGCACCCAACACAACATTCCACAACAGCAGCTATGATTTCATGTCATTAGGTTAGTAGTGTTAGGAGCTGACAGTAATTGCCGACATGTTCTTTCGCTATTTTAATGTTTTCACTAATAAAAAGTGGTGAAAGTACTCCGAGATGGCACGTATTTACTTATGCGAGCCATACCTTGTGATCAAATATCTCTGTTATTTGTGTTTTCCGGGTGCTTGAACCAATTTTATATTATGTAAAACATTGCTATCTGTGGATTTAAAAAAAATCAATATAGTTCTCAAGGGGGTAAACAGCCTCCAAAATGTGATTTACAGTTCCAGCCATACAACTTTGCAGCAGCTAAAGTCAAGGAGAGATAAGGTTACACCAATGGCGGTCATTGGCCTGTTGTCTTCAAAGTATAGACGTAATGTTTGATGTGTCCATCAGTACATTTTGTGTACCTATATTCATTTTGAATTATCGGCATTTCCTCTTGCACCATTTCCCGTAGTCCAACCTTGTACATATAAAATAGTTTTGCTCATCGGTTTCGCAGCATGCTACACCGAGGACTCCACCATGAGAGTTGGCCAAACCGAGATTCTATTGTTAAGCAAAAACATATTATTTGTAGTTACATACTTACGTTTGCAATAGCTCTATGCCTCCTAAACCTCTCAATTCATAGGAATTGAACCACGGAACATGACTTTCTAATTTAAGACGTACCTCTTTTGATAACTTGATAAAGGCATCTCGAATCTCTTGTTTTGAACAATCTTTTTCTAAGCCTAAGACCTCATAGTGTGTTCTTCGTTTAGACCTGAAAAAAGTATTGAGCTTTGAGTACGATCAAAATTTAATAGAAGTTTCAAAAACACTAAACACAAAAATGATACACCAATAAAAATAATAATTACAGGTGAGGGTTTTATGGTTACAAGAGTAAAATCCATCCTCACACCACTTAATTCAAATGTCATGTTTACGATTTCAATATGAGGTGTTGGAAGGTGTGAGAAAGTAATTAGTGCAGTTTAGTCACAAAGTACTAGTTATCGGAGAAAATATGATATAAAAAGAAGAATCCACGCTTCCCAGCCATCAGTCCTTTACTGTCACTCACTAGTAGGGGTGTGCGGGACAGAATTTTTTTGGTCGGGATAAATTTGTAATTTCTCGAAGCTCTGAAAATCTCGAATTCTACACGTCATTTTCAACTTAAGCGATAGTTTTTGCATTTCTGGAATAAAAACAAATAATTTCAGATAGGTTCCAGACACTTGGAATGCAGAAAATGACCATTCAGTACTTCCCGACTGCTCGGGAAGTCAGTTCCCCGAAGTCGGGATCGGGACAGGATTTTTTTTTCCCAATCCCGGTCCCAACTTTTCGGGATCCTGCACACTCCTACTGACTACTGTCAGAGTTTCATGTGAGGCTTGAAGAGAAGATACCACATGATCAGCTGTTGAAAGCATGGAAACCCTCGACCCTTTGTACTCCCTCGAGAAACTGAAATATTTTGCATAGTTTAATAAGATTGTGTCGTTTATGAATGTTTTCCATTGTTTTTGACTTGCAGAGATGCATTATTCTGAAATAAAATACATTTGTGGACACTTCTGGGCATGGATGTCTGGAAGTGAGGGGCAAGCTCCCCCCCCCCCTTTTTGGAAGATTGATGTAACCATAAACTTACATATTACACACATATTTTTTTTTCAGTCACAGTAATTTATGGTGTTGCAGAAACATGATAACTTCAATCAGAAGGAGTGGTTTTTGAGGGGGCAACACTACTACAGGGGGAAATAAGCCTTTTCCACCCCCCTTGGAAAAAATACCTTGCTTTCCCCTCCTTGGAAACAATTTTGCCGACGTCCATGCTTCTGGGTTGTAACAAAGCCATTCACTGACTTTCAATGGAATCATTACAACCCAGAAGGGTCCGTGACTTTCATTCCTTATCTAAGCATGTTACCTTACCATGAAGCAAAACAGCCCGAAGGCTTTGCAGAAATGAATTCCACAACAGCAACTATAATTTTATGTTGTTAGGTTAGGAGTGTTAGATTTGAAGTTGATAGCAATTTCCAACATGTTCTTTTGCTATTTTGTTGTGCATACAAACAGTTTTTATAAATAAAAAGTTGCAAAAGTACTGGCAGGTTTTTACATATGGAGGCCTTGCTTTGGGATCAAATATCTCTGTTATTTGTGTTTTCCACGTGCTGGTACCAATTTTACATTGCGTAAGACATCATAATATGTCTGAAAAAAAAATTCAACATAATTTTCAAGGGGGTACAGTAGATTAACAGCCCTTAAAGCATTTGGGGATGTTATTTCAATGCTTAAGAGTCCAATTGGCCTGCCTAATCTTACAGAAAGGGACATCTTTAAGGCTAAGAACTAGGGATGTGCCGAAGCCGATTACAGATGTATGAAAATCGGCCAAAATTGACACATCGGCATCGACAAAAATCCGATTTTTAAACCGGTACAGATTATACTAGAGTTTTTACCTTCTAATAAGTTTTATATTTTAGTTTTATAAGATTTATTGAAAATTTGGTTATGATTCGTCATTATTGTAGAGTTTTTGTAATAAAATTATTGCAACCTCTCATTCAGAGGATCAACCTAACTAAAAATCGGAAATAAAATGGTATATTGCTGAACCAGGATCTGCTGTTGTATTGGAAATTCACAAATGGTTATTCAAACCTGAAGCAAGTCCTGAGAAAATACTTGGGCATACCTGCTGCATCAGTATTCAGTGATTGAGTGTTCAGTGTTGCTGAACATATTTGAGATAAGAGAAGAAGTAGGTTACTTCCTGAAGTGATTCCAAATCTCGTCCTTTCTGAAGTTGAATCTGGCAGAACAGGAATTCATTTTGCATTTCAAAGAACTGCTTGTGTACTAATATTTAATCTCTTGAGAATCCATGTTCTACTTAAAGGTTCACATAACATTTTGTAGATGCAAATGCACATTCACATCTCTTGAGAATATATATGCATATACATATGATATGCAATACAAATGTACATAGGAAATTTATTTTTGTCATGCTGAAAATAACATCCCATTTCTGTTTAATAATCTTATGTATCGGAATCTGTTAAATATCAGCATCGGTATCGGTTCCAAAAATTATCGGTGAGTACATCGGCATCGGTAAATTTTCAGCTTCGTCACATCCCTACTAAGAACCCTAAACTTGATCCACCTAACCTATTAACAAAAGGATTTAGAAATCCGAAATCTGCAAGCATCTTGACATAATAATGAAAACATCACACGTTGACAAGTCTGAAGCAGAAAACCACTTCAAATCCCATGCAGGTGACAGCAGCAGTCAGTATCAAAAATGGCATTCAACGAATGGCTTATCCCAAAGAAGTTTCTACAGCATATGGATGAGATAAATCATTCTCCACAAATCCACAATAAATAATCACTATGACAATTAAGTGTGTGTGTGTATGTGTAGGCATGAATAGAAATAGAATCATTTTAAACATGCATGTGTACAATCATTAGTTTGGAATTAAACAAGCAGAACTTGGACCATCAACTGTATGGAAAGAATGAACTCTGGCATTTTCTTCGAAATAAAATTTAACTCATATTTTACAGTCTGCCTTAACCCTTAACCGGTTACGACCCATTTTGTGTGTCGTAGACAGTCACGTGGAGTCTCACAATTAAGAAGGATAAGAAAAGTAAACAGTAACAGTTTCATACATCGGAGACACATTTCTTCAATTTTACACAAGAAACTACTTACGGAAATGAGTTTCTCCAAGATTTAGAACGTTCGTCGAGGTATTTTCTTTCATTGTGGAATATATTTGACCGGGAAATCATGTATTTTTCAAGAGAAATATCTCACTGACGCACAATTGCCATTGCTTTCATTTGCTTGCCTTACGACAACCGGATACTGCTTACGTTTGATGACTTAAGCCCCAGTCAGTGTTTCAAACCACTTTTTTTTTTACTATGCTTGCCTAACGTAACCAAACCTAACCTAATCTTATCGGAAATGGTTCGTGGAGCTATCGGTCAGCTACCATGCATAATGGTTCGTGGGGCTATCCGTCAGCCACCCTGGGCTATCCTTCAGCTACTTGTGCACAATGTACAATTTGCACGAGTGACGAACAAGATAGTAGGTATGTTTCGGTGAAGGATGTTAGAAACACTGCATGCCCACTATGGTAGTTAAGATTTGCCCGCCATATTCTGTGTTATGGAAGCGAAAAAAGAAGTAAAAGAAATTACTCTCTACGTGAAAAATTGTTTCCCTGCATTTAAAAAAAACATAATGGCACCTTGAACTATGTTCCACAATACACAATTGGTAAGTACAAACCAAGCGAAACACAAAATATCAGATTTTAATGTGTCTGTGATCTATGAAACTGGTACCAAGTAAACATTCAGATCCTAATAGACTAATCAAAGAACAACTAATTTTTATAAAGTAAAAAACTATAATGTCAAGCATGACAAAAACTTTCTATTTCACAGTCGGAATCACCACCTGCATCACTGTCTTCAGATTCTAGGCTGTTATACCAAGCGAGAACTACTTCCTCGAACCCAGGATACGTTACACGAATGCTACGTGACGTACTTGCTCTAGAAGTCATTCTAAATTAACCAAAAGCAAATGCAACAGATTCGCAAAACACTACGTTAACGGTGACGTGGAGTCTTACAGACTCCGAAGTGCTGTTTTCGTCAAAAACGGCTGAACGAAGACTGGAGCTAATAACATGTAGACCGACTCTCCCCACTCCTAGGAAGGTACTAGGTCACGTGTTGCCGCCAGTGAAACCGTTTAATTATTATTGAAACGATTTCTTCTTGAGGAGTCTCCCAGACTCCACGTCACCGGTTACGGGTTAAATGCGTCAAACATTGTGATACTAGGTATAAAATTCAGTATAGAAAAAAATACTTCTGAAAATGATATGATAACTCTTCTTTGTACAACAAAGTGTGACAGGCAGAATGTCAGAATGGATAATACCCTAATAAAACTCTGGAAGGGTGTGCACTTCAAGTGGCTGACAAATTGTGTGCAGGTCGAACACAACTTTCAGGCATAGAAAGTTAAGGTAATTTCAATTTCGCACAATATTAATCTGCAGAGAGTTAAACAACATTGGTAGAGTAGCAAACAGGTAATTACAATTTATTAGTGTGACAAAAATAATACTGTTACATCCGTCTTACCTTGAACCAAAATCATGTAACAAGACTCTACTCCGAGTTTCCAATCGGTGTAGTATTAAGCATCTATTACGTAGTTGGTAAGAAATTGATAACATGATTTCTTTCGAGCAACAAATTACAGCTCGTTTGCCATTGGTCTGAATTATCCGCAAGTTGTGGCTTCGGCTGTCATTCTCAAGTACTTCAAAAACAACAAATAATGGTATTTACACGAAACTAAAATAAATAATTTGCATCCAACCGTTCATCACGACTGTAAGGGGTGCAATTGCACGGACCACAATGTACTTGTAGATTTACTTGTAGTGGACAAGGTCCACGAATTAGTTTAAAACTATTTGTTCACATGTCCTTGTAATAACCTCAAAATAAAGACAAAAGAACACTGTCCTGCTGTTCTGTGCCTTTTTCGAAAAGGTAAAACAAGCGAGCATCACAATCTCAGCTGTTTATGCGTAGTTGCCAGTTGGTCGGGGATATCGCTCCCTCCCGTGTTCTGCCGTCACAAGTCGAAGGGCAGAGCTGTGTTCAGCAGTTTATGCACGAAATCACCCTAATTTTTCTCATCATTCCTGAAATAGGGTTCGTAACAACCCCTATGTCATGGGAATTTCTTGAGAGATGTAAAATAATGGTACTTTACTTTTGATTATATAAGAAATACAGACATCTAAAATATTATAGTTTATGAACTACCAACAGTGGCGTAGCTGCCGCCGTCCCCCCTTAATGCCCTGGGTATAGAGGCCCCGCAATGTGCTCCTGAAATTATATATAAGAGCAGAAATTTCAGTTAGTAAAAAAAAGAATAAAAAAAAAGATGGATTTGCGAAACAGAAATCTGGTTCCCAGTAATATCATGTAATGACGTCTTGTCTCAGCCAGAGGGGCCCGGGTAACTTGTCATATGGATCTCTGAAGTGCAGAATTAACTTAACTGCTCCGCAGATAGCAATGTATAGGAAAATATCCCTCATCTCAAACAGTGGCGTCTCCTGACCCTGAACTTAAGGCGTTGTCAAAGAAGGAATGTTAACCCCCCCCCCCCCCTCTCATTTCTGTGACCCAATATTACTCATTTTCTCCGAACATTTTTGGTGTAAATTTAGAAATATTTAGAAAAACATTAAATTACATAAATTATTTTAAATGAAGTAAATACTTCATTTGAAATATTAATATTTTTGAAGGGTAAGGACAAGCAAGGACTGTTTAAACGAGAAAATTAATGTTCAATACTTCGCCATACAATTAATTTTTAAAGCAGCAGTTTGCAACCAGAGGGGTTGGTGGAACTCCTATCACCCCTAAAAAAAACACCGTGGACATAAGAATGACCCGTTCATTGAAAAATCGCTAAAATGCACATTCCCGGTTTTTCCCCTTACCCTTCATTTATCCTTCCAAAAAGTAAATTTTGAAAAACCAACTGCTCATTCCTTACAGTTACTTGAATTCCAGCTATATTCTTCTTTCTTTAAAGAGAAATGCGCTGATCACCGCCTCATAAAATTTGGATTTATCCCCTTCACTTAGCTTATAAAGTAATTCTTTCTCGATGGAGATAATTCAACTGACCACTCATTACAGAAGATCCGTTGTATGTCTGGGCAATTAATTTATCCCCACACTTATATTTATCCATTATTTCAGTCACGTGATTAAAAGGAGCTCCTGCAGTTTTATCGGCGCTCATGTCATGAAATCCAAGAAATCTTTCTATGACTTTTTTTCTGTGAGGCCGAAAAAAAACGTAACACTGTTGACACCTGAGATTTTTTGCTAATGTCTGATGTTTCATCGACCATGATAGCCACAAAGTCTGTGTTTTGAATTTCATTGTACATTTCATCTCTCAGAACATCGAAACTGAATTTATTAAATAATTTTGAATGCCTGCCGAAGTACAGCGAAAAACTGTAGAATTTAATAAATGTTCTTTTACTGAGGGATCGAACTCGGCAGTTGCAATAAGGAATTCCATGTAATTGCCCTTATTTAGAGATGCTGCATTTTCCTCATGGCCTCGGAATGGCAGTTCTTGCTTTGTTAAATAGTAGACGGCGTTAATCAACCTCTTTAATATTTCCCTGTTCTTTTTTACTTTTTCATTGTGTAGTCCTGTTTCAGATTTTCGTTGAGTATCCAAAAGACCGTCAATTCCAGTAGGGGTGGCAACAAAACTACTAAATTTAAAGAAACTAGAAAGATGCAATTCCGACTCACTGTGTTTTTTCACTGCAGTATTGAGATGATTCAAATCCGCATACCCTTGATAATTCCAAACACCTTTTTTAGTCGAAAGTCGGGACGGGATATTTTTTAAATCCCGACATTCGGGACGGGAAAAATTCTCAATTTCTCGACAAAGTCGGGAAACTTTCGGTGCGGGAAATGTTCGAAATTTTCCGAACCTCTTGAAAAATCGAATTCTACACGTCATTTTCACCTTAAGTGATTATTTTTGCATTTCTGATACAAAAACTAAGAATTTCCGATAAGTTCCACACATTTGCAATGCCGAAAATATCGAGAATTAACAACTTTTTACAATGACCATTCGGTATTTCCCGACTGGTCGGGATCCCGAAAAAGTCGGGAAGTCATTTCCCGAAGTCGGGATCGGGACAGGAATTTTTTTCCCGATCCCGGTGCCGACTTTTCGGGATCCCGCACTCCCCTAAGAATAATAAAAATGTTCAACAATAAATTTATTCACCACATCACACCCGCAAAGCCAGTCTGAAATTTCATAGAGTTCTTTTCGAAAATGTCTCTCAAAACCTTTTCCAGCACCACTTTTTCCTTTAACATATGTTGACATCGTGAGAATCGGACATGGTCGACCATTGTCAATCACTTGTTTCTTCTCTGAATACGAAAGCGAAGAATAGGAATCATTTAAATAGTTTTGCACAACACTTTCACTATTCTCCATCTTAAAATAATCACATCACTTCACACCACACGTTTAAAAAATAATGCACAACAATCACGAGCAAAACAACGCGGAAAGCGGGGAGAATGAAAGCCAAACCGTTGGGAAGAAATACAACGCCTTGAGAAGCTAACCATGGTGGTGGGTGGCAGGATGCGCATGCGCGGTCATCCTATGTTTCGGCAGTGAGACGTTGGATTTCCTCTGCAACGTCCTGGCAGTCTGGGACCGATCTGCCTGCCTGACAACCACTGCGCGCTGCGCCGCGTTCGTAAACTACCGGGCGCTCGAAACTGACAATTAAAGAAAAACGATCAAAATCGTAATTTATAAAAGTACAGATACTTTCTTCTTTATTTCATTTTCCTTTGGCCGTTGACACACGACTTACACTCCCAGAGAAATCGCCACTGATCTCAAACCATTATAGCTGCGCAGAATGTGATAATTGTTATATTTGGTACAGTGGTCGCGAAGATATTAACGAACATTCTAGACAGTCGACCACGTCTGTTATCATCATACTTCCGTTAATAATACGGGAGAAAAAGTACCTGTGGAATGCTCTTGGCAACTAAATTTTTGTGTATGAATTAGGCTCATTATTATTATTATCATCATCATCATTTCTTTTAAAGATATACACACTGAAGCATTTGTATTTTTGAATTGAATTGAATTGAATTTAAAATTTTGGGAGCGTCAGCACTTAGGCTATTTTGCTCCCGTCACATTATAAGGGGGCCAGCCCCTTACCATTACAAATAACAACTCTAACGTTGCATAACTAAAAAAATTTAAAATGTTCTGACTTCTGTTAAAAGCTGAGGCTGTAAAGGGGCACTCAGCACACATAAGGACAAAAGAACAGCACAATACAAACAAAATTATACTGGCCATGGGGTCAGTCGCCAGAGCCTCGTTAGTCTGCACTCCAGGGTGCACTAACGTGGAAGTGAGGTTGACATTTGGGTGTACTACGTGAAGGTCATCCCTTACACCCCTTGTATTTTTGATATATACTGTATCTTTTCTTCCGCTTTAAACTAATCGCGGCGATGATTGCATGAAACGACAACGGAAACCCCACAAATCTTTCTTAGTGCCATCGACATGAGTGTAATGAAACTATCAAACCAATGGGACAAGCGACATGGGATGTTCACACTGTCACACTAGTGACACACACTTCCAGACTGTAAAATAGCATTCATTGCACATGAGGGTCCAAACAGGAAACGACACGTTCATATGGTGTATTTGCGTGCTACTTGTTACTTCGGTCGGAAAGCTCCTTAAAGGAAAGGTGCTGAGACCGAAGCGACGCGTTACAGGGGGAGTTCCCAACTAAGGGCCGGTTGCACCATCGCCACTCAATCTGCCACTTTACAAAGTGCTGGATAACGACAGGCGGGAGATTTAGGCGGCGGTGGGTTGCACCAAGCATTTTTATCCTCCGCCTTGTAAGGTGGAACTTTCTCCTGCTTGCCGTACGACCTGGCAACAGAAACTGGAGAAAGTTGTGTTTTCGATTGTGTTTTGTTTATTTATTACGTGCTAATGTTTGCTTGTCAATTCCAAATGCATGCTTTTTCAACTGAAATATGTTTAAAAAAACTAAATATTTATTGCAATAAAATTAAACAGCTGATAGAAGTAGGTAATACATGTGTCGTACTCTCATATAATTCAAATGTATGTTATATGATACAATATAACCCGTAATCTTTCGAAGTAGTGGGAAGCTTACAAAATTTTCAATTTATTTTTCACGTACTCCAATTAACATAATGCAAAAAAGAATATTCCTCGTCTTATCTTTCAGTAAAGCCCCTATCACACGGAACTAGATTTCTAGTAGGAATGCTCTAGTTGACGCTGGACTGACTACCCATTTGCTAGTTTTCGCCTCACACGGTACTTGTTATACCGTACTTGTCGATAGTCTTTCGTTTCCATAATGGCGGCCACTCGAGATGTAAACAACGTATCACTTCACACTTTTAAAATACGATAACTATCCAACCGAGAGGAATATCGCATCGCATTAAATGGTTTTAGGTAGAGAAGAACGGCGCTGATAAAATACGTACTTTACAACGTTTACTATACACGTATGGAAGAATATTTTAGCTTTTTCAATTGTAAACTTGCCTTTCGTGTTGTATGCACTCGGAAGCCACAGACAAAAAAAGGCTACTTTACAAATTCACAGAATATCTTCACATGGCCAAACTTTGCTCTGATTGGCTGTTCCACAGAATCTAGTCGAAGAAGTTAGTAGCAATTAGAACATGTCCTATTCCTCAAAACCAGTCAAGCAGTCAGCCAGGCGGCCATGATTACTACCCAGAAAGTTAGTTCATCGCCAACTAACTAGAAATCCAGTTCCGTGTGATAGGGGCATAAGACATACGGTCACTTTTTTAAAAATATTAAACACTACTAAACAGTGACCAAAATTTTACGAAGTCGTAACAAATGCAAGTTACATTTATTCAATTTTTAGTGCAAGGCTGACATATCTGAGTTTGTGTAAATATACGGAATGAGAAGAGCAATCTTCTATTCTGCTCTTACTAATTTATCATTCGTTTCTGTTAATAATTTATCAATTCGTAACCCCTTCTTTAGCGAATAGCGGGTATAGTATTATCAACGTTGACCATCTTATAGGTTTCTTCTTTATTTATAATGCAGCTTTTGTGCAAGATTAATATTGAAAGTTGGTTGAGTAATAACGATGCAGATGAAAATTAAATTTTTGTATTCAAAACAAATTCGAATAGCACAAAAAAAATCGATAATCAACGGTTCCATGTACAAGGTACATTTTGGGAATCATCTTAGCACAAAAAGGAAAAATAAAATAGTAATGTATGTACGCATGTTTTATTCTTATTAAGAAAAAAGAAGAAACTCCAGGCTGTATATACTTTCAGATAGGTAGTTTCGTGCAACGTTATATGCTAGTGCAATGCAAGAACGTATATATTTCTTTACAAAAAACAGTAATATTCACCAGGAAAATATACCTTGTATATACGTACAAGCTGTGGTCCTTTTTAGACGAGCAGGTAGGGACAGTATTAGCATCTTGGGTAATACGTGCTAACAACACCAAACATGGCCTGCCTAACCTATCCACGTATGTATATAATAGCTTAAATAAACAAATTATAATTTGCCAAACCTATTTACATGCTTATTTATGCTATTATATGCCTACGTGGATAGGTTAGGCAGGCCAGGTTTGGTGTTGTTAGCATGTATTTCCCAAGGTGCTAATGCTGCCCCTAGCCGCTCGTCTTTTTAGGCCAGTTATTTTGAAAAATCAAATACAAGATCATGTGTATTGCATATGAATGTTAAAAAAAAAACTGAAAAAACTTGAGTGCACGTTTTATGCATCTTCAGGCATGTAGATTCGTGCAAGGTTTATTACAATGGTGCATTTTCTTTGTTTCTACGAAACGTAACACCAGTGGCGTACGCAAGGGGGGGTTACGGGGTTTAAACCCCCCCCTTGAGCTTGTGAAATATTATGAAAAATGCTGTGGAAAAAAATTTTAAATGGCCAATTTACCAAAGTCAAAGATCTGGGACAATAATATTACTATTACTACATCTAATACTACTACTACTACTACTACCACTAATAATAATAATAATAATTTGAATTATTATTTCCATGTAGCATGGAGAAAAGCACAGCATTCCAAGCACACGCTTCTTTCAGAGTGATGCCTTGCACAAGTTCTTGAAAGTGAAATATGAGGGTAACTATGATTTAAAAGAGAAATAAAATGTTTTTTTATTTCAGTTGCAACAATGTTCAATACTCTGGCGTACGCAGTTTTTTTTGGGGGGGAGGGGCCAGAATAGTAAATGTGGATAACACATGGCTTCGTTTTGGAGGGCAGGATGCATAATAAAATATTTCGTATTTTTGGAGCTTATCAATCTATTAAAATTGTATTCAAAGACAAAAATGGTAATCGGGACTCACTTTAAAAGAGGTTTCGTATTTACACATTTTGATTTTTTAAAGTTCTGAACGGATTTTTATTTGAAAATTCTGATTTTCTCAAAATTTTGGTAGGGGCTGTAGCATCATCGGTAGGGGCTGTAGCATCATCGGTAGAGGCATGCATATTTCGTTTTTGAAAAAAAGAAAACGAAATTTGAAATAACACATTGCAATGTTAATTTTTAAGGTTTCTGAAAGATGTGAGGTGCATTTTCCTACCCTGTTTTGTCACGAAATGATGCGAAATGAACTGGAAAATGCGAAATAGACTCTTAAACACGAAATATACCGTTTATATACCTACGCGACACTTTCTGAAGTCTGAAGTATCCTGTGTGTTATGCAATTCACGGAAAATTGATTAATTTTGCTGTAAATATTTGAAAAGCAAAAATGGACTCCTCTATTCAGGAATAAACTTAATATTCTGGTAATGATTTAATGTGCTATTAGAAGGGATATGTTTATTTTGTGTAATAGTGCAGTTTTTAAATCGGGATTATATTCACATTTTTAAAACCAAAATGTAATTTTATATACCGCTTTTTCACCGCTATAACAGATAATATCATTTCATTTTATTTACAGCTTTTGAACCCGAAATTGACTCTGTTCTTATACTGAAATTTTGCTTTTTTATTTACCAAAAGTATGTGCCTCTAACCATCGGCCATGCCTCTACGTACGCCAGTGTTCAACGAACATGTCTTTTTTTTGTGTGAACAATGAGAATTAACTAAAGAAAGTTCTTGGTTCGTTGTTAGAGGCTAATGTATAGGCAAAGGCTAGGCGGACAAGAATACAGTCACCAGTCTGCCTTCCCATTGTATTATTTACCGCAGCACGTTTGAATGTCTCACCTTGTTGACTAGACAATTATTCAAACGACAATAAGCTTAACTATTGGAAAATGTTTTGTTGGTAAGAACAGTGAGACAATCCACATGTGAATTATCGGGGACATTTATGCGGGGAAGAAGCCGGAAAAATTCCAACCAATTTCGGGAATCGAATCCGGATCTCCCGCGTAATTGTCAGATGCTCTACCGACCAGACCACCGCAGCTTTTTGGATGAGTTCCATACTTTAATTATTTCAATTTATTTTCATATATTTTCTTGTTTTATGGATTTTCTTCACCCTTAAAATGTCTCACCTCGTTGACCAGACAAAAAACAAAAACAAAAACAAAAAATGCTCCCAGGATTTGATAAAAATTGAATGATTAGAAAGTAATTTCTTTCTATTGTTTTCATACATGGTATATTTATGTAGATCTCTACTACATAATAGTAGTAGTGGTATTAGTAGTATTATTAGTAGTAATTCAGCTAATTAATTAACTATAAGTATTATTAATTAATTGTGATGATTATTATTTATTTAAAGTATAATAAATCAAAGGTAATGTGAATTTGGAGAAAGTTTTAGAAATAACCCCCCCCCCTTGACGAAATCCTGCGTACGCTACTGCGTAACACCATTCGGAAATTGTTCCTTGTATATATATGTATCAACGCCGTAAAGATACTGCAGTACCTGTCTCTATTATTATTATTATTATTCTTTGCCAGTTTTAAAGTTAAAGTACAAAATCTCGCACAATGTAATTAAAAATATGTTACTTCGCATAAAACGTTTCCTCTAAGTAGTAAATACCGAAAAAAAAACTTTGGCATTTACGTCTTATGCTCTCCCATGAATATTAGGGTAGGGTTGGTTAGGTTAGGTACAAAACCAGTAGGAAATTGTTCCTTGTACATGCATGTCAACATCGTAAGGATGCTTGTTAACAGTAAACTTTTTTTTTTTTGCCAATTTTGGAAGTTAACATACAAAATCACACATATACAATGTATACGTTTCTTAAAAGATTGGTATTACGTCTTATGTACTACTAGGTATGTAGTTTCTTGCAAGGTTATTATTGTAAATGTGTGTGTTTGTAAAAAACACACCACCATTCGGAAATTGTTCCTTGTACGTACATCTGTATGAACTGGATGGTAAGAGTAGCTACTGCTAAATATTATACGTGCATTCTTTGCCAGTTGTTATTCGGAAACAACACATTACTTGTTTATTTGCAACGTTACATTCACACCAATGGCGACGGAAGTGACTCTAATAATATTACACGTGTTTTAATCTTAAAGATTACAAATTACTAGGATTGCTTAAAAGCAACTGATGCATGGTGTACATTTCGTGTATTGCGTTTGGTTGAAAAAAATTGTTACAGCAAACGCTCATTAATTTATTTGGAACGGCATTTTAATACAATTTTGCAAGCATCAAACGCATTACTTTAACCTGGTTTTATTTTCTGTACCCGCATGCACTCAAATCCTACATACGAAATTACAGTGAAACTGCTAATGTTAATATCAATATACAACATTTTCGGAACACACACGAAAATGACCACCTAATATTCATTTCTACACATATATTTACAAACGTTGCTTTATTTATTGCCGTTCCTGGGATAATTAACAAATCCGTCTTTTTTTGCTGTTATTTGGTAATGCAAAACATGCAGCAAACTTTCGCAATTTGCAACAGCTGATCGACACTTTGCCATTTTATCAACTATAAAAGTGTAAACACAGATTATACTAGGTGCTGCACGTATCTGTTGGCTGCACAGTGTACTGCTTTTCCATGTTTACCTGGCACTTAACGCGTTAGGCGGAGCCCCGACCGCCACTTACGTTACACGGGACTTTAAGTGCTAGGTAACGTTAGGCGGACATTGAACAACCGCAAAATGGTGTTAAGTGGGGGATAAGACGTTAAGCGGAGATGGTGCAACCGGCCCTTAGGGCCGGTTGCACCATCGCCACTCAATCTGCCACTTTACAGAGTGCTGGATAACAACAGGCGGGAGATTTAGGCGGCGGTGGGTTGCACCAAGCATTTTTATCCTCTGCCTTGTAAGGTGGAACTTTCTCCTGCTTCCATACGACCTGGCAACAGAAACTGGAGAAAGTTGTGTTTTCGATTGTGTTTTGTTTGTTTATTACGTACTAATGTCTGCTTGTCAATTCCAAATGCATGCTTTTTCAACTGAAATATGTTTTAAAAAAAACGAAATATTTATTGCAATAAAATGAAACAGCTGATCGAAGTAGGTAATACATGTGTCGTACTCTAATTTAAAATCAAATATATGTTATATGATATAATATAAAACATAATGTTTCCAAGTAGTGGAGAGTTATTCTTAAAAACTTTTCAAATTATTTTCCACGTACTCCAATTAACATAATGCAAAATAGAATATTCCTACTAAACAGTGACCAAAATTTTACGAAATCGTAACAAACTTAAGTTACATTTTTAAAATTTTTAGTGCAAGGGTGACATGTCTGAGTTTGTGTAAATATACGGAATGAGAAGAGCAATCTTCTATTCTGCTCTTACTAATTTATCGTTCGTTTCTGTTAATAATTTACCAATCCGTAACACCTTCTTTAGCGAATAGCGAGTATCAGTATTATCAACGTTGACTATCTTATACTTAGGTTTCTTCTTTATTATAATGCAGCTTTTGTGCAATAACGAGGCAAATGAAAATTTAATTTTTGTATTCAAAACAAATTCGGTTAGCACAAAAAAATCGTTAAATAACGGTTCTATGTACAAGGTACATATTAGGAATTAATCATCTTAGCACAAAAGGAATAATCAAATAGTAATGTAAAGTACGGTAATATTGTATGTAATGTTTTATTCTTATTAAGAAAAAAGAAGAAACTCCAGGCTGTTTATACTTTCAGATGGGTAGTTTCGTGCAACGTTATATCAAGTGCAGTGCAAGAACGTATATGTTGTTTACAAAAAACACCACCATTAACCCGGAAAATATACCTTGTACATACGTACAAGCTGTGGTATATTTTAGACGATCGGATAGGGACAGCATTAGCACCTTGGGTAATACATGCTAACACCAAACCTGGTCTGCCTAACCTATCCACGTATGCATATAATAGCTTAAATAAACAAATTATAACTTGCCAAACCTATTTACATGCTTCTTTATGCTATTATATGCCTACGTGGATAGGTTAGGCAGGCCAGGTTTGGTGTTCTTAGCATGTATTTCCCAAGGTGATAATTCTTTCCCTAGCCGTTCGTCTTTTTAGGCCAGTTATTGTGAAAAATTAGATACAAGATCATGTATATTGCATATGAATGTAAAAAAGAAAAAAACAGAAAAAACAACAACTTGTGTTCACGTTTTATGCATCTCCAGGCATGCAGATTCGTGCAAGGTTTATTACAATGGTGCATTTTCTTTGTATCACCATTCGGAAATTGTTCCTTGTATATACGTTTGAACGCCGTAAATATACTGCTGTACCTGTCTCTATTATTATTCTTATTTTTTTGCCAATTTTAAAGTTAAAAGTACAAAATACCGCACAATGTCATTAAAATATGTTACTTCGCATAAAATGTTTCCTGTAAATAAGTTAGTAAATACCGAAAAAAAAACCTTTGGCATTTACGTCTTAGGCACTCCCATGTATATTAGGGTAGGTTAGGTTAGATACAAAACCAGTTGGAAATTGTTCCTTGTTCATGCGTGTCAACATCGTAAGAATGCTTGTTAACAGTAAACTTTTTTTTTGCCAATTTTGAAAGTGAACATAATAAATCACACGTATAGAAATATACGTTTCTTTAAAGATTGGTATTACGTCTTATGTACTATTAGGTATGTAGTTGCTTGCAATGTTATTATTGTAAATGTACGTACAAAACAAACCACCATTCGGAAATTGTTCCTTGTACCATGCTTGTACATATGTATGAACTGGACGGTAAGAGTACTGCTAAATATTATACGAGCATTCTTTGCCAGTTATTATTCGGAAACAACAGGTTACTTGTTTATTTGCAATGTTACATTCACACCAATGGCGACGGAAGTGACTCTAATAATATTACACGTGTTTTAATCTTAAAGATTACAAATTACTAGGATTGCTTAAAAGCAACTGATGCATGGTGTACATTTCGTATATTGTGTTGTTTGGTTGAAGAAATTTGTTACAGCAAACACACATTCATTTATTTGGAACGCAATTTTAATACAATTTTGCAAGCATCAAACGCATTACTTTAACCTGGAAGTCTGGAACGGTAGTTTTTATTTATATTTCTGTACCCGCATGCACTCAAATCCTATTTACGAAATTAGAGTGAAATTAACGCTAACATCAATATACAACATTTTCGCAACACACGCGAAAATAACCACCTAATATTCATTTTTACACATATATTTATAAACGTTGCTTTATTTATTGCAGTTCTTAGGATAATTAACAAATCCGCCTTTTTTGCTGTTATTTGATATTTGGTCATGCAAAACGTGCAGCAAACTTTCGCAATTTACATCAGCTGATCGAGACTTTGCCATTTTATCAACTATAAAAGTGCAAACACAGATTATACTAGGTACTGCACGTATCCGTTGGCTGCACAGTGTACTGCTTTTTCATGTTAATCCGACACTTAACGCGTTAGGCGGAGTCCCGACCGCCACTTACGTTACACGGGACTTTAAGTGCTAGGTAACGTTAGGCGGACATTGAACAACCGCATAGTGGTGTTAAGTGGGGGATAAGACGTTAAGCGAAGATGGTGCAACCGGCCCTTAGTGACAAGCGTAATGGTGCCTTTAGTCTATTAGCAAGTGTTGCTTGCGAACAACAGATAGGCGACACGATAAACCGCACATTACAACAACAGATCTAGGCGATACGATAAGCCACACGTGTCGCTTTGTCGCTTCTGCGTCGCTCAAACTGGGCCATTTCCTCAATAGCTTGCCACATGTTGCCGTGGTTTGTTGTTCGCGCATACGCGATGCAATGAGTGTCTTGCTTTAGTGAGATTGCGCACCAAAGCGACAAGCGGCACGCGACACTTATCGCTTGAGGATTTCACCAACCGAACGCTGGCCTGTGCTTCCCGTCATGCCGCTACGATGTGAAATGTTGCTCTTGATTGGCTCCTTTCCAAGCAACATGTGTCGCTTCGGTATGAAAGTTGCCTTGGACCGAAGGACCCGTGTCGCTTTGGTGTGAAATCCTCGTATCGTTTGTCGCGTGTCGCTTTGGTCTAAAATCTCCTTGAGGAAACGGTGGTCAGAGCTTGTGTCCCTACGGTTCGAAAGGCTGCATTGATTACCGACTGCTCGCTTTCAAGTGACACTTGTGGTTTGTCGCCTCGGTATTAAATATCTCTCAGGATACTATTTATATTCTAATAACATAAAAAAATAAACTCTAATACACAGTCCAAGACCTGACGTCCGGAATCACATTGAGATGTTTCTTCTTGTGTTAAGCACGCATGCTATTTATTTATTCATTTTATTTTACTTTTCTTTCCAAATTCATGCCATTTCGTGACTGCAAATCACTCCACAAATATAACCGTTTCCATCAATTCATGTACCGCCTTTCAAGACAGACAAATCTACATAAATATTCCAAAAACTAACAAAGCCGCATTACTTTCATAAGAAAATTAGCACCGATTCTGATCGCACTGCCATCTATGTTCTCATCAGTCGCGGGAACCAGTTTCTTGGGTCGTTTTCCACACTACGTTATTCAAGGCCTTGTACTGCGCAGTTTGTCGTGTAGTGTGTCAATTGTCTACGGTTATATTCCTGTAGAAAGATTCAGTTGCTCAACCAGTCGATTCCTTATTGATACACAATAAACATCAAACTTGGTAATTCATGACCTTTTACCGCTAATATTAGTGTTACACGTGATATTTAAAATGTAATTTCACATTAAACATTTTCAAAGGGGCCCCAAGCCTTTTCATATAGACCGTGTTAAAAATGTAAACATAAACTTTGGTGAGTTCTTGCCCGGTCCCACGGAACTTCCGGTTTAGGCCAGTCCCCGTTGTTGCCAGTGCAGATTCACCGGCATACGAAGTAAGAAATGGGCGATTGTTTTCATCAGTTGTGCGACAATAGTCAAGAAAAGTATTTGTTAAAGTTCTACTATGAAGGAGTGGACGTCAAGAATCCGTCGGATGATAATTGCAGAGCAGATTATTAAAATATGACGTGTGTTTGTGGCCGCCAGTTGTATAGCATACTACAGGGAGGTTATTTCAGTCGTTCACCGCCAGCGTGTCGGCCGTTCGGCGGACTCTTCATGCAACAGGTCCCGGCAAATTGCGTTCAGGAAGTCCGTAACAGAAACCGCTTGTTTTGTAATGTTTCCACTTTTCACAATTACAGTTACAATTACAATTGAAATAAGCACGTACCTTGTCGCAAGGATGCTGGAAAAGGTGTCCTCCCAAATACAAATATTTCTGGCACCTTATTTCTGACAGAAAATCTTAGATTAGACATCGCTACTTAATCCTCAGTTGTCAGAAAGGGAAGACAGCATCCCGGCGCATAAAGCAAACCGAAAGCGTAAAATGATATTTAAAAGTAATAATAATGATGATCTCTAACCTCCTGTGTTATAAGAGATGTTGAAAATGACCTCCTTCAACAGCAATACAACACGTTTCTTAGGTTCAAGAGATCCTGTCTATCGTAATTCCCTGACCACTTTTCTGCAAGAATTCGTTTTCACGTAATTATCGTACATAAAAACTCTCTGTTCAAGACTATATTTGTTTAACGACATAAGTAATGAATGAATAACAATTAACACACAATAAAGCACTGGCCATGAGTAGCACATTACAATAACACAGTATACGCAACACGCGTACTGATAAACGCAAACAGAAGTGAACATGAACGTACACTAACGTCTGGTAGCCGACAGTGTTGCTAACCATTTTTCGGCAATGTCCCTACAGACGTAGTCAAAATGTCCCTACAACTGACCAAATGTCCCTACGCCAAGTAAGGCGACTAAAAAAATCATCACCTCATGAGCATGCAAAACAGAAGATAAAATATACACATTTACTTACCAAATCTTTCTGCTCGGTGCTTCCACAATTAATGAAGGCGCGAATTTACATTTGCCTATCCTAACTTAACCTAACCGTACCTGAATGGTTCGTGGGGCTATCCGTCAATGGTTTGTTGGGCTACCCGTGCATGTTTTTTCGAGCCCAAATTTTAACTATGTTTGCCTTGCCTAACCTAACTTAACCTAAACTTACCGAGAATGGTCAGTGGGGCTATTCCTGAATGGTTTTGCGGTAATTGTGATTACGAACCGATAAAAAATATTATTTTCGTAGCACTTTAACGGCAAACGTTCATCATCGAAGACGCCATTTTCGTATCCTGCAATTTTATGATTGATGTAATGTTGCCAAATTTACCTGTAATCAAATCAGTTCTTCTACATCGTGATTGTCGCTGTCACATGTAAGCACGTTCTTTGGGCAATATACTGAAATCCATAAGTTTATTAATTAGACCACAGCCATCCTCCTGCACACTCCACCTAACAATCTGTACAACATTAACAACTTTTTTTTACTGTTCTCTTCCGCTATTCTTACACAATCCATGCTATCCAAGTATGAAATCAACAGGGTGGCAACGCTGTAGACAGCGTAACTAATTGTAATTTGTTCATATCAACAAATATGGCTACCATACTTGTATACGGAGAATCATTGCGAGAATTGAAAAGCTTATTTTACAACTTCTACACGTTAATGAACATTTTCCCCCCTCACCCCAACATGTTAATTTGAGATAAATCATCACGAATAATTATTTCGTGAGTATAAGACGTAGCATAGAAATTACAGAAGGGTCAGGTATTGTAAATTCTTGCCTTAATGAATAATAGGGGTGTGCGGGACAGAATTTTTTGGGTCGGGACGGGATCGGGACGGTAATTTTTTTAAATCCCGACATTCGGGACTGAAAAATTTGCAATTTCCCGACCAAGTCGGAAAATTTTCGGGACGGGAAATGTTCGAAATTTCCCGAAGCACTGGAAATCTCGAATTTTACAAGTCATTTTCACTTTAAGTGATTGTTTTTGCATTTCTAGAATAAAAACTTACAATTTTCGATAAGTTCCAGAAACTTACAAGGCAGAAAAGGTCGAGAATTAACGACTTTTTAAAGTAAAGCATCCCGCACACCCCTAATGAATAACGTTGAGTCGTTTACTGTTGATTATGTTATTTGAAGTCATACATGCCGCTGCTGTGCAGAGATAGATGTTGGTTGGTGATGCTGTATTTCCTGCAGTCTTGAACAATTGTGGTCCCATTTTATTTCCCTTTTTTGTTTTTGTATCACTTAACATTGAAAATATTCTTTCCGTTTCCGCGTGAAAATATTCTTTCCGTTTCCGCGTTAGAATGTGGCAATGTTAGCACCATTTTCGCGAGAGTGGAAATGTTTTCAAAAAGGAACTTGCCTTGAAAGTTTTTGGTAACCGATAACATGTTCCAAAATTCTGATGGAGATTTGTTAGTTAGTTCTTTTTTCTCCCCCTCGCTAAAATATCCAGATAAAGTAATTCATAAAATGTAATTTACCAAGATTGAAAAAAGTACCTACGTTTTCCCTCATTTGGCAAAATCTGTCCCTACGTTCCTACGCGGGCGAAATTTAGTGAAAAGTCCCTATGCGTAAGACATGTCCCTACGGTTGGCATCACTCCCGACACGTGCAGTATGAAGCGCCGTCCTCTCGCGGCTGACAACTCCCCGATAAGCTGTCGCGACAACTGAGGATAAAGTAGCGATGTCTAATCTAAGATTAGATGTCAGAAATAAGGTGCCAGAAATATTTGTATTTGGGAGGATACCTTTTCCAGCATCCTTGCGACAAGTTACGTGCTTATTTCAATTGTAATTGTAACTGTAATTGTGAAAAGTGGAAACATTACAAAACAAGCGGTTTCTGTTACGGACTTCCTGAACGCAATTTGCCGGGATCTGTTGCATGAAGAGTCCGCCGAACGGCCGACACGCTGGCGGTGAACGACTGAAATAACCTCCCTGTACATACAAGTATCTCATGTACACTCACGACGAACTCAAAACGTACGAAAGTTTAGATATATTCAATTATTTTGTAAATGGAAAAGTGAGGGAAATATAATTCTATAAAACTAGTAATATTATTATATTATAAAGTATGCTTAAGTGAATCTTTGCCAATAAATCTGCAGAAGTAATGAAATGACACATAACAAATGCTAGTAATGCTTTCAACGTCGCCTTTCCACCTGAGGGATTTGGGGAAACTCTATGATATGGCATGCCAGTTTCACTTGCACGAATTTACTTCAAACAACAAGGGAGTTTTCAGACTGAAGCGACAAGCGATAGCGGGATTTCGCACAGAAGCATTCGATCTAAAGCAAACCATTCACCAGCCACGCTTGCGCAAATAACAGGCCGGGGCAACCCAATGCACGGTATTGATCAAACGGCCCATTCGGAGCGACAAGTGACACCTGCAATTTGTAGTGTATTTTTAATTCGGAAATTTGTAGTGTATTTTTAATTCGGAAGGTGTTGTTTATTTTTGAATGTTGGTTTCCAAGAGACACGTATCGCTGCAGGCTGAAAGCTTCCTTTCTAATCAATTCACCACGAGAAATGCACGTGTCGCTTGGACTGGACTGTTTTCTCAGTACCATGCATCGTGTCGCCTCGGTCTGTTGTACTCATATGCAAGGTGAAATTGTTTCCTTTAGAGTAAAGGGGCCGTTGCTTGTCGCTTCGGTGTGTAATCTCCGTGCCACCTAAAAGTGAATCCTCAGTGATTAATGACATTTTTCGAACCGAAGCGACACGACAAGCTGCACGTGTCGCTCAGATTTCCAATGGCGTGCATTGTGCCGCCTGAAACTTGATTTCCCATGAGCGATAAATGCTTATTTATAGTCTAAATGGGCCTGTGTCGCTTGTCACTTTGGTACGAACCACTGCTGTCGCGTGTCGCTTCGGTTTGAAACCTCACTAAGATGCTTGCTTTTCACCACAACACAATACGCAGATAAACTATCAACATGTTTGTAACAAAATGCAAGTCGTACAACTCCTTTCCGGGTACCAATCCTTTCTTCGTTCTGCTTGTATCAACAGGTTTCGTCTTTCTACGTCCTTCGGAAACCTACGAAGTGATACTTGACTCAATAAATTTGTTCCCGATCGAACTGTACAATCATATGCTACACAGCTGACACCCTATTTCCTTGTAAAAGAATCTCCACTTTGCTCTTTCACATTAACGTCCATAGCACCGTAAGCGTAACCGGATGTTCGAGGGGGACCAGACGGGTTGAAATGAATTTCCCACATTGTCTACACTTGTTACGTTTTACTTCAAAGGGACCCAAAAACCCAGTAGGAGGTGGGGCCCAGGAGCAATTACCACCTTGCCCTGACCTGAGGGCCATTATCCTTTTCTCTGCCAAGGAGGGTACACAGCGTATTAGTTAAATGTGTCAATTATCTTTGTAATTTTGTGAAGTTCATTTTTCTTACATATTGAAATTATGTGGACATTTCTGTCGAACCATTCTTTTCCAATGTGTTACGATTTTGTGATCTGCAGTGTTTGATGTGAAAATTCCTGTCTGCGAATTTTCTTGTTCAGAGTTTTGGGATAGAAGGAAGGATCCTTGCATGGATCAACTTGAAGACGATGCAGTATGTGGAGGAGGATGCTTATGCAAATTCGAACACTGATGATCTATTAATAAAATGGTTATTGTTTCATTAAAAAGTCTTTAAGAAATATATGATCAATGGTCTATTGAAAAGTGGCAGCGTTAAAATTATGAATAGTGATATTAAGATCGAATCTTTTTTGGTGGGGGGAGTGGTTCAGTCCTTCCAAGCGGCAAAATTCCAGTGAATAGAGTCCGATCGCAGCTTTTTTCTCCCAAGACCGAAGACCGCGACCATAGCAATTGACATCGTGTGATGTTAGGTTACCACCGGAAATCGAGAGGTCCGGATCAACCTCCATAACTGCAGTGATGTTTGCTCGAGTATGTTGGTCAGTATTAGTATTAGAAGGCAGTGGCGTGCGGTGACATTTAAACTAGGGTACGCAACATGGGCCAACCGAAATGAATTATGGGGGCCAGAACCCCCCCCCCGGCCATCATGTTATTCAGAAAATAACTTTTTTCTACAATTTTATAATGGGAAATTTCTCATCCTTGTATCAATATCCAAATGTAACGAGGTAAAATATATGTATGATATTTTATATTCGCAAATATATTCTGATGTAGGTACGTAGAGCCCAACAATTCAACTTTGATTATTTCCTTCATGCAGTGCGATGAACATTGAACGGGAAGGAAATGGCACAATCATTTTCCGTCCTTTCAAATTTCATGTAATAAATTAGATAAATCTCAGTATCCTCTACTATTACACAACACCTTTCGCAGAGGAAACCAACGAATAAGACCAACAATAAAGTTTCACTGTTTTTCTACTCAGTCAATCACTCTGTAGAGATATTTTTTCTTCTTCTCAAAAATCAAAATGCCTAATATACTGCTTACCATCCTTCACAACTCCTGCCTGAAACAATTTTTCCAAATCAGGAACAGACCTTCCATTTCGGATTGTTTACACTTTTTTCGTAAATTCCGAAAATCCCTTCTACAGAATGTCATCAATAACTCCCGGTCCCCCTATTTTATCACTTCACGGCACAGACAAACAATAGAGATCCTGTAATGTAAATAATATGAACGAAACACTCGCTGCAAATTTCACACGACAGAAGAAAGCAAAAGTCAACCTCCCACGGTACGTTGTGTCCGGTCCCGCTATGCCCGAAAACCACGCCTTCTTGTGGACGAATGAATCGGAGTTGCCAGTCGACAAAGTATTTCGTAGAAGGGAGATAATTAAGGACAAGTAGAAAATACGTCAGCATACATCCCAGAACACAAAAGCTAAACTACCGTACATCACTTTGCAATGTCTGGCGGGAGGAAGGGGGGGCTCATTCGAATCCCATTGTAAGCATTGTGTTTTATTATGTTTTTCTTTTATCATTCATTCATATCGTCGGGTCAACAATCAACACCCATGCTATGGAACTCAAAGGAAATGTTGATCCCGAAAGGAGATAAACAGATACTTTCATACTCTGAGAATTGTGCGAAACTTGCAAATTGTTCACATATTTTCCCCTCGACACAGTGGCAGTCCATTCTGGTCTTCACCTCCCTATACGAAAAAAAAACTTGCTAGCGTAACTTTAACCTCACATAAATATTTTATATGTGATAGTTTACGCTTATATTAAATATGATCTTCCACCACTACATATTCTTGCCCTCCCCTCTGATTCCTGCATCACTTTTTATAATGTATTTTTATTGCAACCCAACAGTGATCTATCTACGTGTGGCTGCTAAATGCTAGTAAGCTAAGTATTTCAGAAAAAAATATGTTGACTACACTGCATACGCTGTCAAAATCTTGGGTACCCTCGAAGCTTAGAACCGGGAAAGAAGTGGGAGAGAGGGAAGCGCGGGCAGACCCAAACACGTGGCCGGGGCTGATATGAGCCAATGGGGTTACCTTCCGAATTTGTAGGGTACCAAGCAGAAGAAACAGCGTCTTTCTGCGGAAATCGGCAGGGACGCGGATCGGGTGGTTGCCGAAGTCTCAATCGGGATCATCCGGGACTGCCTTCAGGAAGGCAGCAGCGTGTTCGTGCGGAAATCGGAATTTCTTGCAGTGGAACTGCTTTCGGAGCGATAATTGTTGAATTTTCATGTTCGGGGAAGACGAAAAAATGTTTATTTTTTCTTACTGTGTTGTGGGTACGCAGTGCGTACCTTGCGTATCCTGAATGCACGCCGCTGTTAGAAGGCTAATGTGAGCGACTCTTACGTTGAATCTTGGCCTGGCGCAGCCAGGGATGGCTTAGGGGCTGAAGGCGCAACTACCTCAAAGTCCATGAAATGAGTGCTTAACAATTCCCCCAAAACAGTATTTTTTTTAAAATATCTGTGTAGGTAGCCTATATGTAACCTCATTAAAAAAATGTTTGAAGCAAAAAACACAAATGATCACGAACAAAATATTTGGCAGTGTGAAGCTTTCCCCTCCTCCAGAAAAGATTCCTGCCAGTGCCGCTGTGTTTAAATACGAGAAATGATTTCCAGAATCTTCTTCCAGTTATTTATCAGAGATTCAGACCATCCTGATTTAGTTTCTAAAAGGTAATCCACTGTCGATAACACAACAGTTGTACGTTCGTCCCACTCCAGCATCATATTTTTTTTTTGTCAGTAAGGGGGGGGGGCAATATTTTACTTGAGGGGGCAGAGAACTGCGCTACGCCACTGACTACCAATTTTCTTCACACAAAAATGAGGCGAGGATGCTTGATTTTTATATTTTTGATTTAACATAATTTAATACCTGTAAGTTAATCGCGAATGGGGATGAGTAGAGATGATGGTAACAGTTTAGTACAGTACCCGCCCAAATTATATCATATTCAGGTTTTCCGAGGATAACTTTTTGGGGACTTACCCGATCTCTATGAAATTTTCACAGCACTTTGAACTGTCTATTATGTTACCGTAGCCAGCGTGGTTTGCAATGGTAAAAAGCAGAATTGATTTTTTCGCCGATTTTCGAAAATGGCGACTTTCCGTATTTTTTGAATCTTCATTTTAGAAGTATTTTTCTATCTAAATCTGTAATTGTTTTGTTGAAGTGTATTATATTAATCATTTCAGTGATGGGTAAAACAAAGCAAGCGCTCGATCTCACCAAGGCGCAACAAGATGCGATTGTGGCAGGCCATCGCCAAGGGAGGACTCAGAAGGAGCTGGCAGAGCAGTTTTCGATCAGCCAGTCGGCAGTGAGCAAACTTCTGAAGCGGTGGCGGGTCTATGGAGGATACGTGAAGAAGGAGAAGAATGGGAGACCACGCATCACAGACCGTGTCGCGGATAAGAACATACTGCGCTTGTCTCGGGAGAATCCCCAACTTACTGCAGTGGATATTGGACGGGAATTAGCGAGTCCAGGACATCGCCAGCCATCCATATGGACTATACAGAAGAGGCTGAAGGCTGCCGGACTGAATGGACGTCGGCCAGTTAAGAAACCGCTTGTCTCCGAGAAGAATAAGAAGACACGTGTCGAGTGGGCCAAGGCACATCTGAACTGGACTCGTCGTGAGTGGAATATCGTAATCTGGAGTGACGAATCGAAGTATCTACTGTTCGGGACTGACGGCATACAGTGGGTACGACGTCCTACAGGCACCAGATTCCACCATAAGTATCAGCTTCCTACAGTGAAACACGGTGGTGGATCGGTCATGGTGTGGGGGTGCTTCTCTTCCCTCGGCACTGGCCCCCTGGAACGCATCAATGGAATCATGGATCGGCATGTCTACAAGAACATCCTGGAAAATACCATGCTGCCGTGGGCACGTCGCAGCATGGGCAGAAAATGGGTTTTCCAACAAGACAATGACCCTAAGCACCGATCGAAGGATGTCACGGGGTGGTTCGCGCAGCACAGAGTGCCAGTTATGGAGTGGCCCAGCCAGAGTCCCGATCTGAACCCGATAGAACACCTCTGGGAGGAGCTCAGCCGACGTCTCCGAGGCACCAGAGCCACTTCTGAGGATGAGAAGTTCAAACAGCTGAAGGAGGAGTGGGAGAAGATCGACCAGTCTGTCATCGATACTCTCCTCGATTCCATGCCACGTAGATGTCAAGCTGTGATTGATAGCATGGGATTTCCTACGAAGTATTAACTGATTGTTCACGTTGAAGTTGTTAGAGCACAGTAGGCATAGTAGGCTAATTTTGAGTGTAATAATGACGACTAGTTTTTTTTGCGGCTCTGCCCAAAATGGCAAAATAAATTCTGTACAATTTGAAAATGAGTTTTCAATGCTGTATACCTGTTTCAACTATGTGATATACCTTACTAATAATATGTCGAAATTAGCAGATGAATTGAAGTAGGTTCAAAAAAGTTGTCCTGAAAAAACCAAAATATGATATAATTTGGGCGGGTACTGTATATCGGAAACACATTAAAATCGGATATTTTGTGTTTCGCATGGTTCATACTTACCAATCGTGTATTGCGGAACATAGTTCAAGGTATCATTATGCTTTTTACACGAAAACAAACAATTTTTAACATACAGAGTGATTTTTTTATTCCTTTGTTCGCTTCCGTAAAACACAACATCGCGGCCACATCTTGACTCACTTGTAGGTATGCAGTGTTTCCAACCTTCTACACCGAAAAATACCTATCATCGGTGGAAATTGTACATTATGGACGGGTAGCTGACGGATAGCCCCACGAACCATTATGTAAGGTAGCTGACGGATAGGATAGCCCCACGAACCATTTCCTATAAGGTTAGGTTTGGCAAGCATAGTGAAAAAAGGGGTTGGAAACACTGACGGGGTTACGTCATGAAATGTACGCTTCATCGGGTTTAGGTACGGGAGGCAAATGAAAACAATTGCAATTGTGCGTCTGTGAGATATTTCTCTTGGAAAAATACATGATTTCCCGTTCAAATATATTCCAGGAAGAAAGAAAATACCTCAACTCGACGAATGTTGTAAACCTTAGACAAGCTCATTTCCGTAAGTGGTTTCTTCTGTAAAAATAAAAAAATGTGTTTCCGATATACTAAACTGTTACTGAGATGATTAAACGAAGGAACTCACAAAATAACCATGTCTTGCCCGTGGGGAGGGGCCAGGGGGCACTTGCTCCCCCCCTTAGGTATCTAGAAAGAGTTAATGTACTTCGAATGGTGAAATTGTATCAATATTTTATAACAAAAAATGGGAGCGAATTTACAATACCGGAAGAATCTCCAATTTGTTTGAAATTGGGCACACTCACTTATTTTCGCCTAATAATCACGAATCTGCAGTTGAAATTTGGCGGTCACGTCTAGAAATTTCAAAATGAGACGAAGTAAGTGAGTAAACACCCTTGATTTATGAAGAAAACATCTATTTTTTGCAAAGATAAGCGTTTCAAAACTATGTTTATGATGACCCTTAATTTTTACTATGCTTGCCTACCCTAACCTTACCGTGAATGTTTTGTGGGGCAAACATTGTTTCACCTTATGCAAGACGGCATTTTCTCGTAACGAATATTGAACTTCACTTGTTCACATCATCAAACATGGCTACCATAGGCCTAATAGTGTATCGACAATCATAGCGTTAATATGTTCATGTAATTTCGCAATTTCTGGATGTGACCGCCAATTTTTAACTGCAGATTCTTGATTACGAGGTCAAAATTAGTGAGTATGCGTAATTTCAAAGCAATCGGAGATACTTCCGGTATTGTAAATTTATACCAAAAAATGTTGTTTTCTGTGACTTACAGGCCATAAGTAACAGCAACTATTATTATTATTATTATTATTATTATTATTATTTGAAATAGGGTTACATTTAAGCTTACGGTCTATTTTATACTGCCCTGCTGGAAATTTCTACTGTTTTCAGTAGACAGAATCTACTGTTATCAACTTAACTCTACTCTCTGTCTCTTGGACTTCTCAGACTTCGTGATCGTGGAAGCAATGTGTAACGGAGACCCACTTGTGCTTCTCGAAGTGTGTTATGAGGAGCGTACTATAATGATTTACACTTTATTATTTTTCAGGTCCCATGGTCCACCATTCGAGAAGTGAGAACTGGCATATGAAGCTACGAGTCTAGTCTACCGATTGCAGGCAGCAGTGCCCAAAAAGGATTCCCGGTGTTCACACAGTAGCACGTTCCATACATCATTGTCAGCAGACTATTGGACAACATGGAAAGCGACTATAAAGGTCAGCGTTGGACAAGTTGGTTTCTATGGAGAGAGGGTATGACCACAGCAGAGATTTACAGACGAGAGTACGCGGGGTGTGGCAGGACCTTGAACACCATTTCAGCAAAGGTGTGGGAGCGTGCGTTGTCGTGTTGCAGGGGCACTCCTTTTGCCCATTTTCCTGGTTGTTTTTTCTGAACGCATCTGGCGAACACTTTACCCATATTAAGGTGATTGTGTACGATTCGCTACAAGGTGTTTCTGGACAGGCCCGTGGTTACCTCCATTTCAGAAAACGTGATGTACCTGTTCTCAAGAAAGACTTGGTCAACTCGTGTATAATGTCTCTTGGTGTTGTCACAGTCACTTTCCTTACACAACTTGTCTCTTTTTCTGTTGACATGCATTCTGTTTTTCAGCCTTCCACCCAATTGTAAACAGTTTTTCGTGAAGGCGCATGTTCACCACACACTGCTGCCAATCGTCTGTAAATCTCTGCTGTGGTCACACCCTCTCTCCATTGAAACCAACTTGTCCAAAGCTGACCATTATAGTCGCTTTCCATGTTGTCCAATAGTCTGCTGACAATGATGTACGGAACGTGCTGCTGTGTGAACACCGGGAATCCTTTTTGGGTACTGCTGCCTGCAATCGGTAGACTAGACTCGTAGCTTCATATGTCACACTTCTCGAATGGTGGACCATGGGACCTGAAAAAAAATAATAAAGTGTAAATCATTATAGTATGCCCCTCATAGTTCTGACATGGTTTGCATCACAATAGTAAAGGAACTGATTGGCTGAGATGAAAATTTTCTGATGTGGGCCCCACTCCTTCACTCGCACAAAGCCTCTTGATCTACCACCAGAAGCCATGCGCTGGACAAGGTGTTGCAATCATGTTTCATTCGAGGATCGAGACAGTGTGACAGAGTCGAGGCAAGCAATCAACACATCATTGCATATTGAGGTGTTTTTTTTATTTTTTTTTTTAGGAAAGGGAAATTGAAATGGTATCTCTGCCATCTTACCCTCTGAGCATGGCAGGGGAATAAAAATGCGACTACTTCACTTGCCTTCAATGAAAAATGCAAGGGGGAGGAAGAGAGGGAAAAACAATTTGGCAGTAAAACCATTGCTGTAAATGTCTTGCAAGGAGAAGCATTTGTTTACAAAAATGCCCATGTGGAGCGCTCTTGCCAATTGTACATTATTCCACAGAAATGTGCAAGGTTTAAAATAAAAGCAATGAAAAATATATTTGTATCGTTACTTTTCTGCCACTTTTGGATATTTGCGATGATGAGGGTGATTGATGATTAGATGAAATTGATGGAAAGCACTCATGGCAGGACTCAAAACCTCGAACTTTAGTGGTGAGATCTAAAGTTGAACACTTAATGCTCTTGGTCATCGAGCCTGCTAGATAAAAATTGTGGTCACTAATTTGGATACTAGGATTGCTATATTTCATAAGCAAAAATCCAGGATGCCACTGGCTGGAGCCTGTTAGGGAGAGACTGGACCACACAAAGTATGAATGTACAGTGGGATGCACAAGTATTGCTCGGCAAATTGTCCATGACTATTTTCAGTAAATTTTCTCTTGTATCCTACATGTTTTTAACGAATAGATTTTTAAGTATGCTGGTGCAGAGATTGTCAGCAGCTTGTTTGACATTTTCAATTCTGAAAGCTTTAATTGAGTAGAACAAAGTGCATCAACATCGTGATTGATAATTTTCTTGGTAATACTTGTGCATCCAATCGTACACCATAATTATTATGGACCACCTCTTTGTTAATTTTTTTTACAAGTCTTAATAAATGGAAATTCACTTGAAAGTCTTATCATTTCACGGACATAGTGAATTAAGCTTCTGTCACAATGTCAAGAAAACTGCAGATTGAACACATAGGCACCCGAGCACTGACTGATCACAGTAAGCAGCTTACTATGCAATGGAAGAGAAAAAATAGCATATGAAAATTACGTCCATGGATTTAAATGGAAATAAAGTTTATGGAAGTATAGTCTTAATTATATCTGCTTTCTTACCCGATTCTGGGACATTAGTCCATCCTGAAGAAACTTTTTGGGACACTGGAAGAAATTGTACCATTCTGGGAGTGTCCCAGAAAATCTGGATAGCAACCTCATTGGATACACAAGTATTTATCTTGGGTAGCTACAATTATTCGTCTCGGTTTCAAACACAATAAAGAAATATTCAAAATTCTTTCTATGCTGGTGGAAGTCTTTACATCTGGCATCCGACAGGGGCTGAAAGAAGGCCCACAGCATTTTCCTAGCAATTGAATGTCAATCTAAAATTATATACTTCTCACATTTAATTCATTTCAGTCTCAGTATTTTTTTTTTTTTTTTTTCAGGAGACAGCACTGTTTGAAAAAATTGCCTTACTGCCTCTTTCCTCTAAAAAAATGTGCAGATGTCTATGTCCACCTATGACAATGATTTCTCACTATGTAACAATAAAATAGATGGGTGAATTGTGTACCAGAAATTTCGTGTCTCCGTGTTCCTAATTTCCCCTCCAGGGAACGCCGCCTGAAAGTAGCACTGACCGTGCAGGTGGAGGGGTTTGCGTGTTTTGTTGAGGCTTAGAGCTATGCCAGCGGTAGATTTTCTACCAGCAGGGTCACCCATGCTGGACAGGTCTCAGAAGAGAAGCCAGACTAAGGTGTTCTGCAACGTCCATCTTACCTATTGTATCCTATCTCAATATTCCTACCTAGTCCCAAACGGTAACATCCCAATATTCCTACCTAGTCCCAAACAACGGTAACGAGTAGCAACTCTCTTGGAGATAGCCCTATCTCAGGGAGTAGCACCCCTGCCGACGTGAGCTACAGGTCCTCCTGACCGAGGTAGCACCTGGTAAGGGTCAAGTCCTCAGGGTTACGAGGGGGATGGAGCGGATTCCTCAGCCGTAGTGATGGCAACCGTTCAAAAGGAGCAAACCTGATACAAACTCTGGTCCTCCAGGTTGGGGTTGAGCATGGGGCGGTCCCATGAAACAAACACTGTTACGGAACTCAGAAAAAATGATAGCCCAATGGATTCTATGGAAAGAGACAGGCATGGTAAAGGACTACGTAAATGGAAGAATGATATCTACATGGTCACATTGAATGTTAGAGCATTAAGTAAACCAGGTGCACTGCAAGACCTAAAGGAGGAAATGAAGAAATACAGAATAATAGTAGCGGCATTGCAGGAGATTAAGTGGCAAGGAAATGGAATGTTATTTACTGGGGATTATCCATTAATGTATAGTGGAAGCACAAGAGGTGGCACAGCATTCCTACTAAACAATAAATATAAAACTGTAGTAAAGAACTTCACACCAATAAACGAGAGGCTATGAAATTCAAAAGTTCTTCAACATTACCTTAGTATGTGTGTATGCCCCAACGGAAGAGGCAGAAGAAGATGAAAAGAATGGATTCTACCAGCAGTTGGATCAGGTAATCAATCGTATACCAAAACATGACATTAAAATAATAATGGGAGATTTTAATGCCAAGGTTGGACGTGAAGAAGCATTCCAAGACACTGTAGGAAATGAAAGTTTGCATGAACTTTCAAATGATAACGGTTTGAGACTGATAGATCTTGCTATGTGTAACTTAATGGTAATTAGAAGCACTTGGCATCAAAGGAAGAATGTGAGGAAAATGACATGGTGCTCACCCGATGGTGTAACACAAAACCAAATTGGCCATGTGCTGATAGACAGAAGGCATGCCTCTGATAACTACAAGTAGATAGCAGTCAAGGAGCAGACAGTGATTCAGACCATTATCTAGTTTGCATTAAGTACAGACAGCGAATAGCTACATATAGGGATGGAAGAAGGGAGAAGGTGATATCAAGGTATGATGACGAGAGAAGTTTAAAAGAGATGAAGCAATTGCCAACCAATTTTGCTTAATGGTAGGCAACCAACTTGAACAAAGAAGTCAAAGGTGGGAAAGCGAAAGTATTGAAGGGAAATGGAGTATAATAAAGGAGATACTACATGAAACAGCACAGGAAGTGCTGGGAGAGAAGATGAAGGTCCGAAGAGCTGAATGGTTTGATGAGGAGTGTAGAACAGCAATAAATGAAATAAATAAGAGAATGCTTAATAGGAAAACCAGGTATAATACAGACTAAAAAGAAAGGAAGCAGACAGTGTGCAGGAGAAAGAAACGGTACTTTGAGAAAGAGTGGATTGAGGAACTTGAAGAAAATCAGCAAGTAATGAAAATGTATATGAGGGTGAAGGATATAAGGAAAGGCTTCCAACCGAAGACAGCTTTCTGTAAAGACCAAGTAGGAAACCTAATAGGGGGAAAAAATGAGATCTTAGAGAGATGGGCAGAATACTTCAGTAAACTACTTAACGTGGAAGATGGGTCCCAAGATCTAGAATTGAGTGATGGAGAGGAATACCCAGAGGAGGACTATGACGACAAAAGCGGAGCATCTCCAACACTATAAGAAGTTAGAACAGCTATTAAGTCTCTTAAGAATAACAAAGCCCCAGTGATTGATAATATCACTGTTGAAATGGTTAAGAACGGAGGAAACCAACTAATAAAGTCTATACACAAATTGTTATCTTATATATGGGAACATGAACAGATGCCCGATCAATGGAGTATGGCAATAATCTGCCCTATACATAAAAAGAACGATAAAACTTGCTGTGAGAACTATAGAGGTATAGCCCTACTGAGCGTAATATACGAAGTGCTTGCAAAGATCCTAGCAGGAAGATTGTCACCACTCACCGAGAGAATAATAGGGGATTACAGTAGCGTACGCAGGATTTTATCAAGGGGGGGGGTTATTTCTAAAACTTTCTCCAAATTCACATTACCATTGTTTTATTATACTTTAATTAAATAATAATAATCACAATTAATTAATAATACTTATAATTAATTAATTAGCTGAATTACTACTAATAATACTACTAATACCACTACTACTATTAAGTACTAGAGATCTACGTAAATATAGTATTTACGAAAGCAATAGAACAATATCACTTTCTAGTTATTCGATTTTTATCAAATTCTGGGAGCATTTTTTTGTTTCTTTGTTACGAAATAATTGTCTGGTCAACGAGGTGAGACATTTTAAGTGTGAAGAAAATCCATAAAAACAAAAAAATATATTAAAATAAATTAAAATAATCAAAGTATGGAACTCATCCAAGGAGCTGCGGTAGTCTGGTCGGTAGAGCGTCTGACAACCACGCGGGAGATCCGGGTTCGATTCCCGGAATTGGTTGGAATTTTTCCGGCTTCCTCTCCTCATTATTGTCCCCGATAATTCACATCTGGATTGTCTCTCTGTTCTTGCCAACAAAACATTTTACAATAGTTAAGCTTATTGTCGTTTGAATACATGTCTAGTCAACAAGGTGAGACATTTTAAGAGAGACATTCAAACATGCTGCGGTAAACAATGGGAAGGTGGACTGGTGACTGTTCTTGTCCGCCTAGCCTTTGTCTATACATTAGCCGCTTACAACGAACCAAGAACTTTCTTTAGTTAATTCTCATTGTTCACACAAAAAAATACATGTTCATTGAACGTAGAGGGCTGGCTGGCTGATGGGGTTACAGCCCCTACCAAAATTTTGAGAAAATCAGAATTTTCAAATAAAAATCCGTTAAGAACTTTAAAAAATCAAAATGTGTAAATGCGAAACCTTTTAAAGTGAGTCCCAATTACCATTTTTGTCTTTGAATACAATTTTAATAGACTGAAAAGCTCCAAAAATACGAAATATTTTATTATGCATCCTGCCCTCCAAAACGAAGGCATGTGCTATCCACATTTACTATTCCAGCCCATCCCGGAAAAAAAAATCCTGCGTACGCCAGTGTATTGAACATTGTTGCAACTGAGATACAAAACAAGTTTTCTCTCTTTTAAATCATAGTTGCTCTTATATTTTATTTTCAAAAATACTTGCCCGACCCTGTGGCCGAGTGGTTAGCACATCGCGCTGCGACGCCAAGGGTCTCGGGTTCGAATCCCGGTCGGGCTTGGTTGTTTGTGAATGTCCATTCATCAATTTCATCATTTCATCACTCATCCCCATCTTCGCAAATTAGCGAAGAGGCACAAAACGCGAAGTAAAATAAACTAAATCAAATCAAATCAAAATCAAAAATACTTGTTAATTTTCAAGGCTATCTCTCTGAAAGATGCATGTGTTTGGAATGCTGTGCTTTTCTTCGTGCTGCATGGAAATAAAAATTCAAATTATTATCATTATTATTATTATTATTAGTAGTAGTAGTAGTAGTAGTAGTAGTAGTAATAGTAATAGTATTGTCCTAGATCTTTGACTGTGGTAAGTTGGCCATTTAATTATTTTTTTCCACAGCATTTTTCATAACATTTCACAAGCTCAAGGGGGGGGGTTTAAACCCCGTAAACCCCCCCCCCCCCCTTTGCGTACGCCACTGGGGGATTATCAGTATGGTTTTAGACCAAACAGATCCACTACGGATCAAATCTTCATGGTTAGGCAGATAATGAAGAAATATTATGAATATAACATTAATATTCATCAGTTATTGATACACTAGACTTTAAGCAGGCATATGAGATATGAAAATTGTACAAGGCAATGAAGGAGCTAGGGATCCCAAGCAAGCTAATAAGATTAACCAGAATGACGCTAAGGGGCACTAAATGCAAGGTGAAGATTGAAGGAGAGCTTACAAGGGAATTTGCAGTGAACCAAGGTTTGAGACAAGGAGATGTGCTATCTACGATATTGTTCAATATAGCTTTAGAAAAGATCATGAGAAGAGTGGGTCAAGGGAGTAACCCAGGAGGAACTCTCAACAGTGAGAGCCAAAATCTAGCATATGCTGATAACATTGATATGACGACATGAAGATTGCAAGAACTGTAGGAAGGACTGGAAAGATTGGATAACACAGCTAGTGAGATGGGGCTCCAAATAAATGAAACCAAGACTAAATACATGTTCTCAGCGCGAAATATGGAATTCAGGGAAGGCCAACATATACAACTTAATGGAGGCACTTATGAAAAATGCAAAAGTTTTAAATATCTTGGAACATTAGTTACCATGGATAATAATACAGTGTGTCCGTAAAGTCTTGGTGCACTTTTGACTGGTCACAGGAAAGCAACAAAACAAGATAGAAATGTGAAATCTTCACCAAATAAAAGGAAAACTCTCCAAGTTTCCGTACTATGATGCGCAAGCGTGTGCGCACACAGGTGATGACGCAACACCACGAACTGTGCAGCAGCGGATATGCTTCATAAGATCGACAATGATGAACAATTTCTGCAGAAGATTGTGTTTAGCGATGAGGCGACATTCCATATCTGTGGACATGTTCATCGCCATAACGTCCGAATATGGGCGGCTGAAAATCCTCGTGCCTACGTTGAGTACGAACGTAACACCCCTAAAGTGAACGTGTGGTGTGGCCTGATGCATGATAAAGTGATAGGCCCATTTTTCTTTGCGGAGCAGACTGTGACGGCAAACAACTACCTTGATATGTTGGAAATGTATGCAGTGCCACAATTTCCAGAAGGTGTCATCTTTCAACATGACGGCGTGCCTCCACACTATGCCAACATTGTTTGAGAGTTTCTGGATACAACAATCCCCCAGCTGTGGCCACCACGATCCCCAGATCTGATGCCCTTACTTTTACTTGTGGGGTTATGTGGAGCAACATGTATACAGTGAACATATCAACAACATTAATAATTTAAAACAGAGAATCACAGACGTTATTCACTCTGTTACACCAGACATCCTTAACCGTGTGTGGAAAGAACTTGAGTATCGTTTAGATGTGTGTTGGGCAACAAATGGAGGCCATATCGAACTGCACTGAATAGGTAAGAAACTTGGAGAGTTTTCCTTTTATTTGGTGAAGATTTCACATTTCTATCTTGTTTTGTTGCTTTCCTGTGACCGGTCAAAAGTGCACCATGACTTTACGGACACACTGTATTAAGGAGGAAATAAAAGCAAGAATTGCAGCTTGTAATCGAAGTTATTTCTCACTCTTAACAGTTTTCAAATCTCACAGCCTGAGCAGAAATTTGAAAATCAAAGTATATCAGGTAGTGGTAAAGCTAGTGGTGACATATGGAGCAGAGACATGGACTTTGGCGCAAACAGATGAAGAACTTTTGCAAAGATTGGAAACAAGGATACTGAGGAAAATATACTGACCAGTAAATGAGAATGGACAGTGGCGAATAAGGAGAAACGATGAAATTAGAGCACTAAAAAAACAGATATAGTTTCAGATATAAGAAGCATGAGACTGAGGTGGCTAGGACATGTGGAAAGAATGCCTGAAGACAGAGCGGTTAAGAAGGTCTAGAAAGGGAGAAGATTAAGAGGAAGGTCAAGGAAAAGATGGTTGGAGGATGTTGAGGAGGACCTTAGGAGGATGGGAGTAAGATGGTGGAGAAGTCTAGCAGAAGACAGAAAAAAATAGCTATCATTGTGAAAGAGGCCAAGGCCCTTTAGAGGCTGTAGCAGCCAAGGAGTAAGTAAGTAAGTGTTCCTAATTTGATAGTTTTTTCCTCCACGAAATTTCTGGTACACAATAGTAAAATTGAGTCTATCACATCCATCATGAAGATGGGTGAATATTTGATCAACTATTTTATGTAACACACATATCCCTAACCATAAATTTTATTTCCTTGGATAGGAAATAACAATTGGGTTAGTGCTTTTTAAGTCCATTTTATGCACAGTAAGGCTAATCGGGACTGTACCTACAGTTTAAAGTGGGATCCGAACCACTATGTGCCTCCACTGAGAATCAAACTTTGGACCCCTTGATTACAAGGTGACGACGCTACTACCACTATGACATCGGGGAGGCCTTACTATAATTGCAAATTATATAAACAAGGCATTTATAGAAAACACAACAGCAGGATAAATATGTGGCATTTATTATATATTTACAAGATGCCATGACATATAATACAAAATAATACAATACTTAACACAATAAGTGTAAGTTTATATGTATAATATAATCAACAAATTAAAAAAATACCAAAGCACACAAAAATGCAATTTTCCTATATTCTACATGATGCTCAAAATCCACATTCCAAAACCACCTAGCTCAATCGTACTTTACAAAAAAATAATCTTGGAAGGGATCTACAAATACAAAAAAACACTAAAATCATAGAACAATATACAATTCTTTGGGAGGACGTAAAATTATTGTCTTTTTATACTCAACAACATACCTATAAATATTTTTTTAAACAAATTATGCCATTGTAAATGCCTAAAAATTAAAAAAAATTAGAATTAACACTAAACGCTGAACATTTCTTGACAACCAACCAGGGAAAGAGCTTCTGTAGTAGTTATATCTCATACTTCACTTTCACACACAGCATAAATGTTATATTTCTTAAATATATAGGCCATTCGGAAAGTAACGTTTGCACATACAGCCCGTGCAACTGTTTCGTTGCAGCCGGTCATTTGTTCGCTGTGTTCAGTGTGGTGTAGTTGTCTGGTGCAGTTGGTGTCACCGATATGTTCACATGGTGAGTGCAACAAGATTGCAAATCCCTCCGAATGTTAGGTGCGTGGCATGATTAGTTTTTTTGCAGGCAGAAAACGTTAGACCCCGTGATATTCATCTGAGACTTGTTGCAACCTATGGCAAAGGTTTTATGAACATGGCAAGTCTCTGGAAATTGTGCCGAATGTCTAAGAATGGGCAAACAGGTGTTCATGATGTGGAGCAATCAGGGTGACACTGTATGTCATCACGGATACAATGAAACAAAAGGTGGACCACATCATTCAAGAGAAGCAAAGTAGCTTTGGACTTCTACTTTTTTTTCTGAAGATGAAGGAGCACCTTGCGAGTATATGCTTTGCAGGTGATGAACTGCAGGTTGCTGTTATGGACTGCTTGAATCGCCAGGCGGCAACATGGTACGGGGAGGGGATAATTAAACTGGTGTCAAGGTACAATCAAGTGCTTCAATGTCAAAGGCAACTATGTGGATAAGTAGTTAAAAGTATGTTCTGTTTCAGCTATATTATTAATAAATATCTTTGTATGATGACTGTTCTTTACTTTCCGAATGACCTTCGTAAATACATGTATTTAAAAGGCTACTCATTACATATACCTAATGTAAATAAGAATGCATTTTAAAGAATGACAATCAATTTACCAAAATGTAGGTACATTTTCTATATTTATTCCTACACAGAGCTTAAAAATAGGCACAATCTTCTTCTTGAGAGCATATCCATTCACTAAACAGCATTAATTTTTAAACTATTCATATTTCAATCTGAAATTAACAAAGCACACTAAAACTAAGTATATGTGTGTGTGTGTATATATATACACACACACAAAGACCTTTCTATTTACAGATAAAATTTTCCATTTGTGATAGACTTTAATGTAAAAACAACAACACTAACAATTTATTTAGGCTGTCTGTGCACACACTCACAGATAATATTTGAACATACCAGAGTTGTGTGCCAAAGATCAATATGATTGGTAACCAAGCTGCGACCATTATTCATTCTGGTTTAACAGATACAGAAGGTTGATCCGTCTATATGTGTCCGATTTTAAACCTTCAGCCCTGCTCACAGAATCGACCGATCTGAATGATTCAAACAGCAGGAGAAAGGCTAAGGCCTCTAGTATTGCGCCAAGTTCGTGTGTGTGTGGTGTGTGCATCATGGCTCCCAAGGTGAACCGATTTTGGGAAGGCTACGTCGTAGCACTTTTCCACCGCAAGTTTTCCGTGACACAGATTCAAAAACAGTGCGGGGAAGATGGATGTGCATTGGGGTTAAAGACCATCAAGAACATAATTAATCGACATAAACACCACGATGTTCCAGCACTTCGTTCACCCACAAAGGGGAGTAGAAAGCGACCGTGTACTGCGGTGACTCCATCTTTAGCTCGGAAGTTGCGCCGAATGGCCCTACAGGTAAACCATCCTACGCAACGTGTGATGGCAAGACGAGTGCACGTGGCACAGTCTACTGTGAACCGCAACCTACGTGGCAAATTAAAGCTCCGGATGGTGTTTAAAAGTCGTGGACACTTCCTCACTGCGGCCCATCAGAGGGAGAGAAAGACTCACTGCAGGCACCTCTACGAACGCCATATATCCGGGGAAAAGTGGAAGTTTGTTGCCACACTCGATGGAGCATGGACTTATCTATCCGATTGTGGCAAAATTCGAGCCGTAACGTACACCCCACGAGGCGCAAAAACCCGTCCTGACTTCATCCGTCGGTGCAAAGCAAGTTTCGCGAAGGGATTTCTGGTTGTCGCGGAATACTTCTATGACGGCAAGTTAACGATTCGGCTGGTGCATAAAAACTGCGAAATCAACTCCGCATTTTATCAGCAACATATCCTCACACCAATTTATACAGACGATCTGCCCCGTTTGTATGGAAATGCAATAAATCAGGTCTGTGTGCATATGGATAAGGCCTCATCAGATACATCTCGTTCTACACAGAGATTTCTGCAACAAATGGCGGCAGACACCGGCATCCAAGCTATTCCCTTCCAGGACATACCGGTTAAGTCACCTGATGCCAGTTCCATGGATTTTTGCGGGTTTGGCCTATAGAAAAGGGCACTTGCATCTCGTCGTGTCACCACTGTCCGTGGCCTCTGGAAAGCCTGCCAGGAGGAGTGGCTCAAGATTCCCGTTCTTGTACTTCAACGGAGCCTCCTACAATGGAAGTTACGGTGCAGGGCTACTGCCAGGACCCATGGTGCTCACATCGAGGGCAACCGCTGGTGGTCCCGTGGTTTTTCCTAAAGTAGGTGAGACGTCAAAATCGGACACATATAGACGGATCAACCTTCTGTATAAGTAAGAGCTTTGTTCGAACTGATTACTACTACAGAACCAAGAAATAAAGCGTGATTTATTTTAGGGCCTTTTTATGCACAGATCGGTTAAGATGAATTGGACCTGCTGTTTAAAATGGATTATCACTGAAATGTGACCACCCTGGAAATTGAACTAGGAGAATAAACAAATAGTTTAAAGAATGATTCTGAAGCAATTCAAAACAAATCTTACATTTTGAGAAGAAAAACAATAATAGTCAAACTGATTGACAGGAAGTCGGAAGTTTGTGTTTTTATAAATTCTGGTTTAAAGAAATTAAAAACATGGTAGTAGTTCATTAATTTAGTAAAAAAAAAAAAGGCCTGTGATAAAAGGATTTTTTAGTGGCTAGGATATTTTTTAAACTGTAGGTCCAGTCCTGATAAGTCTATTGTGTATATAGTGGACTTCAAATTTAAGTGATGTAATGAAAATACATTTATAGAAATAATAGTCCAGAGATGAGAAAACTACATACAAATCCTTTGACATTAAATTAACTACACCGGCGGTTCTGTGTGAGGGTCTGTGGACCCTCTCACGGGGTGTGTGTTCATTTAATTTTTCCTTCCTTAAATGGTGAAAACCAGTGATGAAACACTAGAAATAAATATGTATGATGTAAATGCCGGGCTTTAAACTTTGAGTTAATTCTTGGTGGTTGGCGAGAGCGAGTGATCTCTGGAGGTCTGCGCTCTAGGAAATTTCAAGAATCGCTGAACTACAGGACAGGACCAGGAATTCGTAACAATGCTGACACTAATAGAAATCAGTATGTGCACAAGCAGCCTAAGATTGACATGAGAAACTTCCTTGTATTGTCTATATAAGAGCACTCGGGAATATTCATAAATATAAACTCTGTTACAGCAATTTAAAAATAAAAATAGATATCAGTCCCTTGTATATGAACTGGACAAACGCTTACATTAGAAATGCAGAATGTAACTCATCTGATAGTTTTCTTTAGCTTTGAGTAGTATTTCGGTTTCGTTCATACTTTCACCCTAAAACCCAACAGGGCAAAGAATAAACTTCATGAAACCCAGACTTTTCGCCTCCAATTGTGGGAGTTTCAAGGGGGAAAAAGCAGTGTTGCTACATGCCTGATTTTTGTCCAGTCGTACTAGACACCTTTTCCTCTCAGCCTTCGCTTGCATTTCAGGGATACCCACTCACTTGCTACGTGGTGGCAACTATTAGGCTTCGCCATGCTTGGCCTTGTTGAGGGTGCTGTTCGTTTGGAAAATTACTCAACGAAAAACTTGGCAATGCAGAATACCAAGAGAATTTCCCCTCACCACGACTGGACAAAGCTGATTGGTTCAGCGGTTCATGTGACCCTCCCTGACTTTCAATGGAAAAGACAAAAATAGAATTTTCAAGTTTGTTCTTTCACCGAACAGGCTTTAGTATCGGTATTGACCAATACCAGTGGGATGGGTATAAGAGTACTGGTTCAAATTTAATCACAGATACCGGTTGACACTTTTGCAGAGACTGTGAATCTCATTGGCTCTAACAAACATGTGCCATTGTCACAGAATTTAAATATTTTATTTTGGCAACAGCACTGTCGGGAAAAATTGATTTTGTGATTAAAAAATTATCTTGTACAAAACTTTAACATTTATGTACTTTTAAACTGTTTCAATTTCCAATATCGGCATCAATATCGATGGGAATTGGCAACATTGGATCAAAGTGGTATTGATTCATGTCTATATTGAATAATAAAAAGAGACTAATTAATAATACTGCATAAATTACTCAGTACATCTAATTCAATGATCATACATGGACTCTTGGTTTTTTAACATTTATTTATTGTATTGAAAATGAAATTGAATGCCACATATTTTTAAATTCGCATAATATGTATTGGTCAACTATAAATTGAAGTGCAGTGGGTGCCCTCTTAAACGACCTCGGTTGAACCAGTTGTTGGTTTAACTGACCGCTCAGTTGAGGAAGTCGCTCACATGGCACCTATCGGGATGTGTTTGTCTCTAGCTTCCAGTATTTTGTTAAATTCTCTACTCAGTTGAGCAGTGGACATATTGTTCTGAGGACATTATTATTGTTTTGTGCACGCAGTGTGCTATACCATTTATGGTTATTTTTACTGTTACTGAACAGTAATTTTTGTTGGCAAAAAGAAAACAATGTAGTGACGATGGCACAAAAATTAAACTCTCTAGAACGTTTAGACAAAGGCGAACCAGTGAAACGTATCTGTGACGAACTCCAATGTATTGATGTTTACTGTATTCCATTCCGTATAACTGGCCAAGGGTCTGGTCTCATGATGGCCGGTTAAGAGATCGCCCACTGGAGTGTTTCTTGCTTTACATCAGCACTAAATATTTCTGGCTTGAATTTACAATCTTCTTCTTGTTATTAAATTAGTTGTAACAGAGTGTATATTCATTGTTCTTTTCTAATGGAAAATACAACTCTACCAAGAAGAGAATACCCTCTGATGCTGTAGAATTTTCAACCCTAAGCGAGTGGAATGAGCATGGGTGATGCAAGGAGTTGCTTGCCATGTAATCCTGTCCCCGCATTGCCAAAATTTGTGGCATTCATCACATCACCACCTTCATTCAGTGTCAAGTGTTTTTCTCATGAATGAGAAACCCTTACCCAGTGAAACCAGATGCAATATTTGGCATAATTGAATTTTTTAACAATGAAGCAAGCTACAAGCAAGAGCACATATTTTTGCCTGTGGTGACAGCAAAAGGAGTAAACAAAATGACTCAACTTTCGTTTTCAAGTTTGTCACAGTTTCTCTTCTTGGTATGACTGTACATATGTAGATTCCACAGTCTAAATGCAATTCTACTGGCCATCTTGACATGCTATTGATGGATATTAATTTTTCTCCATCCTAAAAGACAATCTTGTAAGAATACAAACTATCCTTCACATAACTAAATCTGACACTGTCACAGCAAACAGATATACACAACTGAAAGAATATAAATTTCAGAAAAAAATGTACAGAACGTTCTTGGAAACTAATAGCTGTGTATTCTTATACAATTATACTGTGTGTCCAATTGCTTGCAAGGCCGAGAGATCGGGAGAAGTGTGGCGGATGGTGCTAGTGGAGATGCAGACATTTTTGACCAGTAATGTTCCACTTAAGTTGACCCTCGAAAGCGTTTTGCTTCCCTCGGAATCGTTTGGAGGTTTCAAATATGCAACACTGTATCAAGATTACGTTGCAGACTAAACCGTTAAAAGTCAATGGTTTTTGTGAGCATTGTTTGCAATCTGAAAGAGAGCTCGAGTTGTTCTTTCCTTTGCGACTCCAGGTGCCCTGGACAGAGCTGCGAATGGAGTGAGGAACACACCTTGAAACAAGAGCATGTTAATTTCGTACTGTGTGAAAGAGTGTGGGTTTTGGTTACTTGCTGTGCTACTTCTTTGTGTAATTGCAGTGGGTGTGTGTGTTGTGTGTAAGTGAGGCAATTGAAATGCCAGCTGCAAAGTTCACATTAGAACAAAGAATTTTTTTGTATGACACTTACGTGAAAACAGACTCGTGTCGAGACGTGTGTAGACAATTTGCACAGAAATTCCCTGACGTTTCACCTCCAGGTCGAGAGACTGTTAGACATCTTATCCTTAAATTACGAGAAACTGGATCGTTAAATTTTAGAACCCCTAAGCAAAAACGACTGATTCCAACCGAACAAAAACTAGACAAAATTGGGGCAGCGTTAGAATGCTCTCCAAACAATCTTAAATTTCATGAAACAATGCCAGGAATGTATGAATGTAGGTGGACATCACTTTGAACAACTCTTATAACACAGGTTACTGCTAGTGTTGCAATATTAATATAAATATCTGCATGCTAAAGACATGTCCATATAAATAAGCGGGACGTTACTGGTTGAAAATGTTGGCATCAACGCTAGCGCCACTTGCCACACTTCTCCCGATCTCTCGGCCTCGCAAGGAATTTGATGCACTGTATAATTATTCCAACTGTCTTTTGCCCCCCTCCCCCACAAGAATTATATTCGCATATTCATTTCAGTGAGTCATTGTCACCATTCACAAAAATGAGTCACTAAAATTAACAAGTGAATAAACTAAAGTTTTTTTTTTTTTTTTTTTTTTGCAAAAGACACATGCAATTATTATATTATTGTGTAAGAATAGATTTAAACCATATATATGAATTTAAACATAATAATTTTTCGTATCTCCTAGCTATTGTGCAAACTCCAGATTAACTTGAAGTTAATATGCAAAAAAAAATTTTGAGCCACTGAGTGAAAACAATAGTCCACTTTCAAACATTTAGATATATCACTTACTACTCTATAACCAATTTACAGAATAACAATATTAATAATCAGTATATTAAGTTTTAGTTATCTGCTTGTCGAAATGTAACTCTTTGTTTCATATTTTACTTTGATTATGTGTAGCTCCAAGTCAGCTGAAATAGGTCGACAACTTAAATTATGCTATGAAAGTTTATTTTTTGTGCATTGCATTGTGCATCATGTTCACAAGTGTTCATATTTTGACAAAATTATAAATTAAATACTCTCATTTTGTTCAAAATTCATTTCTGAATAATTTGCACAGTTAAAAATACATTTTTATTTAGGCCTTCACTGTAAATTTATTGTCAGAGCCTGATTGTTCATAAATCCCAACACTAGTAAAAATTTAAAAATATAAATAAATGGATAATCAATTTACCATGCACAGCATTCCTTTTGGGGAGATTTCATTCACCAGTTCTCTTGTGGAACATTTATATAAATTTGATTCAATTCAATTTGATAATTATGAATTACATAATACTCCTTGTAACTAGCTGATATGGATGCAAATTACATGTAAAAAAAATATTGAGTTGTATGAATAAAAACAATAAATTCAATTTTGCAGAATTAATTAAACTCTTACAATGAACTGCACAATTTATTTCATTCATAATAATATGATTAGGTCATTGATAATCTTTTGAACAAGGATAGATGACTTTCTGATAGTGGCACTGTATTTTTTAAAATTATAAATATATATTTATCATAAGCAACATTGGGCTCCTAATTTATATAACGCAAAGCTCAAATTCATATTTAAAACTGTCTGAATCATATTGGAATAATGAAATTTTCTACGATGAACAAGTAGGATACAATACCTAGAACCAATAAAAATATATGAAGTGTGGTTCATTTTTATGAATATAATTATGTTCATACTTTGTCTACGAGCCGTGGTAGTTCAGTCATTAGGGCATCATCGAGACCCGGGCTCGATCCCCAGCAGGGGAGAACTGGGAATTTTTCCACCTGTTCAGAGGCTCCGGCGCCCACCCAGATTCATATAAAGTGGGTACCTGGAGGAAACTCCGGGGGGGAAGGGGGGGGGGGGAACGGCCAGGGGTGTGGTGCTGATCACATCACCCCCACCTTTGGCCGTGATCAAGAATGTGTGGGGCCCTAATCTCACACCCCCTGTACATCTTCATGGTGTGGGGCATAGCACAGGGGAGCACTTTACTTTTTTTACTTTACATACTTTGACTCCTGAGTACACAGTTCTCAGTGTTACGAAAACACAAACTATACCTCCATGGCACAACAGACCTTTTGAGGACCTGAATCTACTTTTCACCAGATGATGTGTGGTCATCACATCAAGTCCTGTAACTGCTCTTCCTTTTGTGACCAGAGTCATTACTTTTTGTTCTCCAGGCAAAATCACAAACCATTCAGATAGGCGAGAGCTCTTAAGGAGACATACACAGTAAACTAAGCAGTGACAAGGAAGTTGAACAAATTCACTAGGCCTCTATCTTTCGTTATAATACCCCTTCACTAACATCCATTGAATAATATTGCAGAGCGGATGGAACTGTATAGGTTTTTTTCACCAAAGGGTAAAAGTAATTGACTGGTACTAGTTCATTTTTATCTTTGAACTTACCTTTCACACAAATCTCTCTATTAACCACACATTTGCACAATCAACAATAAATGTCCAACAATTATATAATTGTACCACTGAAATTATAACTGAAAACTTGAAAAGTAGCAAAAAAGAAGCTTTTCACTTTAGTTTACACGACTGGCACAGTTCCTCCATCTAAAAGCACACAATATTTATTGTACATGTACAAAACATTCATTCTTGAGTTGTAACCATGAAGTACACAGCACACGCACACAAATTGGTTCAACAATTTAATAACATATTGACAATTGCTAACAACATTTACATACATATATATATATATATATATTCCTCTGTAAAAAATAAATCTTCAACATAAAAAAAAACTCTTTTCAAGAATTTATATTCACAAAAAACCATCACAGTTCATTCTATTTACACGCTATAATACAAGTTGAAATGGCAGATTACCTGGTACGCTATAACAAAAGCTATGCCTTTTGTATTTCTGCACTTGACTTCTTGCCTAGATCTTTACCTTGTTGTAAAGACAAGAAAGGAGATCACACTAAATGTGTATGTTTACTCGATTGTGATGAGCAGATCGTCTCCTTCAAGCTTCATTCCCACGGCAATGTCCACGGATTTCACGACTCCAGAGACGGGAGACTGCACTACCATTTCCATCTTCATCGCCGACATCACAACGAGAGGTGCTCCCTTCTCTACCTTATCTCCCGGCTTCACTCGAATTTCAATCACTTCTCCTGGCATTGGAGCTCCGACGGAACCCTTCACACCCTTTTGTGCCTTGGGATGCACGTGCAGCTCCTAGAAAAATTGTGTGTGTTATCTTACATGATGCATTGCTTTCCAAAATTTAGTACTTCTACTGGAGCTAAGCCGATAACTCCTTGAACAGATACCATAACAATTAAAAAAATGTTGTTCAAAATATCAAATAAATGATCAGTAGAGCCTGGATTTTAGGCAAAATGCCTATTCGTTTCCGATGCTGGTAGAAAAAAAATGAACACAAAAGTACACCGATCCGAAGGTTCTTAACATTCTGAACAATACTTTATGTTGCCTTTTTTTGCCTATTTCACTTTACGCTGCCTTTTTCAAACATTTTTGCCTCTTTTGTCATTCCGACAAGGCATTTTTTAAAATGTTATTGAAATAATTATTTGTAAATACATTTTTAAAGATTTAAGAAGAATTTAAGTCCTTCTCTTCAATTTATAATGCCTCTTCTTCAATTTTCACTGCCTCTTTCTGGAACTTGACTGCCTTTTTTTCAATTTTTCGTTGCCTTTTTGTCTGCCATTTTTAATACATTTCAGTGCCTGAACATCCGGGCTCTATCTATCAGTATCTGCCAATCATAGGGATATCGGTGTATCAGTTTATCAGTAAAACTACAGATTATTTTACCGATCTGACATATCTATGAATGTCTTAAAATTTAATGCAATATTGTGCCATTTTGTTATAATTTTCATGGACATAAACATATAATCTCTAACCCACATTTTTTTTTTAAAGTAAATGTCTAAATAGACAGCTTCTCTTTCATTGCAAAAGTTTGGTTTATCTGGTAACATACATTTATTAAGGAGGCCAGTGAACCCATTTGGAATTTTACATCGGATCAGTAGAATATCTGTTATCGGTATCAGTACTTTATCGGTAACGGCTAAAATTTCATATCAGCCCATCCCTAATATTGATTATTTGATTAATATCAGTGGGTGAATATTTCATTCCAATTATAAGTATGAATTTACCAGAGTTTTGCCCCAAATATTCAAGAATGACATGAATATTAAAAATACCTGTTGTGTGATCACAAAATCTAGTTTTTCACACAATATTGGTGCAAAATAAATGAAAACTTAAAATGTTGCATAATGTCTAGGATAGACTCCAAAGAAATGGCATGTGGCATTTTTACAGAACCCATGAAATACAGATACCAACTGCTGGAAAAGTATCGGCCAGTCTTGGTTAAAAAATCCAACCAACACTTTCATATAGTGGTACCACTGCCCTATTTCCTTTCTATACTTTTCTATTTTTACATGGCTTTTCTGCCTCTTTACGCTAATCACAATGATAAACTATGATTAAATGATGTAAAAGGGATTTGTACACACTACAATGAGGATGAATAATGAATCAAACAAAGGAACAAATACATTGAAACACCAATTAGAACACAGGTTTTGCAGCACTTTAGTGAAACCTCTATTTCATGTTTTTCAGGAGACCACACTAAAAAAAATTGCTGAAAATATAAAATCCGGGAAAATTTTGTAACATTTTGTTATGTTGGCACTATCAAGATTGAATTTGTAATGCAGAAAAATGTAAAATCTGGGAAAGTTGATCAATTAATTGGGTTTATTTTACTTCGCATGAGGATGATTGATTACACGATGAAGGGACACTCACATAAAGAACACCCATGCCCAGGTTCGAACCTGGGACACCTGGCATCGTAGCACACTGTGCTAATTACTCTGCCACAGACGACGGCAAACTCCGGGATTGTAAAGTCGGGATTCCACCGAATCGCACCTGCCTGGAGACTAGCATTTTTTATCTTCCTCCCACTCATTCTTTTAACCTGCTTCAAAACTTTATTTCTGAGCAGACTGAAACATCAAACTTGTGACTTAATAACTGCTCCAGGAACATTTCCCATTGCTATTTTATCATGAAACTCTCATCAGTATCAACAAATAACATTTATAATAGGGTAAAATTAAGATATATCAATTGTGGTCTGACATATAAACACATTAAGTTGGTATTATGTAAATTGTTTCCATCCACTGCATTATAAGTTTTCATTTTTAGTAGATCTGAGTACTGATTTTGTATCAGTTTCTTCTGATTGTGCATAAAAACACATAAATGAACAGCTTGATCAAGAATATGAATATCAAATCAATTTGCTAATTCATGTGCTTTCAAATCAACAATTTCATATTTATAGCTTTCATAGTTCAGAGATATCGCAGCATTAAAAATGTATTGATTGTTGACACTTGCTTGGCTCACACAGATAGACAGATGGGAAATTCAAGATAATTTATTTCACATTTAATTAGCATTTGCTAGGTTTTCAATTGTAGAATTATTAGGGGCATGCATATTTCGTTTTTGACAAAAACATGAAATGTGAAATAACACATTTAATGTTAATTTTTAATGTTTCTGAAACGTGTGAGGTGCATTTTACTACCCTGTTTTGTCACGAAATGAAGCGAAACGAACTGCAAAATGCAAAATACTCTTATACACGAAATTTAGAGTGTATTTACCAACGCAACACTTACTGAAGTTTAACTTATTCTGCGAATTATGCAATTCATGGAAAATTGATTAATTCTGCTGTAAATATTTGAGAAGCAAGAATGGACCGACCCCCTATGTACAGGAATAAGCTTAATACTCTGGTAACTACATAAATGTAGTATTAGAACGGTTATGTTTATAATTGTAATAAGTGCAGCTTTTAAATCAAATTTTGGATTATATTCACAATTTTAAAACCAACATGTCATTTTATATACTGCTTTTGATCTGTTTTCTCACCTCTATAACACCAAAATTTTATTTTATTTATCGAAATTGACTGTTTTCGTACCGAAATTTTGGTTTTTTATTTACCAAAAATATATGCCTCTAAGAATTATAAATTTTGACACTTTGCTAGTTTTGATCACTTTTGATTGATTTTTAATGTCTCACAGGCAGACAGGCTCATCAAGTGGTTTGTATACTGTGTTGAGCTATTACTTAAAGCATCAATCAATCTAACAAATTTCTTTATAGCTCCGATAGTTTTAGAGATACATACCAACAACTAGCATGGAGATACTGAAAGTTGACACAAGCATTGCACGACAACACTTGTTTTCAATGGTAAGACTATTTAGCCTTGTTTCCATGTGTAATATAACGCTCAAAATGCTGACCGAAGCAGATTTTATTGTAAAATTTAAATGTTCTTTAGTTTGGTTCAGAGTCTGAGCAAGACCTTGCTATAAGGTTGAAACGTCACATTTATAGTGTTTTATTTTATATTATATTATATTTATATTATTTTATATTGGTCAGCAATTTCAGTGTTTTACTTGCTTTCAGCTATTACTGATTAACATTATAAAGTTGTTTACAAGTTTTATAAGTTTTCAGATAAATTGGAACATGCCTCTCTTTGAAGATGTCAGGATAAAAATGTTTGATTTGGTTTTTAATTTTATTTTAGCATCCCTTTTGTGCCACTTCTGGCTAATAATGATGAAAAGAATGAGTGAAGATATGATGATACTGAGAACACATGACCAGGCCGAGATTCAAACCTGGGACCCCCATGCTGTGAAAACACTTCCGACAATAAAAAGGAAAGGTACATTATCTCGCAAACAGCCGAGATAATTTTCTAAATAACAAAGGATGTTTTAGCAAAAACTAATCCCTTAATACAGAGATATACAAATTGAAACATTTAATGTGTTATTAGGACTATTTTCACACTTACCTTCATAGCTTCTTTGTCCTTGATTAAGACAGACCTCAACTGGCCATTCATTTCAAAGAAAACCTCCCTCTCACCATTCTTGGTCAAGTCCTCAGACATAGCAAGAGCCTTAACACCAAGGGTCTTCCCCCTCTCAATGGTCACCTGGGAGAATGAATTTCAAAATAAATATAGTTGCATAAGTGCCGACTACAGAACAACATATTCATTTGCAAACTCCTAAAAAAATGTATTTGTTTGGTATGCTCCGTAATAATTTAGAATGTGCAGGTTCGTTATTAACTCTTAATTCTTAGTTCCTACATTAACAAAATTTATGTCAAACTACAGTATGTTCATAACATACACTATGCAACTAAGACAGTTGACACTGTAAAAACAGAAACATTGTACGTAATTAGCTTTATTTATCTCTATAGTAAAATACTTTTGGTGGAAAATGTCTTCATGAACACTGCATGCTCTTTTTCACTGAACATTTTCTGTAAAAGTTATATATTATGGGATATATTTTATTAATTGCATTAAAAACAAATTACGTGGCAGGATAATCATATCTGACTTACTTTGAATCAAGCATGTTCAAAAGCAGAGCACAAATAAAAATAAAAATTGAATGCATTTCCTTTCTCTACCAAGCTTCAGGTACACTTCCCTTAGGACAAAGTGTGTTATGGCTCAGAAAATGTTTTCTATTGCACAGCGTATATTTATTTATGATTCATATGTCTTAACTCAATCAGAATGTGAAGTTCAAAGGTGATTTGAAACAAGATTCCCGGGTGTAAAAGTTCCATATCATCAAACAATCCACTCTGTATCTCTGGGGTAGATTAAAAAATGCAATATATAAGTCACATCAACACACCCTGGAAGACCTGAAACTTAACATCCGCCAGAAATTACAAACATTAATCAACGGGAACTGCAGCGAGTTATGAGTAACTTCATCAAGAGGTGTCAAATATGTGTGGACAAAGAAGGCGGCCAGTTTCAGCACCTTCTTTCATAAATTGTTAAGTAAATAAATCACTCGTGTTACAGAAACTTGCATGCTTGATTCACTGACAGTCTACAGTGCCGACATACGGCCTTGAGCGCTTCCCTTGCCGATAATGCAAACACACATTGCTCTGTATAATGGTGAAAAAATTAAGCATTAAAACATGTTAGTGCACCACTGAAAGTTACATCAAATGTGTTTAATTTAATTTAAATGACTTACCTCAAATTCTTCACCAACTTTTGGACCAACAAGGAATATCCTAGTGTCAAGCTTGTCTACTGGACCATATTTGTGACGGAACTCAAAGAACTCGTCTGCCACTTTCGGGTATAAGGCATAACTGACAACGCTTTTGTCGTCCACGTCGAGATCTGCATGTTTCTCTGTGAGATCCTTTCTAATTTTCTCCAAATCCATCGGAGGCATGGTTTCACCTGGTCGTCCATCAATGCGAGGCATATCCTTAAGTACCTGCAATATTAAATGCATAATTACACGTAAAATAATGAATAATTACAAATATAATAAAAATAGTTTTTGATGCAATCTAATGGCATGCACTATTATGGATAGAGTGATACTGATATAAAATTGCAAATATCTCTTCAAGAAAATGAATGATTCATTAACTTCCTTAATTAATGTGTGTAAGCAGGTAAATACCATGGGTTTAGACTTCTACTTGCAAAAATAGGATGAATTATGTCTACAAAATTATAAAAATAATAATTTTGCACTAAGTTGCATGGATACAGAGCACCATGGAATCTGTCCATCCCTATGGGCTTCTTCAGGCAAGACTAGTACAAACTGGAAATATGTAATTCCCCAGCTTGGCACGGTCATATTACCATGTGATTGACAGAACCAGTTTCAATAGTTACCAGCATTTTAAAAAGGTGGTCGATTAAATTCCCCCAGCATTTTAAAAAGGTGGTCGATTAAATTCCCCTGGCATTAAAAGTCCCTAGGTGGCTATTGAAATGCCTTTGCTAGAGCTGTGCATAAATGTGATGATAAAGGATTTTAAGGTGCAAAATTATGGTCAAGAAAGGGGAAAAATAAAAGGTTCTGAAAATGTTTTCAAAAAGGTGTAAAAAAAAAGAAAAGGTGATGATAAAATGCCTTTATTTAATGCTCTCTTTTTCTGCGCCTTCTGTATATAATGCGCGCGGACCGCGTAGAGAACTGTGGTTCTGCCGAATGGGTTTTGTAGAAGTTTGTGTTTTCTCTCGCGGGTTTTGCTACATTATCTTGGGAACTATTTGGGCTGCAATGATTATATTATACCATTTTATAGCTCTCGTTCTGCTCTACAAAGTGAGACTATAAGATTTTATATAGCTGCTCAAGAAGAGTGAAAAATAATTTATTTTTCTGTCAAATTTTTTGAAAAAACATGAAAAAAAAGGGAAGGAAAATGGGTGTTGAAGCATCAAAGAGGGAGTAAAAAGGAGATAAATGTGCTAATCTCACGAAAAGGTGCAACGAAGTGTGTTCATTTTACTTGATTTCATGTCCTAATCTCAAACGATCAGTATGAATACAGCTATACTTTTGAAAAGATGCTGCATCTTCAAATCCATTCCATAGTCATTAATAGAGTGCGGATCAATATGCACTAAAAAGTGGAAAATATGCATGCATCTATGCACTAAAAACAAGTAAAATATGCACTCAAATATGCAAATTATGCACTAAAGGAAAAATATAGACATAAAAAACATTCCTTGAAATACATTTATTTTTTAAAGTACTACACACACATAGTGACCATTGAAGGTAAAGACGAAGTAACAACAGCTTCCATGTCAAGTAAGGTTGCAAAATCTTGTATTAAATTGAATTTACTATTTCCAGTTGTTAAACACAATATAACGAAATTTGTTAAGTAGTTTTGAATATATGTAAATTGCAGTGCACCACAATTGGTAAGAGTGAAATTTTTCCGTTTATCAGTTAGTATATCCTTCTATGAAGAAAAGGTGCACTCCACACTACAACTTGTCACTGGACAATATTTCAATGCAGCTATGTCCTCTGGCGTGAGACCTTGTAATAGTTCTGTTGATTCACCTTGTAGCACAGCTTTCACTCTGCACAAAAAATTCAAACCTGGGTTCTTTAAAAACACTTTATCTGTCTTTTCTGCAATAATTCTCCCCACTGATGTTGGAACGGATACAATTTCTTTCTCGACATTTTCCCAAAGAGTGAGAGCAGAACACACAGACATTCCTTCTGTCTCCAGTTGCGTCACAATCGAAGGGAAACATTAACCAAGTAAACAAATATATTTTAAAAAAAACTATCAATTTCATGATTTTTTCACGTAACACGCATTTATATGCACTTACGCAGTAAATATGCACAAATGCCTTAAACATGCATTTATATGCACTTTAAAATGGCCCCTACTTCAGTTCGGAATGCTCTGAAACAACTTTAGAACCCGGTTGCATATTAATTAGAGGACCGCAATAAAATATGCAAATATGCAAAATCCGCACTCTAGTCATTAATAATGACTGTTACCAAGGCCATCCATAGAATTTCTTACACAGAGGGTTATTAAGGCATTTTCCTTACTAACACTGTATGGAATTTAAATTCTAGTGTTGATGTGAAAGACCCAAATAACAATCTAGTAGTTAGGTCTGTTTCACTATCAGTCTCCAACAGTAACAAAATGTGTACAATGAAACTACATGCACAAAATATGAAAGTTCTGTTTCCAGCAGAGAGCTACAGCCCTTTGCACACGTTTCTCGATGCCCGAGAATCTTACCTTTGACCTAAAGGGTTCTGGAAAACCTCCGTATGGCTCTCCAATTTGACCCTGAAGGAACTCTACAACAGATTTTGGGAAACTAAGTTCTTCTGCACGTTCCTCAACATCTTTCGCGGACAGTTTATTTTGCACCATGAACTGGGCCAAGTCTCCAACTACTTTCGATGATGGCGTTACCTTCAGGGGAAAAAAAGAGTAAGTTAGCATGTATACAATACACAGAGAGAAGTTGTGTTCACAATGAGATGAGATATGACTAACCATACTGGTTTGTCCAGTTCCGTTGCAATTTTAATATGCTGAGTATTGTGAGCAGGATCACCTTCACTAAGGTTTCGAATTTTTCTACTTTTGTAAAAATGTTTTTTGGAAACTTACAATACCGAAAAATATTGATAAAAACTACATTTGCAATTTGTGAACTTCTTTATTTACTTAATTTGACAAAATTCGTGCAAGTTTTTCTCTAAAATTATGAACATTCCATTGTGTTCATAGCTCTTGACAAAAGTAAATGAATTATTTTGATAAGCTGAGTGTAAAGAAGTTCAGTTATTGCAGGTACAGTTTTAATTAACATTATTAATTATAATACAATTGCGGTTAAGAAAACAATTTGCCAACATTTAAGTGTTTACTGGTAATTTAAAAAATATATTTAAACAAGTGCCTAAAGAGTTCATTAATCTATTCTGTTGGCAAATAAAATTCTACTTTGTAATAACGAGATCATTACTTGATCCTTTTTATGTTAGACATGAAATATCTGTGTATTTCTGTAATTCTTGGCCGTTGGGACACTGGACAACCTACCAGCAGAAGATTCCAGTAACATGTTTTGAGTCATTAGCAGGACATATAATTGATTGATCGATTGATTTGGTGTTTTAAGTCCATTTTATGCACAGTAAGGCTAATTGGGACTGGACCTACAGTTTAAAGTGGGATCTGAACCACTATGTGCCTTCACCGGGGAATCGAACCCAGGACCCCTATATTACAAGACGACGACAATACCACTGAACTATCAGGGAGGCTAGCAGGACCTATAATAGGAAGGTGAAGAGGAATCTTTTTCTTTGAAAGAGTGGCTTTCATGTGAACTGACGGGAACTCTAACTTTCTTTCTCATAATACACACACGTTATATTTTCATTATTTCAATAGTCAACTTCATGTGGGAAACTGGGTACAAGAACACACATAACTTCGGCCACTTTTTTTGGCAATGAAGGGTTTTTTTTTTTAATTGAAGTTAGTGGCTACACGAGTCTACACGCTCTCTTCAGGACGAGGGGACAGGGTACACTGAGATGGGGATTTTCTGATTAACGCCAAATTATAACTTCTTCTGTAAATAATATAATGTGAATAAACCTCCATGTATCTAAAGGGAAATGGATGGTATGTCATGATATGAAAAATACCCAATTATTACTGTTATATATTGCACATTTTTTTTTAACCTAGCGACAAACTTAAAAAATGTATGGGAGTGTACATGGAAGGTGTAAATAGACACAATATAAACCGGTACAACTTCTACAATCTTACCTTAATAAGATCCCCTAGCAATAGATTAGCTTCCCTGTATGCCCTCTTGATATCTTCAAACATGTCTCCTAGACCCAGAGAAAAGGCTTGGAACTGTAGGTTTGTGTACTGGCCACCAGGAATCTCATTCAGGTATACATCAGCATTCCCGGATTTCATTGTTGTTGCACATTCAAAGGGGGCATATAAAGTCCTTGTCTGCTCCCAATAAGCTGAATACTGACTGATGCTGCTCAATTCTAAGCCTATGAACATAAGATATTCATTATGACAACTTATTCATTACCATTAAGAATGAAACAAACACTGAGGAATTGTAAATGTTTGTGAAATATTAGCGATGGACCAATATAAAATAATGGAACCTTGATTTTACGTTTTTTCAGGGCACCAAGCTGGAAAACTTAAAAAAAAGTAAAGTAAAAAGTAAAGTGCTCGCCTGTGCCAAGCTGGGGGTGATGTGATCAGCACCATGCCCCTGGCTGCCTTTTTACCCCCCCCCCCCCCCCAGAGTTTCCTCCAGGTACCCACTTTATACGATGCTGGGTGGGTGCTGGAGCCACTTGGAACAGGTTGAAAAATTCAATCAGGGGAATATTTACAACATTTTGCTATGTTGTAACCATTTTGATTAAATGTATAATGCAGAAAACTTAAATCCAGAAATATAAAATTTGAGTTCCACTGTATTTACTGATAAAGCACCAATACATAATTTACGGATAACTAATTTAAAATTTACAGAAAACTAATTTACAATTTATGGAAAACTAATTTAAAATTTATGGAAAACTAATTTAAAATTTATGGAAAACTAATTTAAAATTTATGGAAAACTAATTTAAAATTTACAGACACTCCGATATAGTGAAGTCTTGACTTATTTTCTCAAATTTTGCATTTTCCCTATTTTATGAATTCTATCATCATGATCTGAATAAAACTGTGTGTTACATATTTACATTTTTATTATTTCCATCTTGATCTCCTTAAAAACGCAAAATCGGTGTTTCACTATATTCTGTCGATTCAATATAAGATTGCAAATGGGGCATTCCAACATTACGTGTGTGTCGTTTTACACACAAAATTTAAGGTTCAAGACACGAGATTGGATTCAAATATTCATAATGAACTGATTTTACAGAATTATGAAGTACTTTGTGGTGTCTGCTAACAAATTTTAAAAAAACTTGATTATGATGGCAAAATATAAGTGAAATATTTAATCACGAGCAACTTTCAATCATAAAAATACTCACTGTAACATTTAGCAACTTATTTTTTTCACTTCATTATTATTATTATGTTATTCATTGTTCCAGTTTACTGAATATATATATGTACAAAAGACAAAAGCAACAAACATTACATACCTATGTTCAATAATTTATAGGTAAACCTTTTTATTTCATTATGTATACATATATGTTATATATATATATATATATAACAGTTGGGCTGAAAAGTTCGTAGGTTGACTCATAGATGGCGTTACTAGAATTAAATCCATGTGATTTTTACTTAGTACTAACCTTCAAAAGATACATGTATAAATTTCACAGCTGCCGGATAATTAGTTCGTGAGATATAGCATTGTGAGTGAAGCAGCTTTTGTTATTGTGAAAAAATGGATAAAAAAGAATTTCGTGTGTTAAGGAAGCATTGCTTTTTGGCGAAAAAAAATACTGTTGAAGCCAAGGCTTGGCTTGATAAACATTATTCGGACTCTGCACCAGGAAAATCAACCGTTGAGAAGTGGTTTGCGAAATTTAAACGAGGCGAAATGAGCATCGAAGACGATGCACGCAGTGGACGCCCCAAAGAGGCTGTTACCGACGAAAACATCAAAAAAGTCCACAAAATAATTTTAAATGATCGTAAAGTGAAGTTGATCGAGATAGCTGAGACTTTAAAAATATCAAAGGAACGTGTTGGACATATTGTGCATGAATATTTGAACATGCGAAAGCTGTGTGCAAAATGGGTGCCGCACGTGCTCACAATCGATCAAAAGCAACAACGTTTTGATGATTTGGAGCAATGTTTAGCGATATTCAACCGTAATAAACACAAATTTTTCCGTCGATATAATACAATGGATGAAACATGGCTCCATAACTACACTCCAGAGTACAATCGACAGTCAGCCGAGTGGACTGCACGTGATGAACCGAATCCAAAGCGTGGAAAGACGCAACAGTCGGCTGGCAAGGTTATGGCATCAGTATTCTGGGATGCGCATGGTATTATATTCATCGATTACCTCAAAAAGGGCCAGACCATCAACAGCGATTATTACATAGCGTTGTTGGAGCGTTTAAAGGATGAAATCACGAAAAAACGGCCCCATTTGAAGAAGAAAAAAGTGCTGTTTCATCAAGACAATGCACCGTGTCACAAATCAATGAAAACGATGGCAAAATTATATGAATTAGACTACGAATTGCTTCCCCATCCACCATATTCTCCAGATCTGGCCCCCAGTGACTTTTTCCTGTTTGCAGACCTTAAAAGAATGCTCGCTGGAAAGAAATTTAGCACTGATGAAGAGGTAATGGCCGAAACTGAGGCCTATTTTGAGGCTAAAGAGAAATCGTACTATAAAAAACATCTAAACCTTAATGCAATTATAAACAATAATAATTTCCATATTAACTAATTTTGTTATTAACATAGAGTAGGACCACTTCTTGTTGAATGACCCAAATGCTCCTTTAAGGACATGAAAGGTTCTATTTATTTAATGTATGTCACCAGGTAACGGCAATGAGTTTTCTCTGAAAAACAAAACTATATATTTAGACATTTACTTTATTAAACTATGGCATATGAATTTCTTTTATAAACATAAAAATATTTTGTACTATATTACAGGCAGGCTATTTCTAGAAAGTCCTAAAGCTCCCTCACACACACAAAAAGAAAGAAATAGTAATCAAAAATAAGATTCCTATATTCGGTTAATAAAATTATATCATCAGTAACTCTACCAATAAAATATAGATTAATCTCTACTGCATAAAAAAAAAACTTCAAATGAAGACAAAAGAGGTGTTCTCTTGAAAAGTAGTATTACAATAAGAATAGTTAAAAGTACTAGACAATGATTATGATCAATTAACATTGAATGCTAAAGAAAAGTAGCAATCTACAAAAATATGAGAAACTACCCTACACCTAAAACCAAGACAAAATTTTAAGGACACACAGCTGAAAATTTACATTTAATCTTATTTTTTGCTACATACAGCACCCAAATATCCAGGAAATATCTAATGGATATTTGTGCCAAAATTCTGGATATCCATAGGATATCCTGGAATGTCCAGTAGACATCCATGAGATGTCCACAAAGGATATGTTTTGGACATTCTGTGTTGGATTGGATATCCATGGGATATCCACAATGTCCATGGATCTGATCTGGACATTGTGGATATTCTATGGATGTCTCTTGGAGATTTGTGCTGTATGGGATATTATATAAAGTGAGGACATTTACAAGAAACGCTACAAATCACAAAAGACAACAAATCATAGTATTTTAAGACTTATTACACATATAACACACACAAATGTATTTAGCATACCAACATTTACAGTGTTTGCTGGAAACTTAAAGTCCCTACTCATATCATGCAGAGACTGCAGAAAGATACTGGTAATAAAATTTACATTGATGCTATTTAAAGTTGATACACTGAATTACTATACCTGTATCTAATTCTGTCCCTTTGGCTGCAGACACTAGGGCTCCCATACTGGGCTGAGATGTCATTCCCGACATGGAATCGACAGCAACATCGACAACGTCAGCTCCAGCCTTTGCACATTCCAACATGGCTGCCACACCAGCTCCTGCTGTGTCGTGCGTGTGGACATGTATTGGAATGTCAGGATACTTGTCACGGAGTGCAGTTATGAGCAGTTTAGCGGCAGCAGGTTTTAGTAAACCAGCCATATCCTGTAAAGAGATTTTCATTACTGGTTCATCTTACTTGTCCAGGGGAGTATCCTGAAAATTTTAAGTAGTATACTGCAACAATTCTTATTTATGGCATATATTTGTTCTACATCCCATGTAGATGTAGATGCTACGATTTTTTGATTACGAAATTCCCTGACCTTTCCAGTCCAAAAATGAAAATTTTCCAGACATGTTTATCATCGTAATTTTTGTTTTTGAACCTTGTTTTTTCAATTACATATATAAACCATTCATTATTATGAATATTCACTTTCACAACTTTTTTTTTTAGCCAATTTCCTTCTACATACACAACAACACATGAAAATTCAAAGAGTAAAATGTAGAATTACAATCGGCATCAAATGTATTGGGTGCTACAATCATGTGCATCTAGCCATCAGGCTAAGGTAACAGAGGTACATTATTTCACCATAACAGATCTTCACAATGTAAAAACAACAGAAAAAGTTCATAAACCATACACAACTTTTCATTTCCTGGTAGATTTATAGAGTCGTAGAAAATGCAGCTTTCTTGCTTACATTTATAAGCAAGCAGCATCTAGAGAAATTTTGTTGCATAGGAATTCTATAGGAAATGCCAACAAGACTAAGTTCCATAAAATAATAGACGATAAACTCATCTTCGCAAACCTTTCCGATAATTATGATCATATTGTCAATGTACTTTAGTTATCAATCAGATATCTGGACTGCAAGTGTTACTCTGATATTCTTTCTAATATCTAGTATTATAAAAGTGAAAGTTTATTACAGAAATTCGAAGGAACCATAATATTGCACAAGACTCAGAATCATAAGAACGAAAGAAACAAATTTCTAAAATGAATCTTTTTTGGGAGTGGAATTACACGAAACGAATCCAGATGTGGAAGTGAACTGCTTCTTCATTTTACAACTTTTTCTCTTGCAGACTCCAAAATGCACGTAAATTCCAGACGATCTGCAAAATTCCCTGACACTTTCATGATTTTTCTCTAAAAAGAAGGAACAGTTCGTCTTCTGTCTTCCAAGTTTTCCAGATGCATAGCAACCCTGCCAATGCAGGCATGCAAGTATTATCATTATTAATATTATTATAATAAAAAAAGAAAAAAAACTAAAGTCCAACAACTTCAAATTTTCCAGCTATTTCTATATTTTTTAGAAAATTTTCCCTTCAACCTAAAATTGGACTTGGATTCCTCTTCACGAAGGAAAATTTCCCTTTATGTATCAACGCTGCTTCAACCAAGCATGGTGCGGACAAAGCAAAAAGAAACAAGCGGTGTTTTTCCGCCAACAGTTTTTGCAGCAGTGTAATTAACCATGCAGGCTGAGTTTCTTTTAAATAGTCCCTCACCCACTTTGTCTTTGGCTTCCTAGCACTCCCTGCGGTACAATAGGGGAGGAAACCAGTCATCAGAACGGTGAAATGGAGAATGATTAGTGGCATATGAAAACCAGTATTTAAATAGTTTACTTTGATTCTGGTTTACAAGCTTACTTTAATAGTTTACATGATATATAATGACCAATTGCCCATATATTAAAGCTAAATGTATTAAAATATTACAAAAAAATGATTTACTGGTGGTAAAAGTTGGTTTTAATGGTGCTAAACACAGATATGCCATTATCACAATTTGCTTGTCCAACTTATTAAGTGTTACATACAGTGGAACTTTGGTAACACGATTAAGTATTGTTTCCATGGCAGAAAAACACTACATATGCAGACCAAGACAGTCTGTATTTCAGTTTGCTTTTTAGTCTGAGGAAGACCCATGGTTGAACCATCACTTTGTTAAGGTGTTCTTTTTTCTGAAGTACCACAACCAAGACTGCCTTGGTTAGCAAACGTAGCGTTTTTCTGCAGTGGAACTTTGATTTTAAGTTTCTTATACTGTGAAAGCAATGATGATTTTGAATTGCCTGATGATATTTGGGATTCATAATAATAATAATAACAATTATTATTATTTTTAAATAAAAAATAATGTGATCAATTTTTTTTTACTTTCTTGAAACAGAAAGTAAAATTCGTGTGGGTATTAATATGTCTGACAAATTTACAATTCATGATGGGTTAAAACAAGGAGATGCATTATCTCCATTGCTCTTTAATTTTGCCTTAGAATATGCTGTTAGGAAGGTAAAAGAAACTAAAGAAGGACTAAAATTAAATGGTGTGACTCAGTTGTTAGCATATGCAGATGATGTAGACTTACTGGGGGATGATGTGAATACAATTAAGAATAATGCTAAAATATTTTTCAAAACTGCTAAAGAGATAGGTTTGGAAGTTAACAAAGAGAAAACTAAATATATGCTTACAGGCCGAAACCAAGTGTTAGGTAATAATCAAAATCTAATTATTGATAACAACTCGTTTGAACCAGTTTCCAAATTCAAATACTTAGGAGTAATATTAACAAATGAAAATTATATTAAAGAGGAAATAAAAAGTAGGCTTAATTCAGGAAATGCATGTTACTTCTCTCTTCATAAACTTTTGTCTTCTCGTTTAATATCTAAGAAACTAAAAGTTAAAATATACAAAACAGTAATTTTGCCTGTAGTATTATATGGATGTGACACTTGGTCCCTTACATTGAAAGAGGAACATAAATTGAGAGTATTTGAAAATAAGATCCTTAGGAAAATCTTTGGACCTAAAAGGGATGAGGAGACAGGTGAGTGGAGAAGGTTACATAATTTAGAACTACATAATTTGTATTCATGTCCAGATATTATTAGAATAATTAAATCAAGAAGACTTAGGTGGGCAGGCCATGTGGCACGAATGGGAGAGGAGAGAGGAGTTTACAGGATTCTTGTTGGGAAACCTGATGGTAAGAGACCTGTAGGAAGACCAAGACGAAGATGGAGGGACAACGTTGAGATGGACCTAAGGGAAATCGGCAGGGATGGAAAAGAGTATATAGAACTTGCTCAAGATAGGGAAACGTGGAAGGCCTGTGTTGCTGCAGCCATGAACCTTCGGGTTTAAGAAGGCTAGAGAGTTAGTTAGTTAGTTAGTTAGTGATCAAATTTTTATCTGAAATAAAAATAAAACAGACTGCTTATTTTTCACATTAAGTTGCTATATTACAACAATGTAACATTGACAACATCCACTATATAACGGATTCTCTTTTTTTTAAAAAAAATTCTTAACCATTGTTATAACTGTATCTTTAATCAAACTGAAAATAAATGTCTGATGAAGGGAGCGTGTGTTCTCCTGAAACGTCACAACAAAAAACTGTGTTTTTATGCTTGTAATAACCGTAGACTACAAGAGAAATAATTGAAGAAAATATAGATTCAAGAAAGGACTCTTTAATACATTCCTCCCAAAAAGATTGGAATATTGTTATATTAGGCACAACAAGTTTGGAATATTATTATGTTTGGCAATAGGTGATAGGCAAGGTGGCATATGTCGTTGAAAAGAGAAGAACATCCAACAGACAGATACCATGTGTTGTTGCATTCCAAGGCCGTGTATCACCTATTGTCTAACATAACAATATTCCAAACTTTTTTCTTCCATTTCGATTCACATAACTTTTCTACCTCTTGGGTTTATCACAACAATGATTAATGATGAACTGATTCAATTAATGATGCGACAAACAAAATATAATCTAAGTTGACCCAGACAATGACTGAAAAGTAGGAGGATGATCACTTCAAAGAAATAGAAGTACACTTTGCTTAAAAAATGCAGATAATAGTGGTGATGGGACTCAATGTGGTGACAATTGTCATTCAATGAAAAACCATTTGGCAGGCTTTAGCATGAAAACAACTGTTGTGCCATGGGATTTATGTGTGTGTACACAAATATCACAGATTATCTTGTACTTCATGCAAATCGAATATTTCTGAAAAAATGTTGTGTTGATGATTAAAATGAAAGCCACAGTTATGTGGAAATTAAATAAGGCTGAAGACCTAAACTGAAATGGGAGGACAATATTTCTAATGATTTGATCATTTTTTACAGCTTGACCAAGACTAGAATGGCCCCTGTGGTGCTGCATTCACAGGGCTCAGAGGCATGAGAGAAGGGGGAAGCGAGAAGAGAAAATAAATGACTATTCACTTTAGCATGCAAGTTTCCAAGGGGCATTCCTATCTTGATGAAGCTGTCATTGGAAAGAACGGAAATGGGATAGACGATGTCAAAAACCAAACAGAGAATACCTGTATATACAGAACAATACACTAAACGGTAGGGATGAGCCGATATGAAATTTACTAATGCCGAAACCAATATTCTACCGATCCGATGTAAAATTCCAAATAGTCCTCGAAGAATCTGAATGGTTCACTGATTTCCTTAATAAATGTGTTTCGAGGTGATTGCAGTGCAAAATAAGTTGTATATTTAGACATTTACTTTTCATAAAGTAGGGTATGGAGATTATCCATAAAAATTGTAACAAAATGGCAGAATTTTGCACTAATTTATAATATATTTATATATACACATCGGATCGATAAAACAATTGGTAATTTTACATATAAACTAATATGCCTATATTGGCCAATACTGAAAGAATACCAATTTATCTCATCCCTATTAAACAGCAATTGTCTCATATATGTGAATCTAGTTCAATAAAATTGTGAGTTTGTAATTTCCCTAATTATAGTTGTTATCCAGTTTGTAAACTTAACTGATTATGATATGATATGATATGATATGATATGATTTATTTGCATCCAAGGACTACAATTTTGTACAAATAGGTACATCTGTAGTATAGGACATGTCAAGTAGAAGTACATGATAATAACATTTGGTAATTTTAACATAAGATACACGAATATATATTGGTGTATTATAACCCTTGCATATCAAGATATTATACTATACAATTTCAGTTTGATGTGCAACATCAAGCCCTGAATGTATGGTAACTAACCATACCTTTTAACATTTATTCTGGTTACACATAGAATTATAGGACATGTGAATTAGAAATACATGATAATAAAGTTTAGTAAATTTAACATAAGATACATTGCATATAAAATATTATACTTGAAAAATTCCAGTTTGATGTGCAACAACAAGCTCTGCACATATGGTAACTAACCTAACCATACCTTTTAAAATTTATTCTGGTTACAGATACACAAGACCTTCAAAAGATGAGTGTTGCCTCTGTATATTCTTGTATGCTGTAAAATGAATGTTTAATTAGCATGGTTTTGATTTTGTTTTTAAACTTTTCCACTTTGGGTTCGTGTCTTAACTCTCTGGGCAACTTGTTATACAGGGCAACTGCTGAGTTTTTAGGTCCCTTCTTGTAGAGAGTAAGACGGCATGTCTTCATTCGAATTTTATCTTTATTTCTCGTGTTCAGGCTATGGATATCTTCATTGGTTTTGAAAGTACTAATATTTTGTTTGATGTATACCAGACATTCATAAATATACAAACAGGGTAATGTCAGTAAGCGGAAGTTACGGAAGAGATTTCTGCATGAATATTTCCCATTGACCCCTGCCACAATTCGAAGTGCTCTTTTTTGTAATTTAAAGAGTATGGAGCTATGTGCCTTGTTTCCCCAGCTCATGATTCCATACCTTATTACTGATTCAAAGTTTGCTACATACAGACTTCTGACAGACCAAAAGCTGGTAATATTTACCATTACACGCAGTGCAAAGCAGACTTTACTTAATTTTTGTTGAAGCATGTCGATGTGGTTTGAAAATTTCAAGTGTTCATCTAAAACAATACCCAAAAATGTAGATTCTTTTGCGTGCATTAAGTCTGTATTTTGGGACTTAACATTAATATTTAAGTGTTTCTTAGTTTGAGAGGCAGTAAAATTTATGTAATTTGTTTTGCTTGTATTTAGAATTAAATTATTTCCTTGAAACCAGCTATCAAGCTTTAGCAATGTGTTGTTTACTTTATTTTTTAAGGCATGCTCACAGTGATCTGTTAATATAATGTTTGTGTCATCTGCATACAATATAGCCTGTGCCTCATCCAAAAGTTTTGGCATTTCGTTTACGTAGAGCAGGAATAGAAAAGGTCCAAGTATGCTGCCTTGGGGAACTCCACAATTTATTTTTTGAACTGGAGATTGATTATATATTGTATTTCCATCAGCATTTAAGTAACATATTTCTACAAATTGTTTTCTTTCATGAAGATATGATCTAAACCATTTATGTGCTAGTCCTCGCATGCCATAATTTTCTAGTTTGTTTAGGAGAATTTCGTGATTGACTGAGTCAAAGGCTTTTGTCAGGTCACAGAAAATCCCAAGTGTGCGTTTGCAGTTATCAAGTGATTCACCTACTTGTTCAATGAGATCAATCAGGGCTGAATTTGTGCTTTTTTGCTTTGTAAAACCGTGTTGTGTCTTGCTTAGTACTGAATACTTTTCACAGAATTTTTCAACTTTTATTAGCATTGCACGTTCAAAAATTTTTGAGAACACAGAAAGTCGTGATATAGGTCTGTAATTGGCTACATCTTTTGGATCATTTTTCTTGTATATTGGTTTTACAATTGCAATTTTTAGTCTGTCAGGAAAGATACCTGTTTCAAAGGAATGATTTATGATGTGTAACAGAGGTTTACAAAGCTGTTTGTAGCAACCTTTAATCAGAAAATCTGGTATTTCGTCAAATCCAAATGAGTGCTTGTTTTTTAATGATCTGAATATTTCCCTTAATTCTAGTTCAGAAATGGGTGATATGAAGATTGATTTTCCATTTTTCAGAGCTGTTAAAGCCTTTGCGCCTGTCTTGGTCATCTTTTTATTCTTATTTTGGCCAGCACATGGTACCGAGTTTATAAAGAAGGTGTTGAATACATTTGCTACATCATATGGACTAGTTAATTCTTTGCCTTTTACATTTAATGTTATGTTTTTTCTTGTGTTTGAGTGTGGACATGTTACACTTCGGATTATATCCCACATGGCTTTGCATTTGTTATCCGATGTTTGTATCCTTATGTCATTATGTCTGATTTTTGCCTGTTTTAATACTGATTGATATGTTTTCTTATACATTTTGTAGTAGGCTATAAAATGTGGGTCATTATTTACTTTACTTTCTGCATGAAGTAATTTTATATTTCTGCTAGATATTTTTATTCCATTTGTTATCCAGGATTTTTCTTTATTTCTTATATTTACTTGTTTTACAGGAAAGCATTCATTGTGGAGTAGGCAAATTTTATTTAGGAGGACATTGAATTTCGTATTTGTGCAGGGTAGTTGATAAATGACATCCCACCTTTCTTCCCCTAATTTCTGCATGAATATATCAATTGTCTCCTTTGTGTATAGTCTTTTTTGTATTTTCTTTGTTGCTCTTAACTCAGTTATTTTTTTGTTTCTACACTCTAGTGAAAGAAATTGTGCTTCATGATCAGAATAGTGTACACTTACATTTTTACACTGGTACTTTTTTGCTTCTTTGTGGATGATCATGTGGTCTATCAACGAAACTGAGTTTGGTGTTATTCGTGTAGGTGAGTTGATTACTTGTTTGAGGCCATATGTGTTTAGTGTCGTCACAAAGTGTACCTTACGCCCTGTGTCTTTTAGGAAGTCAATGTTCAGATCCCCACATATTATAATTTCTGATTCTAGTGTTTTTAGTTCATCCAAAAGCATTGTGAGTTTTTGTATAAAAGTTGCATAATCTCCATCTGGTGTTCTATAGCAACAGATAACTAAGATTTTGAGGTCAAGGAGATATATGACGCTGAATTCAAAGTGTTTTTCAATAGCTTGAACTCTTTTTGGGATAATTCCTTTCACTCTTACACCTTGTTTAACAAATATGCTGGTACCTCCACGCTTAATCATTGATCTACTGGAGAAGCTTATTAATTGATAATTATAAATTTGTGCAAATTTGATTTCATCTTTTGAGAGCCAGTGCTCCGTAATGCAAAGAACATGTACCATTTCGGTTTCTTCTTTTATGAGAAGATCCAAATTTAGCATTTTACCTGATATACCCTGAACATTTAAGTGATATACATTTACACAGTTTCTATAATTATTGTCCTCTACATAGTAACTATCTCTTATTGGTGGATTTTTGTTCTCATTTATGCCACTTATATTATTTACCATAAAAAATCGTCACTGTACTTTTTGGGCTTACATTTCTTCCTGATTGCTACTCGTGGAGTTTTTTCCGTTGGATTTTCACTGTCCACTTCATTATCTTTTCCATCAATCACCGCTTCACTATTTTCCCTAACTTTCATGACTTCACTATCTTTCCCATCATTCACCACATCACTACCTTTTCCATCATTCACTACTTCACTACCGTTTTCACATGAGACTGATGCACTTGAGTGAGTTACGTCTTTTCCTGGTTCGTTCCTTGTTACTTCTTTTCTTAAATCTTGCATGATCTTGATGGTGGAGGTTGGTTGTTTCTCCTTGGAGTTATTTGGAAGTGGTGCCGGTAGAGGTATGGGATGCTCAATTTTATGGAGAGTTACTGTATTGTTTATCAGCAGATATAGTTTTTCACATATAATGTTTTTGCCTTTGGCATTTAGGTGTTGGCCATGATTTGTGTGGCCAGCTCTTCCAACTTCATTCACATCTAAGAGCTGAACTAAGGGGAAAGATCTGCAGACTTTGGCAACTTTTGAGTTTGCAGTGTCTACTTCAAGGTTAACACATGATGATGGGATTAGATCGTATCTTTTGGGGATAGCACAGACAATTACATTTGTATGTTGTACTGTGTCAAGGGATTTTTTTAGTGTTTGTATTGCCGTTTTGGTTTGATTTTTTGCCACATCATTTGACCCCCCATTATAATTATGTAGTCTTCTTTACCAAAATCCTTGCACTTGGATGCTAGTGAACTTAACACTTCCCTCATTGGGGCCCCTGGTTTCGTGAATCCAGACACTTGGTACTTATTCTCAACAGATTTTTCTGCTAGTCTTCCTGCTATGCCACGGCTGTGGCTATCCCCTAAAATCAACAATTTGCCCTTGTACTTTTGGTTTTCATGTTCTTTGTTTCTTTTATCAGTCTTTCGTGGATGGTTATATCTTATGTTACTATTATCCATTAAGCTACATTTACGTGTGTTGTGTCTGTTGTTCACCGCATCAGGCATTTCCCTTCCATTCTTTTCCAAATGCGATTTTGTCGAGATTTTAGGTATGGGAGTTACGGTGTCGAGTTCTGCACTAACTAGCACATTAAATACGTTTCTATACACAAACTTGTTCTGTACACTGTGAGCATCCTCTTCTTCCCTGGTGGATTTGTTAGCAGATTTGCAAATTATGTTGTGTTTGACAACTTCTGTCCATTTTTTGGGATGTTTTGCGTCCTCTAGTTCCTCTTTTTGTCTCTTTTCTTCTCGTTGCATTTCAAGTTTGTCCATTTGAAGTAATTGTATAATTTCATTTTTGGTAGCAAGTTCCAGTTGTAAGTTCTCGAGCTTCCTTTTTACTTTGTCACATTCCGGGCAGACAGGCATTTTTTTTTTTTTTCACTTTCACTATCACTTCCACGGTTTAGACAATTTTGTTTAGTTTGTAAAAACTTTCCGGTATCTGCTTATTGTTTAGAATAATTTTATATTGTAAGCCTTCTTACCTTACGAGTGTGTCTTTTTTTTTTTTTAACTCACCAACGGACGACTACACGGGTGCCGCCATGATAGGATTATAACAAAATCACGGACCGAAGCTCCTTTTTCTTCGAAGTTTCTTGAAAAACTGTTACTTGGGGTGGGACGAAAATACTTATATTACCCACCGGGTATCTTTGGAAACACAAAATGAAGCTTGAAAAGTTCTACTTATCTGATTTTCCTTTCCTAAACTGGATAAATCCGAGAGGTCAATACACTAGTCACATAGCAAAGACGCCATTTTTTTTTTATGTGCAAGTAACAAAAAAAGTTAACAAGAATAGAAATATGCCGGCCCCCGGGGCATAGTGCGCTATGATGCCAGGGGTCCAGGGTTCGAATCCCAGCCTGGGCATTCATCAATTTCATCATATCATCACTCATCCATATCTTTGCAATTAGCCAGAAGTGGCACAAAAGCAAGGTAAAATAAAACAAATTTATCAAGAATAGAAATATGCTGATACCTTGATACATAGTATATGAGTGCCTGCTTTCACCAATTCGTCTGCAAGGTTCATGTAATACTTCAGATCATACTTCTTACGATTTGGGTCAGCGACATCGCCAGTGTAAGAAATGGCTGCTTCGATTACACCTCCTGCTTTACCCACAGCGTCCATACCAACTATGAGGTTAGGAAGGTAATTGAGGGAGTCAAACACCCTAAAAATATCCATTCCACACTTCACAGCTATCTCGCAGAACCTGCAAAACAGAAACAAATTGGGCATATGTATTAGGGAGGTACTGATATTGAATTTTTATAGATACCAATAAAGCACCAAGATAAAATTCAACAATACTGTAGTGATATACTGATCTAGAATGAACTAGATCCAACTATTCAGGTTCTTTAACTATGTGTGTGACCATTACTGGTTCCACTTATTTGTCTTCCTTGCCAGACAGAAATTTAGTAAACAAAAGCATGGCACCTGAATTTAATTTTTACATGAATAAAAACTAGATATGGGCCACTGTGATTAGCCAATACTGTTCAACTGATGCAAAATTTACCAATAACTATGTTCCATCAAGCAGGTATACAATTGCAAATGTTTCTCAAAGAACACTAACTTCTTCATTTAACGCATGTAACCAGGTGAATGCAATAGGTTTTGTCCTAGAAAAAAAAACCATGAATTTTGGCAACTACTTTACAAAATTATGGGTATGTGAATTCTATCATTACACTGGTAAAAATAATAGAAAATGGAAGAAATTTTGCACTATGTTACAAGCTATTTATAGACATTAAAGCATAGCTTAAACCTGTCCAAATATTTCTAAGAATAAATAAAGGGAGAGGTATTCATATACATTTATTACATTATATGCAGGTATACATGCATGTGTGTGTCAGAGCAAATAATATGTGAATACCAAATGTGTATGAATATATTATTTTTGTGAGAAAATCAAACATGTGTCAGAACCAGTAATAAAAGTAAGTGAATAGTAATCACTTTATATTATTTACTCTTTTTATAGATAGATGGTAACACTATCAGTAATTATAGTGTAGATACTACTATTTTGCACTGAATGCGATGAGTTACTCATACTAATCATATTAATTTTCTAGTATACAGGAGATGTACTATCTTGAAATCAAGTGAAAAATACACGTTCAACTAGGACTTAATACAGTGGAATTTCTGTATAACATACACCAATGAGGAATGTAAAAATGTCCATTACTGAGAAGTGCCTGATAAGCAGAAATAAACTTATAGTGCTATAAAAACTTGATTCGCACAAGAAAATGTATTTAAATGCTCTATGTTTAACAAACAAAAATTATCATGCATGCAAATTTTTCATATTCATTTCTCATGCAAGTACAATTTTGCTGAACCTTCCAGTTTTTCTTTCTTGGAGACATTGACGATTTCAACTTTTTCATTTAAAGTTTATTGTTTCCATGTCTGCCATCATGACGCATGTGCCACACACACTTTACAAGATAAAAACGGTATGCATTTCTAAAACACTGAGCAACACAAAACAATTAGGCCACTCATTGCAAATTCTGCATGGAAAATACATTTTGTCCATTACTGCAACACTGAATTTCAGAAATCGCTACACTCATATTAGTTCACTGATCAGAAGTTCTAAATTGGCACTGACTGGGAGATAGTTTTAATTGTCTGTCTCTCCACATATCTCCATGCATTTCTGTCAGGGAATTAAGATGTGCCCGGTATTTAGAGACGTATCTTAGTTGAAGTTCTACTGCATACACAGGTCCACCAGGTACAGTCAACATCATCATTTGGTCCACACCTGGTATAGTCAACACCATCATTGTTTGAAAGGCAACAGATCCCACTGTGGTAACACTGACAAGAGACAATTCCATGCTGATGAAACAGTGGAAGCAAAAAATCAGGGGTGGGTCAGTAGCTTAATAGGCATTGGCATGATATGCCACAGAGCTAGTTTCAAGTCCTGTTGAGCCTGCATTTTTGGCTTACATTCCTAACTAGGTCTATGTCAGTATGAGAGGGAAGCATGAGGTAAACGAGGCACAGTGTCAGTATTCATATATGAACAACCTAACTTGTTTAAATTTTTGCCTAAATGCCCCTAGTGGTTTATAAATAAAAACCATAACTTACTTATAGACAACATTATCAGGGTAATTCGTGTATCCCACTGCACTGGCACCTCGTAACAACATCTGGAAAGGAATGTTCGGAATAAGTTTCCTCATTTCTTCAAGTCTTTCCCACGGACACTCGTGTAGAAACCTCATTGCCACATCGAACGTGGCTCCACCCCAGTTCTCCAAGCTGTACAGAGGACTGAAGTTGTGTGCAACGAACGGGGATATGTTAAGCAGATCGTGGGATCTGACACGAGTTGCCAATAGTGACTGATGAGCATCACGATACGTTGTGTCCATCAGAAGAAGTCCTTTGTGATTCCTCACAGCGCGAGCAAAACCTTCAGGTCCTTCTTTTCGTATAATATCACAGAAACCAGCTGGAGGTTCAATACCTGTTCAAAAAGGCAAAAATATGTAAAATTTAGTATTATTTTATTTACTATTTAATATTAAGGCTTGGCTGAACCTTGGGCCAATGCAAGGGTAGTTGTTTTCAAATTTTCCTCACCTTTAGAAAAAACACTATGATATTCCAAATCTGAAAATTACATCTGCTTAGAATTTCTTCTAGAGCGTTCATATGAATCTTTGTGGTTTGCATCTGCTGTTGTCTAGATATTATCAATAGTTTAATAATCCACAAAACTATTGGGAATATCTACACAACAGTGAAACCAAACTACATGTGGATGCTCGAGAAGGAATTCTAAGTACATGTAATTGTTCAGATTTTGGAATATGATAGCATTTTTCTGAAGCAGAGGAAAATTCAAAAACCCAAGCCTTAACAATAGTACATTACTTGTTTTAACAGGTGACATTTTAAAAGAGCTCTACTTGATGTGAGCAACCCTGTCTTCAATCCCCAGTAGGAGATCCAAGAATTTCAGCATTGACCCAACACCATGAGGACAACCGAGGAGCTACTTGAGAGGCAACGCTGCGGAATCCAGTCTCAAATGTCATAAAAACACTGGCGATAGGACACAATACACTCAAAACCCAACAGAAATCTGCTTGGCCGGCTTACCTTCAATGGATTGAATGCACAAAGTAGTTCGGATGTTTAAAAGCTTCCCATTTGTAAGAGGCGCATTAAAAAAAAGGGCCAATGTTTTATAAAAACTGACTGGCAACAGTGATCGGATCATGCCTGAGCAGTAACATCACTTGGTCCATTGGCTATCCACAAACCATACTTTCGCTAGTCAGCTGTGCGTTATCGTGTGTGTTGGAGTATATTAAATGGCTGCATGCATACACAATCCCGAAAGGTGCGAAGTCCATTATGTGATTGGATTTCTTCACGCCAAAGGACAAAATGCTGCTCAAATTCATCGAGAATTGTGTGAAGTGTATGGTGAGAGTATAATGAGTGAAGGAAAGGTGCGGCAATGGTGTCGCGCATTCACAGAAGGCCGTACAAATATCCACGATGAAGAGAGGAGTGGAAGACCAAGCATTCAGACTGACGTTTTGGTGCAGCTTGCGAATCAAAAAGTGCAAAAAAATTGTCGCTTCACCATTAGCTCTCTAGCCATCGAATTTCCAGAAGTTTCGCCATCCACATTGTTCCGTATTGTAACACACACATTAGGATATCAGAAATTGTGAGCCAGATGGGTCCCCAAAATGTTGACGTTCACAAAACGAAATGAGAGACATAGGCACGTGCCTTTTTTGGATCGCTACGACAGAGAAGGTGATGATTTTTTTACCCACATTCTTACAGGTGAGGAAACGTGGATTTATTACGTCAATGTAGAGTCCAAACAACAATGATGCAGTGGCGTCATTCAAATTCACCAAAGGCGAAAAAGTTCAAGCAAGCTCCACCTGCACGAAAAATGATGGCAACTGTGTTCTGGGACCAACAGGGTGTGCTTTTGGTGGATTTCCTGGAACTGGGGAAAACAATCACATCGCAAGCATACTGTGAAACACTTTCCAAACTCAGACGTGCCCTACAAAACCGACGACATGGAATGTTGCGTTCAGGAATTGTACTTCTCCATGACAACGCCAGACCACACTCTGCTGTCCTCAATGTTCAGACGATTCAGAAGTTCGGATGGGAACTTTTTGATCACCTCCCGTATAGTCCAGACCTTGCACCAAGTGACTTTTAGTTCTTCCTGCACCTAAAAAAGTGGCTTTTGTCTCAATGATTTGAAGAAACTGAGGTGTTGAAAATGACAGTGTTGAATTGGCTGAACTCCCAGGTGGCGAAGTTTTATGCAGGGGGTATAAAAAAAGCTTGCGCCACGGTACAGAAAGTGCTTGGAAAATAATGGTGACTATGTTGAAAAATGAAGTGGATATGTACATGTTTGTAACCAATAATACAATGTTGCTAAACGTACTTTCTATTTCCTATAAAATATCGGCCCTTTCTTTTGAAATGCACCTCGTATCATCAGGCTTGTTACATTTAATAGGAGTCAGTACTATGCATTACATATTTTGTTGAAGTAGACATTTGTGACAAATATATGATCTCTCAGTTACAAGTCTTGTGTGTGTACATTGCATTTATCACTAGTACAGCACTTGGAACAAATGCAGAATTTGTAATACATGGTTACTACTCTGTGTCCCAGATAAAATTCAAGCATAATTTCAAGATGAATTTTCTAAAAATTCAAGCAAAAAATTACTGTTACAATAAAACTTAATTTGTATCAACATATTGTACTAAGAATTTATGAATAGTTATTTAGATATGTTAGTAAATACGAGGGTCATTCGGAAAGTAACTTCTTTTTTGGTATAAAAGAAACACCAGGACATTGAGAGAGTTTTTATTATATACAACTGAAAGAGACTCTAAGCTATTTTTCTACATAAGAACCGTTTATGTTGAGACACTTATCATATCGGTGAACAATGTTTACAATACCCATGTCAAACAAATCTGCCGCCTGTGCATTCAGCCATGCAGTAACACTGTCCTTGAGCTCCTGGTCATTGTTGAAGTGCTGTGCCCCTAGCCACTTCTTCATTTGTGGAAAGAGTTGATAATCACCATACGGGACACTTGCGGAAAGACATCTGACAGTTCGGTAATTGTGAACCGCCAATTGTCACAAATTTTGTTGTTCACCTTCCTTGGAGACCAGTTAATTTGTCACAATTGAAGGGCATCCACTCCTTGCCTCGTCGTGGATGTTCGTTCGTCCATCTTTGAAATAATAAAATTCATCGGGAGATATGTGCCGTATATAGGGAGAACATCATGAGTGACAGTGCTGTTCGGCAATGGTGTCGTGCTTTCAAGGATGGATGAACAAACATCCACGACGAGGAAAGCAGTAGACACCCTTCAATTGTGACAAATGAACTGGTTTCCAAGGTTAACAAAAAAAATTCGAGAGAATCGACTGTTCAAGATTACCGAACTGTCAGACGTCTTTCCACAAGTGTCCCGTATGGTGATTATCACCTCTTTCCACAAATGAAGAAGTGGCTAGGGGTACAATGCTTCAACAATTACCAGGAGCTCAAGGACAGTGTTACTGCATCTCCATGGCTGAATACACAGGTAGCAGATTTCTATAACATAGGTATTGTAAACCTTGTTCGTCGATATGATAAGTATCTTAAACAGAAACTGTGCTTATGTAGAAAAATAGCTTAGAGTTGTCTCTTTTAGTTGTATATAATAAAAACTCTCACAATGTCCCAGTGTTTCTTTTATACTCAAATGGAAGTTACTTTCTGAATGTCGTCTCCCAAGACATAAAAACTTATAATTAACATAGGAGTACCAGTATCACTCCCCTAGCTCCCTTAGACAATAGTGTCTTCTAAAACTTTTAAGAAAGGAGCATTAATGTACGTGTTTATGCCAATTGCCACTATTTGAAGTTTAAAAAGGTGATAGCCATATCCTGGAAATTTAGAATTAATGAGACTTAAAAATAATAATAAATCATTCATTAAGGGAAAAGTAATGGCAATCCTTGTACTTTTTTTTTGTGATCAAAACAAAATTACCCCCTCCTTTGGTATCTCAGACCTTCAAGGATCAGAGCTAATTATATGTTTCATTAATTATCATTTATCATTGTGAAGAATATTCACACAGAATTCCTGATCCATATGGCCAGGAGTTTCCATTGAGTGATGCAAGGTCAGTACAATGTGCTCCATTGCTGTTGTTTTCTGGCTTTCAAAATTGAAGTACACAATTGTTTCTTCCAGGTAGCTCCCCAATTGTCCTCACTATGCCTTGTCAACAGCAAAATTTTGGAGCTCCCACTGAGAATCAAAGCAAAGACTGCTTGCACCAAAGTCTATGTAAGAGCTCTCAAAGGTGGAATATAGATTAAAATATCTCTTATGTGCCACTGGGGTGCAAAAATAAAGTTTTCTCAGTATGATTAAAAAGTGCACAAGTTCATGTACCAGAAAACACCAAGCTTTCCATTAAATTTCAGTAAGATTCAAAATTACGTTCTTATAATTTTGTTGAACTATTAGCTACATATGCATTGCCTCTTTTCTTTATCACAAAAAAGGCAATGTGTATGTTTGGCTTACTATACAGATTCATCAAAATCAATAACCTGAAAGCACTTTCCATGTACTTCAAAATATTAGTACTCCGCATTCTAGAATACTGTTTACTCATCTGGAACATGGCTGACCATTCTTATACCTCCAAGATCAACAGTGTTCTCAGCTTTTTTCTCTCCATCGTTCGATATAGAGTGCTGGCCCCGAGACACTTACATACGCGAGACCTCCTTCTAAACTTACATATTAATACCTCAGAATCTCGAAGATACATTGCAGACATAAAATTACTACATAAGATCATTAATGGAAACTTAAGATGTAGCATCTCACTCCACGAACTCTCCCTCAGTGTCTAGGCATAAGGAACAAGGAAACTTTCCACACTGCAACTCCCAGGCTCTCACTTGTTCAACGTTCTTTATTCCATAGGCTACCAAATCCGTTCAACATCATCTTACATCACATAGATATATTCAGCTCATATTTGTCTTTTATCACAAACTTAGAAAAATGTACATAAGCAATGCTACTGTGAAACTGATCTCTGTTTCATTTGGTACTGTTTTGACTTTTTTATTATGTTCTTTTTTTTTTGTGTGTTTTTTTTAACACTAGTCTACTGTTTTACTATTGTTTCTTTCCAGTTTAAAATGGCTTCTGCTGTACTGGAAATTTCAATAAATAAGTATTTAAACCTCTATTTCATTCAAGAATCCTGTTGTTCACCTACCTGGAGGAACTTCAGGAACATGCGGATCTATGATGGCTGGCATTAACCCTGTAGAAAGTGGCGTGGAAGGACCATTCACCAGCACGTTCCCCAAATAGTTCAGAAGCTTTTGGGCTCTGTTCCTCGCTGGCTGGAAGTTAAAGAGTTCCGGATGCTCATCTATGAAGCAAGTATCCACGGTCCCATTCAAGAACTTCTGGTTCTCGAGCACGTTGAGCAAGAATGGAATGTTTGTCTAGAAACAAGAGAGAAATTACATGGAGTAAATTTTTTGCAAACACACTCAGCTAGGCATATGTGCACTTAACATGTATAAAACCTGAAAGAACACACATCTTTCTCTAATATGTAGAGATGTGAAATTTTCTACTTTGGAAACATTTACACAAAACTCAAATGTTTATATAGTTGCAAAAAATTTCCAGGTATTATTTTTCAGTTTTTCTGCTATGTAACTACTATTTTTGTTTTACTATGCGAGATGTCTTGAAATGCCGCTGAAAAAGTGATTTTCATTGTGCTTGTAAAACAAGTAAAAACCTTTATGCAAGCAAATGTACATACAAAAAGCATTTTTTTAAATATAAAATATTCCAACTTTCCTTTATTTTTTAAATTTCCTAAATTTTTTATTAGTTTCAAATTTTCAATTTACACGACATGCTTTATTTCCATTACAAGATCCTATTGGCCCTCCTCCAAGAGACATGTGCATCGTATTTATAATTTTACATCCAAATCAATCTAAATTCTAAATTCAAAGTCAAGTTTTCCATTCTGAAGCATCCAATTATAAGTGTGTAACCGTATATCTATTTATGATGCCATTTCATGGAATGGCTCCTTTGATTATCAAACAAATCTTTCCATTATGTACAAATTGTAATTTACTTCTCTCTCATGGATTCAAATATCTAATTAAATAAAATAATCTTAAGATTATTAATCTTCTGCAACCAATGGTATTCAGCATACTGTTGAAGATTAATAATGATACTTTACAGAAACAAGATAACTTTGTTCACAACAACTGGCAGATTGAAAGAAACAGTTATACCTTGACACCACGAACTCTGAATTCCCTGAGTGCCCGGCTCATCTTGGCTGAAGATGACTGCAAATCTTTGGAATGTGCAATTACTTTCACAAGAAGGGAGTCGTAATATGGAGAGATGTAAGCCCCTGCAAAGGCAGATGCACCATCCAAGCGTATGCCCATACCTTCTCCACTTCTGAACACCTGTGGGAAAAAATGAGTTGTGAAGAATAACAGAGAAAAATTACACTTGACACTTGGACATTGAAGATGTGGACAGGATGATCTGAAAATGCCATTTGCATTTTGCAAATGCTTGATTTTTGATGTTGGATGTTCTCGAAGTTATCACATGACTACTAAAGCTAAAAGGCAAGTTTATGTTTAATTTTTGGTTTTTATTGAATACACACATTTTCAAAATTTCATCAGCAAAAATTGTCAGTGTATAGTCCCCTTGATAAAGAATGATCTAAAATAAAAAAAAAGACAAGAAAAAGGCTCATACTGCAGCACATCCAAGCCATTAAAGACAGTTTTTTAAATAAATGTGTCATTTTCATACAAGGCACATTCACAAGGTAAGTACAGTTTGTAAATTTTTCCATTGCAGTGTTTGAGTTGTAATTTTGTGCATGCATGCTGAGTTCGTCAACTGTCACGCCAAGACATATTACATGAAATCAGTGGATTAAGTATTTCATATTTGTGAGATGACATTGGCCTGCAAACTGCGAAATATGGTTGAGTTCTTAAATGCAAGAAATATGAAACCACCTGACATTCACCCTCACATTTGCGAGGACCATGATGGAAATGGCATGAGAGAGACTGTGATAAGATCAAGAACAGCTCTAGAGAGCTCGCAATATACAATGACCAATGGACTTATATGTGTGGTTCACAGTGGAGACACACATAGCTGTAACCATGGCCACACTGAATTCTGGCAACATCGGTGGCCTCTATGCAGTAGTGTTTCTCTTCCTGCCTGTGTGGCCATCATATGTGGTGAGCTGTACAGGGTGTACCAAAAGTCCCATTACCCCCCCCCCCCCCTTTGAATTGTAGACAAACCCTGCAAAATGTTATTTTAACAGCATGCGTATGATGAGATGATGGCATACCATTAAATCAGACTAATGTCCACCATTTACTCAAGAGGATCTGTGTGCACACCGCCATTTTCATGGCACAGTATTATTCGCCTCCAGGTGCGATGTGAAATCCTCCGTAACATAAGATGTCAGATCTGGATTTCAGGTGGCCATTTTAAGAGAATACCTCAATGATGTGTTCAGAGACAAATAGATTGGACGAGGATCGCCAAATTTACCAGCACCTCTAAAATGGCCAACCCAAAGTCCAAATCTGACATCTTGTGATAATGCGCTATGGGGACACATCAAACAGAAAGTTGCCCATAATCGTTATCAGACAACTGGGGAACTTCAAGAAGCTGTTCGCAGTGCGTTTGCTTCCCTCACGCCAGCCATGTTATGGAGGATTTCACATCGCAACTGGAGGCGAATAATACTGTGCCATGAAAATGGCGGTGTGCACACAGATCCTCTGGAGTAAATGGTGGTCATTGGTCTGATTTAATGGTATACCATCCTCTCATCATACGCATGCTGTTAAAATAACATTTTGCAGGTTTGTCTACAATTCAGAGTGGGGGGGAGTAATGCGACTTTTGGTATACCCTGTATAGTCAGAATAAAGAAGGAAAGATCAGAAGGAAGAGTGAACAACATTGGGTAGGAACATGTGGAAGACTAGCAATTTGTATTAAGAGTTTGTGAAATTTGACACTAAAGTGACAAGTGACATAGGGCTTTCACATCCAAGCAACAAGGGGCACTTTACCATTAGCTGTCCACACCAGATTAAGTATTTTTCCCCTTCAGTCTGTAAAAAAAAAAGAGTTTGCTGCACATGTGCAACCAACACAAGGAGGCAACACAATGCTATTGAGAAAATGAGCCAGTATAGTGACATGCACACAAAAAGCAGGTTGTCATGTCACTATAGTACGAAAGGTTGCATTTATTTCTGAAGGTTTGTCTCCATGTGACCTGTGTTGCTGGTTGATTATCACTCCAGACTGAAGCTTCCTTATTTTACATTGATTTCCTGTTACTTGTTGCTAATCATGATTAAGATGATGAATGGTGATTAAATTAAATTGAGACAGACACACTCAGACTGTAACTAAAGCCCTGAATTTTGAATAGTAAGATCATGAGTTGAACACATGCCTGAAGGTGGTAATTCAACAATGATAATGGTAAAGGTGCTGCATAAAAGTTACTGTCTTCAGAGCAATATTTCTCTAAAGAGATACAGAAATTTGTATCCTGCTATGACAATATAGAAACTGTATAGATAAGTAGTGTAAAAAATGATCCTTTGAAAATAAATATTAAATATATATGTATTAATAACCTAACAGTACCTAATTTCTGAGTACATACTGTACATTTACTTCGTTATAATTCTTCTTTCATATTCTTTAAATTAAATTAATGACTACTAAAACAAGCAAACATTGATAAACACACATCAAGACAAAATTTTTGTTTATTTAGTATTGGCTATTTTTATTTAAATAATGCAAAAGGAAGTACGTATATGGGATGAGTTGAGATTAATTACATGAGTAATTAAGGTAACAGATTTGTATTTGGGAAGTTGAAGATTCAAATCCAACAGCCATTATCCTCCATGTCAAAATGGCAGGGTTCGCCAAGGTTGGGCCTACTTGAAAAAAAAAAAAAACAGTGGGTTTTTAATTTACTTTGGTATTTCAATGATTTCTGAAATGAAGGAATGTCATAGAGGTGTATACTAATGAAGATTGCATTTTAGATTCTTAGAATGTGATCACGACTGTCATTATAACTCGAGATTAATTTTGCTACAGCGCCTTGAATAACGTAGTGTGGAAAACGACCCAAGAAACTGGTTCCCCGAGACGATGACAAGTAGATGGCAGTGCGATCGACACAGCGGCTAATTTTGTTATGAAAGTAATGCGGCTTAGTTAGTTTTTGGAATATATTGTGTAGATTGTTTCTCTAGAAAGGCGGTAAGTGAATTGATGGAAGCAGTTATATTTGTGGAGTGATTTGCAGTCACGAAATGGCATTAATTTACACAGAAAAGTAACATAAATACGTTTTATGTGCAACGCAACACGAGCATCAACATATCGCATGTGAGGCTGGACGTCAAACGTTGGATTGTGTACACAAGTTTATTTCTGTATACTAATAAAATTGAAATAGTGTCATGAAGGAGAAAAAATGTTTCGTGGCGTACATATTATGAAGTCATTTTCCCGAAATGCAGATATTCGAAAGAATTTAATTTCATATTCCATGGAGTTGAAATAGCCGATTACGATGTACCTTGTCATCTCTATCAACAAATTGCTTTACATTCGTGTCGATTGGTAAGTAGAACTTTGGTGTTAAGGACTGCATTTTTACTCGTGACTTGACTGTAAAATGTCTACCTTGTACTTGATGAAAATAAACCGCAAATTAATTAAATTAATTAATAATAAAATAAATAAATTAATTAATTAAAATAAACGAGTATTGTCTGTGTGAATTTCCATAAAAATAATATTTGTGACAATGACAATATTAATGAACCTTTCAGGATAATGCATACACAATACTAATTCTCGCAGCAATTGTCATGTTACGTGTTACAATCCATACCTATGTTTTCTTCCGTATTGTTAATAAAAAACTCAAGGACAGGTCATGATAGACGGTTCATAATATTCTTTAATATTTTCGCGACTACTGTACCAAATATCATAACAATTTTCTCATGCAAAGAAATGTTACAAGGAAAAGAATCAGACGTTGCAGCAAAAACCCCATTTACTTCCATTATAAGCAGTCGAGCGCTGTACCCCGGTGTCAACACCAGCGCCTCTAGCGGATTTCATTTTCGAGTGGAACCAGCGAGAGACGGCAGAACCATGCCGTTTTCCACACTACGTTATTCTAGGCGCTGTAATTTTGCTATCTAAAATGCACAACACTTGTAATATTGATATGAAGTAGAACGAAATATCAGAGCTCAGTACACCAACACAAAAGTTTAATCTACTATATTAAGAAATTACATAGGCCTATATTAAGCTGTAGATGTAAGTTGTAAGTAAAGCTGTAAATGAAAGTCACTGAACTCAGATCTGAAGTCAGTTTCTCTGTAACTACTATCGTTGAGGCGCTAGCATGAATTGTTAAATGAAGAAAGCTACGCAAATGAAAATATTTTGCTTTCAGTTGCCATATGAAATATATTCTAATAAATAAAAGTCACTGAACTCAGATCTGAAGTCAGTTTCTTTCGATCTACTATCGGGGAATACTATGTATACTATCGCTAATTTATTATGTTTGTGACTGAAGATAATAGTAGTACACACCTGCAATTGATCTCTTGATGCTTCTGACAAAAGTCTTAATGTATCCATTATTGATACATCTGCTAATATCAATTCAAACATACAAACTTGCTATCCACAGAAGCAACCAGAAAATCGTAAGAGAATAAAGGATAAAAAATAAACATTACTATGGTTTAGCAGTTTCTTGTGGTCTGCTAGTTGGTGTGCCGAGTGGAGAAGTGCAGTGGGTAGGTTGAGTGGTAATTACAAATGTGAATTATATTACATGTATTCACATTTAATTTATAAAAGCTCCACAAAACCCAATTTAACCCAATTAAACCTGAAAAAACCGATTAAACAAAAAGAAAACTATTAAACCACCTGGACCTAGTTTTTGCAAACCCTGCAAAGTGGTCAGCATGGCATTCTATGAAGCCAGGGGTACTAACCCTGGATAAAGTCCGGATGTTTTCATTGGGCTTATTCCTTAACCTAATTCATAAATTCACGATTCATCTGAATCACAATTAACCTAGAGCATTTCTAGATTTAAACATGATAATCAGAATATTAACATGGCAATCGTTTACCTGAAAATCTAATTTTGCCACACAATATTGGAACATTTTGCACAATCTCCAGTACACAATTAGGGCTCTACAAATGTGTCACTGTAGTATGAGGGATTACATTTTACTACAA